>NW_027493045.1:0-360900 GCF_021521415.1 Bidens hawaiensis
TTTGGTTTGGCTAACTGATATTGGTCAGTGTCACATATGAATCAATCACATGTACTCATACGCATTTTTGTTTTAAAGCTAATAATTTTGCTTAAAACCATATGATAAAGATTAGAAAAAGTCATTAAATAATATAAATAATCTTCAATGAACAAACATAAACAAACAGACATTAGCGAATGTAAATGAACACCTCATGTTTGTTTATTTAGTTAATTAAACGAAATTCCTTGTTCACGTCCGCTCATTCATTAAACGAACTTCCTGCTGAACAGTTCGTCGAATGTTCGGTCCGTTTACTGCAATATGAAAATTATATCATATATGTACCAACTCAGTTCTGGATAAAATGTATGCTGAAACATAAACCGGCTCGCATCTGGATAAAAAATTATGCCTAAACGTAAAAAGCCACTAAAAGGGATCCGAATAGTAAAGTCTCCCCACAGAAGAATGTTGATAATTAATATTTAGGAAATGTTTTCAGCTACACTAAAAGATGTGAAAATCTTAATACGATGATATCATTCGTCTGGTGGCTAACTGGCTTTTACTGGATGGTCTCTGGTGGCGAGGTTCTTCTTCACAATGCTCCACGTCTGTACTGGTATGTCTTCACTCTTCAACCAATATATTATTAATACAGAACAGTAGAACACAGAAACATTGAGTACTTTATGATTGCAGGTTGACCGTGGTGTTTTTGGCATTTGATGTGTTCTTTGCAATCTTCTGTGTTGTTTTGGCATGTTTAATTGGAATTGCTCTTTGTTGTTGCCTGCCTTGCATTATTGCTATTTTGTATGCAATTGCTGGCCAGGTGAGAACGACAGAATATTATTATCTTTTAAAAATTTTTATATTCATCATGAGCTTGTTTAACATATTATGGTAATATGCAGGAAGGTGCTTCAGAGGCAGACCTCAATGTCCTTCCTAAATACAAATTCCAGGCGTCAAGTGATAATAACGATGACAAGCCTGATGTAGGAGCAGGTAGAATGATTCCTGTTGAATTAAGTGTTGGTTATTTGGCTGTTGAACGTGTTCTTCTACCTGAAGATGCTGTAAGTTTGTTAATGATGATTTTGCTTAAGTGGAACTTGGAAGCGTATTTTAGGCATTTGATGATAATTTAGTCATTTTTTTTTCATGATTGCTGCATATGTTTTAGTACGTATGAAGATGGAGTAGAGCTTCATTCGCTTCCCTGCAACCATCATTTCCATGCTGCATGCATTGTGAAATGGCTGAAGATGAATGCCACCTGTCCACTCTGCAAGTATAACATTTTGAACGGAAATGAACAAGTTTAAACGAGATTCGAGTCTGCATAAGCGCGCTACCATGTATTTATCCCTGTACAGGAGGAAATGTAGCTTTGGTGAACAAATAAATATGCGGCATTGATATATCTACATTGACCATTGTTTATGTTGTTTTTCGTAGGAGTTTGGTCTTGTTAGTATAAAAGGGTGAAATAATGCTTACATATATAGCATCAGTTTTAGTAGTATATTTATCATATTTAGTTTTTTTTAGTGGCAGCTCAGTGCTGTATAAAACATGTAATGTAGCACTTTACAAATTATATTCCAACTGCAAATTATGAAAGCATATAGGGTCATCTTTTTAGTGGGTTATATGTCTTTTTTATAGTTAAAAAATTGCAGGTGGAGAAATGAGAAGTGCAGGTCTCATTCTGGTGGTTCTGCAAAGAATGCTGTTGTTTTCAGGTGAGATGTTTTGCCAAATAGCTGCTTTGAGTTTTCAGATTTCACTTTTGGATCAACTTGAATAGCAGCAACCTTTAACTATATGATGTCTTTGAAAATGTACAAACACGAGGTGACAATTTTGACTCCAAGTGTAGTCACAATGCATAAAACTGTCAGCGGTTTTGTTTCAAGGATCAGATCATCAGTTTAACAATACGGTTCTCCTACTCTTATTTAAAATATAAGAACGAAAAGACAAGTGCTTATGGATCGGATCTCCCTACCCTATCCGTCTTAACCTGTACTGAAATGACGTCTTAACCTGTACTGAAGTGACATGTTTTAATGCGAATCCGTCTGAACTGTTACCGAACCTACCAAGCTACCTGATTAGTATTTGTTGATCGTTTAACATGATTAATGTTGAGGAGCGCAGACAATATTAATTTCTCATGATGGTATGTGATGTGATATCAAATAGAGTTGTTTGAATATACCCTCATGTTTTAACAACTCATGTATAATCTATCATTGTTAAGGAGTATTGGCTATTTGTTAAATGCTATTTAGATATAGAAAAAGGTCAGGTATCACACATGAAGAGAAAAAAGGAACTTGGTAGGAATCATCAAAATTTGTAGGTGGAATGTAGTTGGCTCACATGTACAATACTTTTAATAATTACTCCAAGTCTGCCTTTTCTTTACTCAAAAACAGAAACAATTTTGATATCTAGACATTCATAATTATAGTGTATTGTTCATTTTTCTAACTTTGAATTAAAGATAAACTAGATAAAAACCCGTCGCAACGATGATAAACTAGGTAACAACCCGTCGACGCGAAATCGGCCGATATCAGTTAAATTCGTTACGACACCGGCGCTATAAATGTCTAAAACGATTTCGGCACACGTTTAACTTATGATCAAAATGACATGAATATTGTCGCTATCGATCTAGTTCGTTACAGTATCATAGTAGGCGCCCGTAATAGTAGCAACACTCGTATAGCTAATACAAAATAAAAATATTTAAAACGATGTTTATTTGATGGGCAAAACTCAAGCATTGCGGCGGTGGGTCGACGTGAATTCGGTTGGTTTCAAATACATTCGTATTCGTTATGGCTTTGAAAATAATCCCAAATAAAAATTTCATCAAATTAAAAGGAAAATTGGTTTTTATTGATACTAACTTTTTCATTTTTGTCGGCGCTGGTCCCAACTTTCATTTTGGCTGGCAACGGTCCCAACTTTAACATTCGTTTCTTCCACCAGTCCGCGACTGACGGAGCACTAACTCTGTTATGTTTTTGCTTACGTGTCAATCTGAGTTATCAAAAACATCTTACGTGGCAGCCATCGTGGATTATTGGTTTATACTTATAACTTATAACGTTCTTATATCCAGATCCTTAACTCTTCAACGGCTCAATTACAATCCCCAATCAAATCCCCAATTAATGTTCAGAACCCTAATTGAATCATTGAATCAATTACAATATCAAGCCCTAATCACACTCTGCTAGCAATGAGTTCATCATCGTCTTGTACATATGCTCGTAAGAAAAACCCTAAAAATTTCAAGCTTGATTTACAGGGCAATGTCTATTGCAACCATGATTTGATTGCAATTCGTAGGGTTGCTGGTCACAGAAGTTCTCGAAATGGGGATGAATTCTATGGTTGCTCTTTATGGCCTGTAAGTACATTTTTTGGTTTTCAAGTTTACTTTTGTATCTAAATCAATAAATTCTTTCTTGTTGTTGCTAGAATCAAGACTGTAAATTCTTCATGTGGAAAGAAGATTTTGATTACTTCTTAAAGGAATGTGGTTCAAGAAAAGATCAAGAAATAAAAGAGATGCAAATAGAAAATTTAAAATTAAAGAACATGGTGTTGGAAGAAGAGAACAACAATTTGAAGCTTCAACTCTCATTGAAAAAGTCCAATTGGAAGAGTAATAGTGTTTTAGGTTTAGCAATTATTGTCATAGCACTATGGTGGACTTTATTTGTGTGAAAATGTTGTGTTTTAAAGAACATGGTGTATGGAATGTAATCTGTTTCCTTGGGACCTTGGCTATCAATTTCATGTAATATGTTAATGTTAATGTTGTTATCAATTTCATGTAATATGTTAATGTTAATGGATGTTGTTCTCAATATATGGTGGACTTTATTTGTGTGCCAAAAATGGATGCTTATCAACGAGTCTATCTGCACATACATATTGACAACATAAAAGATCAAACATAGTGAACAGATTAGTCAAAATGACAACATCACAAATGAACAAATTAGTCAAAAATGACCATATTGCCCATATCAGATTAATCAAAGAATATGACAAAAAATCAGACATATTGACCAAATCAAATTAGTCATATTGACCAGCATATTTGGACCAAATCAGATTAGTCAAATTGATTAGTCAAAATGACCATAATGCCCATATCAGATTGATGACCAAAACAAAAGACCAGACATATTGACCAGCATATTGTCCAAAAGATCATGCATATTGACCAAATCAGATTAGTCAAATTGATTAGTCAAAATGACCATAATGCTCAGACAGACATATTGACCTGCATATGTCTCAATATTGACCAAAACAGATTACCATAATGCCCATATCAGATCCTATCAGATTAACCAAATGAGCAGACTGGCTTGTCAAAATTACCATAAGCTGCCCATATCATATGACTACACAAATGACCATTACAAACTGCCTATATCAGATTGACTACACAAGATAACCAATTGTCCATAACCTGCAACTAACAAATTCATACAAAATTTCCAAATGACCATTACAAACTCATGCATCATACATGATTTCCATACATTAAAAATGTTGCAAAATACATTAGTTAATCAGTACATAGGGAACATAAATCACACAAGTCAGCATCATTACATAAACATAATTAACCATCAACAGTGTTAAACATTCCAAAAAAACATTATTAACATACTTAAACATTAACCATAAACCATCAAGTAGCTTTCCCCTTGTTTTGGCCTTTGTGTTTCCTCTTGGCCTCTTAGAACTTGTTGATTGTTGTGTTGGTTGACTTGGCATATCTTTGGTCATCCCCCTTGGCCTCTTAGAACCTATTGACTGCTGTGTTGGTTGATTTTCATGTGTGGCTTGAGTTGACCTTGTTGACCTTCCCCTTGCACCAGATTTTGATGTGGCTTTATTCTTAGAAGTCTTAGGTTTTGTACACTTTCTAATGTTATGACCAGTTTCTTTGCAATTGCTACAAGTCATTTCTCCTCCATGTTTTGTCAATTTACCTGGCTTTTTAGGATCTTCATGGGGATCTTTCTTTCTTTTTGTCTTTGGTCTTCCTGGTTGACTTTTGATGGGAGGAGGGTCCAAAGGATAATCAACTCTTGGCCAGTACCTCTCACTAGGCAAGGGTGGAATTGTGTATGAATATGACCTTAAATATGCCTCCTTAAGATAACAATCATGAACAAACTCTTCAGCATTTCTTTCAAGAAACCCAGCAACTACACACACATGTTTACATTGTATACCTGTCAAAATACAGTTTTTTTATACACATTTGAAGACCTGTCAACATAACTTAATTATTGAATGATTAATGGTTAATCTACCTGCTAAGTCCCACTTCCTACATGAACATGTTCTGTTATTCAAGTTCACAGCAAGATTATCAGCAAAGTCTTTAACTTGGAACACATTATATGCTGATGGGAACACTGTACATTTATGAGCTCATTTTTTTCCTCTATCAAGTTTAGTTTGTATCCTTGGGCACACAACAACATCTTTAGCTAACATTTGAGAATGCTTAGTAATTATCCTTGTCATTGTTGATACCCTGATAGACTCTAACATGTCTATAATATGCATAGATCTTGCCTCAACTATGGTTCCATTAAAAGTCTCAGCCATGTTACTAACTATGACATCACAAGATGTATGGCGCTTAAGAAAGCACCTTACAAAGCAATTAGGTTTCTATTTCATGAAAGCCTCCACTGCATCAGCTGATATTGCTCTCATCTCCTTGATAGCATCATTGAAGTCAAGCTCATTATAAGCCCTACATGCCTGCCAATAATATGTCTTTAACTCTTTACCCTTGAACTTCTTTTTCCAGTTTGCATAGATGTGCCTTGCATAGTTTCTATGCTTTGCATTTTTCCAAATCAAAGATACAGAATTCACTAGTCCCTGTCATTCCTATTCCAAATCAAAGAAACTTTAGACATCTAGAACTTACAACTTACAACTTATAACTTAGATATTAGAGTTAATTGCCCGTTTGCCCCCTGTGGTTTGTCAAACTAGCACGTTTGCCCCCAGTGGTTCCGAAATAGCACCATTGCCCCCTGAGGTTGTTTTTTTAGTACCCGGGTGCCCCCAAACATGAACGTCCGTTAGTTTTCACCGTTTGGTGTCAGAAAGTTTAGGGTATTTTCGTCTTTTCACCGTTTATTATTATTATTATTATTATTATTATTATTATTATTATCCCTGCAACACTCTCCAGTGAACCAAACAATATCAATTAACATGAAATGAATCAAGGAGCATAGATATAGATGTATGCACCTTGAGTCTATTTATTTGCAATAGCGATCGGCCTTCTTCTTAACCCGGTCATCAAGCGCAGTTTCAACGGACTTCACTTTGGCTTTGGGATCATACCCGAACTTCTTAGCCTCCACAGGAAACAAGTCATCGTACTTCATTTTCTTCGCAGCGTCAATCGTGTAAATATCAGCAGCGTCTCCTCCAACGGCGGAGGAACCTTCTTCTGCCGCAGCAGTGGCGGCGTCTCCGGTGAGGATTTCTTCGGCGTTTGGATAACCAGATGATGATTTGTTGTTGTGTTTTTTCTTCTTTTTTTTGTCGATGGGTTTGGATCGGGTGGGTATGGCTCCGCCTTTGATGTGAATTGGGTTTTGCAATTTGGGATGTGGATTAGGGTTTGGTGAATTGAGTTCCATGGCTGGTGGTTTGAATTGATGATGCAGCAGGTTACCATTTGGGGGTTTGGTTCATGGAGAGTGTTGCAGGGATAATAATAATAATAATAATAATAATAATAATAATAATAAACGGTGAAAAGACGAAAATACCCTAAACTTTCTGACACCAAACGGTGAAAACTAACGGACGTTCATGTTTGGGGGCACCCGGGTACTAAAAAAACAACCTCAGGGGGCAATGGTGCTATTTCGGAACCACTGGGGGCAAACGTGCTAGTTTGACAAACCACAGGGGGCAAACGGGCAATTAACTCTAGATATTAACAAAGTGAAGTCATACCTTTTGTTGGTCAGAGACAAGTGTCCAGTCTTTTCCACCATCTTGGACATCTAGGCATTTTCTTAGTTCTTCCATGAACCATTCCCAACTATCATTAGACTCACCATCAACAACAGCCCATGCCACAGGGTACATTTGGTCATTAGCATCTCTCCCAATTGCAGCCAACAACATACCCCCTAAAAATGTTTTCAAAAAACAACCATCCAAACACAAAAATTTCCTACAACCAGCCAAAAATCCCTTCTTCACCCCATCAAAACACACAAACAATCTAAAGAATGTCTCCAAGTTTGAATCTGGTGTAACACCCCGACCAAAGGCGGATTATACATCGGGGCGCCACATATTGTTTCATTACTCGTGACACTATTGGGTGTCAATATTTAATAAATACATTCATTCGCGCACACGCAAAGTAAACACAAGATAACATAAAGCAACATAATTCAATATATTATAAGGCAAAATATTCGAACAACAATAACTTGTCTTGATACATTTTAATCTAGGTCCAAAAGTAAAAAACGTCCTACGTGTCCACAAGCTCCAAATGTAGCTACAGCAAACCTGAACATGTGTTAAAATAAAACGTCAAACACTTGCGTGTTGGTGAGAAATCAAGTTTAATACAATACATAGATAACAATAAATCTGCGCGCAACACGTGTATGTCTGGTGTTTAACAAGGGTGCAATCAGATTGTGATCAAGCCTAAATAGATCATAGCTCATAGTTCATAGTTCAATCCGTGCTCCCAAATGAGCACAAAAACAAGAAAACATCTGTGCAAGTGTAAACAAAGAAAACCGTAAACGATAGGTCTCCCGTGTTCATCTAATGGATCCATGAAAACTTCGGAATAGGCCGAACAAAGCGGTTAATGATACACACATACAAATAAACAGCCAAGTAAACGTCCTCAACACATGGGATACTGCGCGACTAAAGTTCATAAACAAGTTTAAGACTCTAAGTTTGTATGAACACATGAACATCCCAAAACATTAAAAGCAAAAAGGGATTAGGTACGAGATTACTCACTTGATAAACGATGCGGTGAAAGATAAAGCAAGAACCAACTTTAAACAAGCACAAGTTAACCTATAATTAAAGATTATTGTTTTAACGATTGGTTTTAAGTCTTGATTATAAGTTAGCATAATTAATAAGTAACTTAAACAAATTATTATATATAATAGATTACCGGAAAACAGGGCAGAACATGAGAGAGGACGGAGGCAGAGAGAGGAGGCGACCGAGGACAACGGCAGAGAGCAAAGGAAGATAAAGATAATAAGTGTTTGTGTGTGCAGTGTTAAGAAAGATAACATTATTATTTATAGGGAAAACCCTAGGGAACACAATCCCTAGAAAAGGGGAAAAAAATCTCAAAAAGCAAAAGATTCCAAAAGCAAAAGATATCAAAAGATATGGCAGCTGCAGGGGACAAGGAAAAGCTGACAGGGAACAGTAAACAGGCATGGGAGGGTCAGATAAAGGTACTGGTCAAGCATGGAAAAGCAGATCTCAAAAGATAATGTCAGTCACTTTTTCTGCCAACCAATGGGGTTGGCGCGCATGCTGCGCCGAAAGTAACTTTTCAGACATAAGACAGGTTAGGTCAACAGCACAGAAGATAAGACATCACAAAAGTAAACGGCTGGATTAAACAGAAGAAAAGACTCAAGACATAGCGCGAGAAAGCATCGAGCGCACGCGCGAGGGCGAAGGCAGACAAAGAACAGTCCACAGCGCGCCGCGGGAAGAACTAAAATCCTTAGCGCGTTACGGGAGGAATTATCATTCTTAGCGCGCTGTGAGAAGAACTACAATTCTTAGCGCGTCGCGGGAAGAACTTCCGTTCTTAGCGCGCTGCGAGAAGAACTACAATTCTTAGCGCGTCGCGGGATGAACTACCGTTCTTAGCGCGCTGTGAGAAGAACTACAATCCTTAGCGCGCTGCGAGAACAGTTCGCCTCGCGTATGCAGGAACAACTGGTCTTCGCGCAGGCTTCCTTGTAAGGAGTCTGGCGCGTGGAGCTGCGCAGACAACCTTAGGCGGGAAGGAACAAAGGACAAGCAAAGAGTTAAGAGAAAAAGGGGTTCAAGGCGTAAGGGCGGAACGACGACAAGAGAGAGAAAGAGGCGGGACGGCAACAAGAGGGAAAAGAAGGCGGAACGGCGACAAGAGAGAGAAAAAGGAAGGCGGGAAGGAAAAGAGAGGAAGGGGCGGGAAGGAAAATATACTATTATTATTAAAAGTAAAGTATAAGTATAAATAAATATTAAATCATAAAAGAAAGAGATCGGATCGGAGAAACGGGTACCTGGGTCGGGTCGGATCGGGTCAGATGTCACATCTGGTTCCTGGTTATTGAACCCTGGTGGGGCAGTTACCAACTCAAAGGTTGAAGGTGGATTTATTTCTTTCAAAGCTGCCAAGTAAGACCCAAGTTTACTGTAGTGCTCCCTCATTGACCCATGAAGCATCTTAAATGCACATTTCCTGGCATTGTAAGCCAACCGTTTGCGTTTAAGCACCTCATGTTTCTCTTTAACTGCATCCTGGATATCTTTACCACTCTATCGAGGTTTAGCTTTGAATAATGGCAAGAAGTCTTTAGCTATAAACTTAGCAGTCAGTTGCCTATTCTTTGCCATGTTTCTCTGACAATTGTGCTTACTATTAACAGTCTTAACCATATAGCAACTCTTGCCCTTGTGAAATGAACAATACAGACTAAATGGACACCCTTTCACACATTTAACACCTACACGTCCTCCTCTACTCCTGTTGCTTGTAGCAATGTAAACATTTTTACCATTTGAGACAGCATACTTTCTAACTGCTTCTTGAAAGCATCCCTAGTGGCAAACTTTATCCCAACAACCCATTTAAATTTTGACCAGTCAGTTTCTTCACTTACAACTGGAACATCTTGTTTGTGTTTCTTACCTCTTATGTCATCATCTTCACTCTCTCCAGGTGTGTCAATATCAGCATCAGAATCTTCATAACTACTAGATGCTTCTTTAATTGCATCAGCAGATTGTTTTGGACAGTCTTCAAGTAACTTCTTTTGTGTTTCAACATCTTGCTCATTCATCTGTTGTAACTTAGCAACTGAACACCTCCACTCTTCATCATCTTTGTCAGATCCATCATCATCATCATCATCATCATCATCATCATCCAAATCACATATATAAGACTCATCATCAGAATCATCATCTTCTATCTGAATCTGACCCACCACTATCTATTTCATCTTTATTTGTGTTAATTGGTGGTGATTTAAGTGTTGTGTCTGTAACCTTAACTGGTGATCCAAGTGATAAACTAATAACCTTAGCTGGTGATTTAAGTGGTGTACATGTCTCCTTAGTTGGTGATATATTTATGTCAATTGGTGGAACTTGTTTTCTAGCTGTGAGCTTAGAGTACCTCCTAACTCTTGAACTAGGGCTCCTAACTCCTGAACTAGGGCTCAAGTAAGCTTCTGGTTGGCTACTTTGCTGGGCTACATGGATAATGGGCTGGGCTAGAGATATAATGGGCTGGGCTTCAGGGATAATAGGCTGGGCTGGAGAGATAATAGGCTGGGCTTGAGGGCTATTGGTATTGTTTGTGGGTTTCCTTAACTTATCAGTTTGAACGTATAAAACCATACGTTGTGCAGACCCGGAACTGGAACCAATCAAAGACAACACCTCAAAGACTTCTTTATCACTAACTAATAGTTTTAAACGACCATCATCTGGAATCTTGCAATACAACCAAAGACCAACTTTCGATTCGTATGAACCAAAATCCTTTGCATAATCCAGTAGCTCGAAGTATGAAAGCTTGTCAACATCTAACATGAATGAAGTTTTTTTTCCACCAACATACCTTAATATCGGTGGTGCAACGTCAAATGCCTCATTGGTGTGGAAGGAAATCCGTATTTGATTATCCATTGTTAAAGATTAGGGCTTGCTGCTTTGTTCGTTGTTAATCGATTGGAGTGGCATGTAATTAGGGTTCTGGACATTAATTGGGGATTTGATTTGGGGATTGTAATTGAGCCGTTGAAGAGTTAAGGATCTGGATATAAGAACGTTATAAGTTATAAGTATAAACCAATAAATCACGGTGGCTGCCACGTAAGATGTTTTTGACAACTTAGATTGACACGTAAGCAAAAACATAACGGAGCAACTGCTCCGTCAGTCGCGGACTGGTGGAAGAAACGAATGTTAAAGTTGGGACCGTTGCCAACCAAAATGAAAGTTGGAACCGACGCCGGCAAAAATGAAAAAGTTGGGACCAATAAAAACCAATTTTTCTATATAAAAAGACGCAAATGCAATACTAAAGAATTGAATTTCGTGCACCAAAGAAAGAAGGCAAAATAGGTTAATGTGACGGTCCATCATTACTGTAGCAGTCACCAAAGAATAACAATTAAAAAAAACTATGAAAATTACTAAAATGCTCTCGTTACTGTAGCATGCCATTCTCCTTTAATATATAGTATAATACTTTTAAGCTTTAGTATATCCTTTAATAACAAAACGATAGTATATGTTACTGATATACGATGATTGAATTAAGCAAATCAAACTTTAAGCATTTAAAATAAATTAAGAAAATAATATATTGAAAAAGTTCGGACTATTAGATTCGCGAAGGTTATCTAGAAGGCATTGGTACTAGAGAGAAACGATAACTCCAATAGTTTCTTTGTTCTCAACGCTTCTAAAATTCCAGAAATAAGTCAAATTACTACAATCCCTTTTTTAAAAAGGTGGCTTAACTAACGAAAGAAAAATGGAACCAGCACCATATTCTGACTTTTTTGGACAATATCCAACAAAAGGTTTAGAAGACCTCTGTCTTATCCATTAGACAAATTCCTTTTAGTTATCACCTTGTTCTAGCCGATCTCACTATTGGTGTTTTTTAATATAACATATTATATGAAATTTATATATATATAGAGCAATGTTCAATGTTGAATAAGTATCGAAAAAGCTTTACATGAGTTCAATTGCAACAACTCTAAAATTTTGTTATTGCAATCTAATTGAATTTTTGAAGTTAAGTTTATTTAAACATTCAATTGCCAAGTATATGCAGTGATACGTTGTTTATAATTTGGATAAACAATAGGTTACTAATGTAATTAACAGATAATGTAAATATTATGATTTTGTTATGGAAATCATCAAAATTTTAAATTTAAAAAACAATCCATAAAAAGATTTGGATATTCTTAAATAGCTTACAATACTAACAACAATAATCATACTCGGTGTAAAATTTTCTTTTAAGTTGTATGTTGTTTTGTTGTGACCTCTAGCGGCTTGTTAGTTTTGCCTTATAATGAAAGTTGTTAGAAAAAACTTTAAAATCTCACACATAACATCAGTTTCTTTATACATAACATCATCAGTTTCTTTATATTTGAAGTTCTTACATTCTAAAGTCATTATTCAAAACAAAAACACGTCTTTGCTATACTTTTTATCCGCATAATCTTATAATATTTTTAAAACTATGACAAGCGTTTCCTATAATAGAAATATAAATAAAATCTTGTCATAATTGCTAAATGAGTTATTATACCTTTTTTCAATTAAATCCTCATATATCATTTTTTGTACCACTGCATTCTCGGGTTTAAAATAAAAGGAAAAGAAATGATAAGATTGGATAGGGAAAGAAATGAAAAGAAATTATATATTTAAAAGACATTCTCGAGTTAAAATAAAAGATAAGAAAAGAAAGTGTTAATTACATTATTGAGTTGGATAGAAAGAAAAGATAGGAAAAAATTATAACTTTACAATAATGTCCTCATTATTGAGTTAGATAGGAAGGAAAAAATAGGGTAAATTAGTAAAATTGTCATGACTATAAACTTTCCTTCCGAATCCGGCCATATTTGGCTGGAAAGTTTTAGAGGAAAAAAACACTAACTTTTCTTTCAATTCTCTTTCTTTTCTTTTAAACCTTTAAATAAAAAACTCAAGAATACAATAATAATGTAATGGTCAACTTTTTTTTTAGAGATATGGCATTTAGTTGTACAAAAAACGTGACATTGTATCTTAATTTACTATGAGTTACCTATTAATATTGCCGCTGTTATTATTTTGATTTCAAATAAGAGAATGCCATCTATCATTATCAGCATCTCATCTAGTTGGCTAATCCCAAATTATGATGACCACAAACCCTTCATTCCTCATCACTGTCATCAATTACGGCCTAGGCTGAATTTTAAACGGACTTTGTGTGACACCTTAGGTAAATCCTATGTTTTTATACAACAAAAAATAATTTTAGGATTGAGATATTATGCCACAAGGGATATGTTATCTTTCGGCCTGTTTGGTTATAAAGGAGATGGCAACTCCATAATTAAACGCAGCATGAATGAGAAAAATTTCATGATACAGATAGTAATAGTAAATGGCAAACAAAGTTTTATAGATATTCTAGGATAAACTAAGTTTTGAGCTCTTGATAAAAAAAATGAATAATTTTTGTTTTAAGGTTGGTATCAACATCACTTCCCTTTGTTTGGGATGGTGATGCAAATCATCAAGGACATCTCGATCAAGTGGAGGATGACTACAACGTCTTAAGCAAATCTCAAATCATTCATATAGAAGAGAGATACATTGCATCGAACTTTGGATGAGAGAAGAACTTAACAATTTATATATTCAACATGTAAAATATTAAAATGGATAAGCTCCTACTTATTCCGTAAGCCATACACATAATAATTTCAATTCATTTCTATTAAACATTGGTCATATCAAAATTCCAAGGCACTAATCGGCATGCGCTATTCTCTATAATAGTAAAACTCGCATACGTCTAAATAAATTTGAACTGTTATTATTAAATAATTTTTTTTTTCCAAAAGTGTCTGATGTCAATTTTCTTATTATACACTTTGGGATGTAAACGAGCCGAGTTGCTCGCGAGCTAATTGAGATCGGTTTGTAAAAAAGCTCAATTAAACCGAGCCTAAACGAGCCCGATCCTAATAAATGAGTCTGAGCCCGAGTGGCTCACAAGTCTATATGTTCAACAATTATAAATTAATATAATATATAATGTTATGAAAAAATAACTGAATAATGCATAAACATATATTATGCTATGTATAAAATTATAATTGAAAAAAATATTAAAATAATTCTAAATATATAAAAATTATTTAATAAATAATAAACGAGTCACGCCTAAATAGCTTAAAAAACTACTCGAGCTTTATATATATAGTTTGAAACGAGAAGAGCTCAAACTCAAGATCAGTATAAGTTAAACAAGCTAAGCTCGATCTTTGCCGAGCTTGGGCTCGGCTAATAATAATAATAAAAATAAAATTATGAGGAATTTACATAAGTGGCCTTGGGTTGAAAGAAAGAAAGAAAGCAAGCTGGCAAAGGTCTGTGATCAACTCCCAAACTTATCACGCGTTACTCCTCTTTCTTATTCATTACAATTACAATTACAATTACAATTACAATTACAATTACAAACCCTTGCAGATCTCCGGCCACGGACTCTCTTCATTCAGATCCTCCAATTCCATGACGGAGATGTTCCGATTCCAGCAGGAGAAGATCAGAAAACGACTTTAATTATTATCATCCGCGACTACACAAACCATTTCATTTTATTTTTCCTATTATTATCTGATATGGCCGCCGATCCTTTAACAGCCATTCCGGCCGTCGTCTTACGAAACCTCTCCGATAAGCTATACGAGAAGCGGAAGAATGCAGCCTTAGAGGTTTATTTATTTTATTTTATCCAAGTGCCATTATTGTTTACATTTCTTAGGGTTTTGCGTTTAGGTTGAAGGAATTGTGAAGCAATTGACAGCTGCTGGTGATCATGATAAGATTACTGCTGTCATTAATTTGTTGACTCATGAGTATACTTACTCCCCTCAAGCCAATCACCGAAAGGTATAACCATACTGTCACTAGTTGTGATTAATTGCATTGTTTATGATTTGGTGGTGTTGTTTTTAGGGAGGCTTGATTGGCTTGGCTGCAGCTACCGTTGGTTTGAGTTCTGAAGCTGCACAACATCTAGAGGTTTTGATTCATTATTTCATTTCTTTCTTGCAATGCCTTTTCGTATGCTTTATTTACACAAGTATAGGGTTTGAACTTTAGTGATACACTAGTGACTAGTTAGATTTCTGCACTCGGTGTATCACTTATGCTAACTGCGTCATCACATCAATCGGATTGACGACCCAATGATATGCTGATGGTCTGGTGTTCGAGATGTTACTTGTCACTCTTGATTGATTTGTGTGAGCTATTTTCGTTATTAGATTGTATTCGGTTTCTAATTTCACCTGAACAGCCATGTGTATTTCTTTAGGCTGTGTATTTACTTTGTTAAGGTTCCTGAAGAATAACATACATACATATTGGCACATTATAGAGGTGACTTAGTTTTGGAATGCCCTTAAGCATTACCTAGAATCTAGGATCTCTTTGGCTTAGATCTTGAAATGAATCGCAACAGTGGACTTGTCAGATTATGAAATATGTTCTAAGAAAATGCACGTGAGCTAGTGAATAGTCTCTCCTAGTTATTCCTTCAAAGAACGAAGTTTGTAACTTGTATGGTACCTATGGTGGCTTTGTAAGTTGACTTATTGGTCTATAACTGGGTACAATTAATAACTTAGATGATCAGTCAACTTACTTTTTTCTTTTTTGTATATCTGTGTTTATTTGCTAATTCCTTGTTTTACTATTTATTACTAAAACAACAGTCTTTTATTTAGATTTAGTTGGGTAGGCTCAATTGAGACTATAGAGGTGAATCAGTAATGGTTCCAGGAAGTGTCTTAACATTAAGTGACTGTGCATGCCAAAGTCTACATTGTAGATAATTTGTATATGATTATAGCATACACAAGCTTTATTTAGATGTGATTAAAGTATTAAACTTATATACCAAATTCATAAGCAGAATTCTCCAAATTAATTGAAGGGCCATCTGGTTCAACTGTAGGTGTTTCATGTCCAGTTTACATATGATGGTCAGAAGTTGATTCATTCTTTGTTGTTGTTCTTGAAATGCCTATTGTCTCTTCACCAATGTAGACTTGCTTACTCTAATGAAAACTTTATCAATATGGAGGTTGGTCTACTTTGGATCTGGGGTTTGGTAATTGGTTCCTAAAACTTTCTTAATTTATACTCGAGCACATGCAAGAATTTTGTCTGAAACGTTCAGTTCATGATAAAACAGTGACGTTTACAAGTTTGGTTGATGGAAATCTACTTGAAAGTGTGTCGTTGAATTCTGAACTGTTTTGACATCTCTTTTACATGTGAATGTGCAAGATTATTCAGTCTTCTCAAATTCTTTTAGCCCCATCACATTTAGTTTTATAGTGTCCAATATTGATATATGCTTTTAGGGTACGATTTGTTAATTTCTTTGCCATTTTCGTGCATGATAACAAGGTGAGACACAAAGGTCGGTCAATATTTTGAAGAAATCATAATATAATGGTGTTATACTTGTACTAGACATTAAGTTCTCTATGTATGTTCTCCAGTTCTTCTTACTAATTCATTAATTTGTGTGAGGCATTAGAGGCTATGGCTGTTATATTGTAGTTATATGTCTTTGATAAAATGTTTATGTACTAATTACCTTACTATTTTTGTAAGCTAAAATTTTATAGGTTTTCTTTATTATAAGGGATCATTGCTATTTCAGATCATTATTTCCTAGAAAAAGGACCAATAGGTTTGGGAATTTTGTTTTCACATGATTGACTGAACCATATAGAAGTTGCTTCAGCAAGCCATATATTAACTACCAAAATAAGAAGTCTGTTTAATTATATCTTTATAGACAAATTAATATTTCAGCGTCTGAACCATCCGTCCACCATCTTTTATTAATGTGCTTAGTAATGTTGTAACCAGCCTGCCACTTGTTCAAGCTGTGTGAAGAGCATGCAAATGAAGTCATTTTTGGTAGCTATAGCATGTATTTCTCATGGCGATTATAACAAGGCACTTCATAAATTTAGAGGTGACCCTGTGCTTAGGCCTTTTAGATATCTAAAGTTCAAAACTCAGGTCATCTATATTTTTGTAACACAAATATTGATATGAGGTGGATTAACAGTATATGACCAAGCTCCATAAATGTCACTTAAATAAGTAAATATATGCTTTGGTTTAACCTCTATGCTGCTGCTGCTAAGAATAATTCTGCCTATGGTTTCCCTTATGGCCTTATTTCTCTTTAATCCATTTGAAGGATTAGAAAATTGCAATTTGGATCTGTTTTTATAATATCAATATAATTCATTTTTTCTCCAAAAGACACTGTCATCATAAGCATATTTCACATGACTTGATGATAGAATTCGTTCTTTATTTTATATATATTTGCTTACTTAATAGTAACTAGTTAATGCGAACTTTGCATAATATTACCGACTAATTTGATAATGTCTATTCTTCTGTTCTCTGTTACTTTTCAAAAAAACCTGCCAGCAAATTCTACCACCAGTGATAAACTCTTTTTCTGATCAAGATAGCAGAGTTCGTTACTATGCTTGTGAAGCTTTATACAACATCGCAAAGGTGAGAATGGATTCAAATTTCATCAATCAAGCTTTCTTGATATGAGACATTTCAGCTAATCTCATGCCTTTTGCAGGTTGTTAGAGGAGAGTTCATTTTTCACTTTAACAAGATATTTGATGCATTGTGTAAGCTTTCAGCTGACTCAGATCCTAATGTACAAAGTGCTGCCCATCTGTTAGATAGACTTGTGAAGGCAAGTATTGTCATCATACGTTATAAGTACTGACTGTTGACCATGTCTTATGAGGCTCTAACTACTTATTTTCTGTTTTACTTGTTGGGATACAGGACATTGTTACAGAGAGCGACCAGTTCAGGTGACTATTTTTGGTTTTATGTTCGCCTGTTTGGTTCTATTTTAAATTTGTTTGGAAATTTTGATTTAAGTTTTGTTTCTTTTTATCAGCATTGAGGAATTTATACCGTTGTTAAGAGAGCGGATGAATGTGTTGAATCCTTACGTCCGCCAGTTTTTGGTGGGATGGATTACGGTATTGGACAGTGTTCCAGACATAGATATGCTGGGCTTTCTTCCTGATTTTCTTGATGGTAAAGGGATTTCAGTTTAAAGTTAATAGGATGCTATTTGTCACTTCACTTGTCCTTGACTAACATGATGTTTTTCCAGGTTTGTTTAATATGTTAAGTGATTCCAGCCTTGAAATCAGACAGCAAGCTGATTCAGCACTTTCAGAATTCCTTCAAGAGATAAAGAACTCTCCAGTTAGACTACTTTCTGTTTTTTATTTCAAATTTTGTGATATGATAAACCGTATCAATGTTAATCTCACATATATTTACACTTGAAGTCTGTAGACTACGGTCGCATGGCTGAAATACTTGTACAGAGAGCAGCTGCTCCTGATGAATTTACTCGTTGGACAGCAATAACATGGGTAAGGATGAAAGATATTATGACGATTTATATTCATAGTTTACCTTATAGTTGAACTTGTATATGGGGATTATAGGAGTTACTTGTTCGTATGTTTGTTGAGGGTTGATTAGAAAGCTACTTGTGCAGATAAATGAGTTTGTAAAACTTGGTGGAGACCAGCTTGTGCCTTATTATGCTGATATATTGGGAGCTATCTTACCTTGCATAGCTGACAAAGAAGAGAAAATACGAGTTGTAAGTTTTCAGCCTTGAAAGTTTTTGCGTTGAATTAAATATTTGACTGATTTCCATATATATGGTATGATATTCTGTATATTTGTTTAATATACTGAGTTATGACTATCAGGTAGCCCGTGAAACAAATGAAGAGCTTCGTGCAATCCAGGCAGATCCTGCTGAAGGATTTGACGTTGGAGCAATTCTCTCCATTGCGAGGAGGTTGGCTTTAGCACTAAAGTTACAATGATTTGTTATTGAGAATATATTAACATAAAAACAAATACCATAGTAAAATTATAGTGATGTGGTTATCTTGCAGTATGGTGATGAATATGTATGCATTTAGAACATACTAGAGTGTTTGTGTTGGATATATTATCTTGATTTTTGTTTTATTATATCAATCTATCAGGCAGTTATCTAATGAGCACGAGGCTACTCGAATTGAATCATTGCACTGGATTTCGACCCTTTTAAACAGACATCGCTCAGAGGTAACACTTAATTATCATTATATGGACCTATGTTACCATGTTGGTTTAGATCTTTTAATTTTATACTCTTTAGTTTGTCCTTTCTTAAGAGTTAATAATCAGTTTATTTTTGCTGTACTTTTAGAAGTGTACACTAGCTGACAAGTTTTATGCGTATGTGTGTGTATTGTATTGTATTATACTATTCACTTTTTAGCATTGCCGGTTCCTTGACTATAAGTGAGTTTAAATTATATTTGAATGGGTCATTTTACATCAGGTTAATTAGTGCTCTTTCGCTTTTACACTTGTCAACTTTAGGGATTTTATTAAGGAAGTAAGTTCATATGTGATCTCATGTGTTTAACAGGTTCTCACTTTTCTGAATGATATCTTTGACACACTTCTGAAGTCACTATCAGATCCCTCTGATCAGGTAATCTTGCTTTTCTTTTTTGTCTGGCTTCTTTATCTGTTTATTATTACATATGCATCACAATCTAAATATGTTTTTTTTACTGTTATATTGTACTTCTGCAGGTGGTCCTCCTGGTGCTTGAGGTGCATGCAGCCATAGCAAAAGACCAATATAACTTTGCGCAGCTTCTTGTTTTCTTAGTTCATAAGTTCCGGACGGATCACACTCTCCTAGAGAGGTGATCTATGCTTATTAATATATATATATATATATATTTCTTATGTTTTTACTTTTCATTTTGTGATGGATTTCTTTGCTGACCTATTATGTTTTGCTCTTTCAGGCGAGGTGCTTTAATTATTCGCCGACTTTGTGTGCTTTTAAATTCTGAAAGAGTTTACCGAGAGCTCTCTAAGATTCTTGAGAAGGAAGCGGACCTGGATTTTGCATCCACTATGGTTCAGGTTCTTGTTAGCTTTTATATTCTTATAGAATGTTAACGTGACCAAGAACTTAAAATTATTTTTAACATATCCGGGTTTTGTTTTACGTATTGCAGGCATTGAATTTGATTCTGCTTACGTCTTCTGAGTTATCTGACCTACGAGATCTTCTAAAACTATCACTAGTTAATGCTGCTGGAAAAGACTTCTTTCTTTCACTATATTCCTCATGGTGCCATTCATCAATGGCCATAATAAGCCTCTGCTTATTAGCACAGGCAAGCCCCAGAACTTTTGTTGTAATAACATAACCTGATAGCCTACTAGAATATTGTTCATGCTAAATAAAATCTTTTGGTTTTTGACAGGCTTACCAACATGCAAGTGCAGTTATCCAATCTCTAACCGAGGAAGATATTAATGTTAGATTTTTAGTCCAGCTGGACAAACTGATTCACCTCTTGGAGACTCCCACTTTTGCTTATCTTAGGCTACAGGTGCTTTTTCTGCTGTTTATACATCTTAGAATTTTTTTTTACAGTTGGTTCATTAACTCTCCTTTTCGTCTTTTCTAGAGTAATTCAGTTTTTCTATCTTACATGCAGCTTCTTGAACCTGGAAGATATATACTGCTGTTAAAAGCTCTATATGGTCTTCTCATGTTACTTCCTCAGGTTGGTTTAACTATTTAGAGCATTCACATTGGAATCCTTATATTTATCCATATAGTTTAACTTATATTTCCATAAAGTTTGTTTATCTTTAAAAAACCCCCTACATCCGATTCCTCATATTTATACATATTCAGTTAAATAATGCTTATTTATCCTTTATTATATTTTATCTTTCTTACACTTACAACAAATATATCGAATGAATGTATGGAGTCTGGAATCACTATTCAGTCAATATATTTTTATCATACTTTCGGGAATCGGATGTAGCGCAAAATATGATAAAATCCTTTTTTCTTAAATTATATGTTTGGGATGATATACGCTTTCCAATGTGAATGCTCTTAATCATTAAATCCAATACAAAACCAGATCTGTAAATCCACAGTATCTGATCTTTACTCTTGGTGCTACTGGTGTTTAGCAAAGTGCTGCATTCAAGATTTTAAGGACTCGTTTAAAGACAGTACCTTCATATTCCTTCAACAAGGAGCAACCGAATCATTTCTCAGAAGATGGTAGCATGAATGCAGAGAATGGCATAAACTTTGAATCTTGGCTGCAACGATTTCAACAGACACAACAGCAGCATCACCTGCATTCAAAATCACAAGCACTGTCCCGCAACATTTCCATTTCTGCAAAGGTTTCTTTCTTCTCCATTTATCTTAAAAACTTGCTACAAAACCTGCATATATGCCCAATATTGAGCTCGGCTCGTTCATTGTTTTCTTGTTATTTAGTTATACACACACATATATGGTATTAGGAGAACGTTTATTTTAAAACCAATTGTATGTTAAGAACTGCGATAGCCACATCAACTCTTGTACAATTTATTATGTAAATTGACTAAAATGTATGTAGATTTCAATATTTTAAGATCTCGTTTTAAAAAATATAAAATTGATAGTATTTCATCTAAACGCATATATGCACATCTATATGCATATGCACACATTTTTATTTAATATATAAAAATTCAGATAAATCAAAGAAAGAATGAGAGATAAATAAACATCTATATTTCAGTAATTAAATCTTTCAATGAAGCAAAATATGCAGATCTTAAAAATCAAAGGATGGCTGCACTTGCGTTTCTTGTGGTTCTCAACATACTATTGGTGTTTAAATGAGCGTGCCCTAACGTATTGTAGTTTTTATATATAACATAATGATATTGGTTATTTATTTTTATCGTAATGTTATATATAATAATAATTATTATGTAAATATATATTTAATACGAAACATAAAAGTTATATATATATATATAATAGGCTTGTTTAGGCACGTGAGCCTAGTAACGCTTGATATGTGTAGCTCTTTCTTGAGTTCATTTATTAACTGAACTCCATTCGGCTTGGTGCGAGCTTCTAACGAGTCGATCTCGAGTAGCTACTGAGTGACTCGGTTCGTTTATACCAGACTTATGTGATTCTCTGTAGGAGGTACAAAAACCGGAAGAAGTGAGGGGACCCGCACCTGGGGCAGAGATTAGCAGGCCTCCTTCAAGATCATCTCGTAAAGGTCCAGGACAACTACATCTATGAAGGGTTCAGCATGCAATGGGTATTTGTTTGGGGGGGGGGGGGGGTATAAAAGTGTAAATTGTATATCGTAGCAGTTACTCTTTATGTTCAACTTCATGAATGGGCGGTGGTTGTTTTTTGCTTTATCTTTCCCCATTTCCAGAACGATAATGCTGGGACGTTGGAGCTATTTGTTTCTCCAGATGTTTGGCCTTTGTGGTTGTGTTATTTTTATTGAAAACCACAGGGCTTAAAGGCATTGCAATGTGTTACTGTTCTTGTATTAAATAATCTAGTCATCTTATGTTTCCAATGGTTTTTGCAAGGTGGCGTTTGGTTTGTATTTAAGACTTTACCATGGGTATGGATTTGATGATATGGCGGAATGAGAATGGGTATGGTTCGTATGGAAATGTATCTGAACAGACCTTTTAGGTGCGTATGTAGGATACCCACTTGTATGTGTATCAACTCCGTTTTGTCAAGCCTGACCTTTAATGGAGCATTTCATCGATCGATTCTACCAGTTGTTTCGGTCAGCTTTTGATCTACCTGAATCCAAATCAGATGGAAATTTAAGTTCATGGGCTTGAAAGGTTTGTTTCACTGTATGAGGCTATGAGCTCCTACATCTGTGGGAAAATCTGTTTGATATCATAAAAACGAGTTGATCTAGGCTGTAGAGTTGCATAATGTTTTAGGCGGTTCAAGGAGACTGCACGATTGCAGAGTGACCAAAGCTAACCAACCATGTATCGGTTAGGTCTTCAGTTTTGAATTTTAGGAAATTTTAGGTTTGGGCTATGTTCGATCTGGTTTTGACCCGGCAAACACTCTACATGTGGAGGTTAAGTACTTAGCCTCCTTTGATTATGAATCTTCTTTTGTTCTTTTCTGAATTTACTCACCACAATCGCTGCATAGTACTTTACCTAATTTGAGAGTTGTACATGAGTCAATTAAATTACTCAGCCCACAATTAGAAAGCATATGAAAACCTACAAATTTCTAAAATAACTTTCGGAATTTTCGTTTTCAATGCGCATTTCTTGTTGAATATTCATGTGATGATCACATGACTTATTTTAACTATTAATGATTTGGTTTCTCTTTTTTTTAAATATTTATTAAGTGTTCATTAGCAAACTACATCTAATTACTTGCAATTCCAACAACTGTGGAGTTTTTATTTTACATGACTAAAATAATTAAGTATGCTAACAGTGGTTTTATAATAATATTCCATTATAAAAGGAATATTGGTTTTAAATAATCCCAACTATGGTCTATTGGTAAATATCAGTCCCAACTTTATACTTGCCTGCTGACAGTCCAAACTATTGATGCATTTGTTTTTAACAGGCCGTGACTAACGGATGACTAACTCCGTTAGTCTAATGCTTATGTGGCACGCCTGGTTGTCAAAAAAATCTACGTGGCAACATTGCATGGCATATGGTGCTGAGTAGGTTGCCTTGTTGGACTTATCACTAAACATGAACTTCTCATCTTCATAGATCGTTATCAACCCACAACAATCATCAAATCAACCCCCAAATCATACATCTCCACACTAATTTAGGGTCTAGATCGTGCCTCCTTCAAGATCGACATTCATTTCCCCTTTTTTAACCCTAATTCGGAACAGGTTTTTGTCAAACTAATTTTTGATCTAATTGTCGCTTTCTTTATGATCTTCGGCGACGATTTTAGTTTAATTCCGGAGATTCAGTTGAATGGGTAGGAGAGGGTGGTGTTTCCGGTGATGGTTGCAGACGAGGCGGTGGCGGCGGTGACACAGAAATCGAGCGGGTGTTGCAGGTACAAAAGCCGAGCAAAAGTTGCAGGTGATGGCCGGAGAACATGGTGGTCTCCGACAATTTCTGTTCGAATCTCCACCGCTGGTGGCCAACGAATAAGATAATGGTGGGGGTTGTGGGTTCCGGTGGTGGTTGTAGGGAATGGACATGGTGGTGGTCTTGTGTTCCGGCAATGGTTGCAGGGGTGGTGGGTTAAGAGTGGATCTAATGAAGATAATAAGTTTGTGTTTATTGATTGTCCAACAAGGCTGCCTACTCAGCATCAAATGCCACGTAATATTGCCACGTAGATTTTTTTTGACAACTAAGTGTACCACGTAAGCATTAGACTAACGGAGTTACTCATCCGTTAGTCGCGGCCTGTTAAAAACAAAAACACCAATAGTTGGGACTGTCAGCAGGCAAGTGTAAAATTAGGACTGATATTTACCAATAGGACATAGTTGGAATTATTTAAAACCAATATTCCTGAAAGATGCTTTGTAGTACACAGGGTAAACCAAACCAAGCCAAACCACATGGCTCTATGATAATTTACTTAATACGTCCATAAGTTACTAAACTAATATTGAAAGAAATACTAGTTTAACCCTTGGTCTAATTACTTAGTCCTTAGGTTAAGGTTAGTCTTTCCCACGAGAGTTAGAGTATAATTCGGCTGATGAGAGTGAAATCACCTACAAAACAAAACACCGAGAGCTCGTTACGAGAAGGAAACGTGGGTCTTCTCGTAACCGCCCTTCGGCGTGAGAATCAATATTAGGGACTGAATCGCGGAGTGTGAAGAGTATTCTCGCGCCAGAATCTAGATGGATTTACCGTTGGAGGTGGAGAGTTATTTATAGCCGGATAGGAGGAGAGAATGTATGTGTCACCTGTCATGTAGCTGAGTGATTGTGACGTTTGTACTATATAGTACTATTGACAACGCGATGACTGTCATGCTATTGTCTGGAAGTTGTTTTATCCAAGATACTTCCTTTTGCCCCAACCTAGAAAGATCTTTAGAGTCAACTTTCCAAAGATGTGAGGAAATGTTTGACGCTAAGTTAGACTCCCAATTCATTCAGTCGTATTGAAAACAATAACATTCTTCATGAAGGACCAAAAGTGTCAAATCTCTTGAGATCAAATTGTACAACATCCCAAACTCCAGGGAGTGAGTATTACCAAACCACATACGCTTGACAGATGGTACAAGACGCATAACAACACGTACCCTATACAATCAATGAAAACCCAAAGGAAAGGAGGAGTGAAAGCTGTTGCCTGCCAGAAACCCTAGGCGCAGAAATGGGATCGGAGGGATCAACGGTTATCGGTAACCTTCTTCTAATTGCTGCTAAACCTAAACCTCCTTTATTATTATTATTATTATTATTATTATTATTATTATTATTATTATTATGCGATTTGATAATTTGTTGCTCATCGATTTGACTTGTTTTCATATCACTCCGTTGTTTAGGTTATGGAATTTGTTTTTTAGATGTGTTAGATTAGCAAGTTATATGGTTATTAGATGTGTTAGAATGAAGTGTTTCAAATAATAATTACTCTAGGTAACCTACAAATAACTAGACTTTACTAGTTTACTTTACATTACAAAAAATGAATAATTACTCTAGTTCCAAAATAATAAATACTCTAGTTCGAAATCTGTAGAATAATAATAATAATAATAATAATTACTCTAGTTAAACTACTAATAACCAGTAGTTATTATTACACTACATATTTGAACCAGAGTATAATTGCATTGAAGCAGTGCAATAATAACTAGTTCAATAGTTACTCTAGTTATTTGTAGGCTTCTCACGTTAGGAGTTGTTTGTGTTTGATCCTAACACTACTTCAGGCTTATTAGACTCACTAAGATTTTCTATTTCCTATAACTATCTTGACCGACTATTTTTATTCTATTGTTGCTACTTGTTAGATTATAGTTCCTCTCCTCCACTTCAGAATTTCCTTTATGAAATGATTGATTGGAGTTTAAGACTATAGTTGTTGCAAATTGGGCATGGTTGTTGTGAAAAGGTAAATGCACAAAAGCCATAGTAGGTCAGGTTTTGTTAAAACCACAATTCTTCAAAGAGTATTATGACTCGCTTCTAATGGAAAGCCAAGTACCATATTTGGAAAACTCAACTGCTCATAAAGTTTTTCACGAGTGGCATGCTAGATGATGTCTGCTCATTCTAAGCAAGATGTGACTTTTTTCAAGCAAGTTTTCTTCTATTTGTAGAATGTATGCTAGTTACTAGTTTTGATATGGAAACATATACAAGTTTTTGAGTGTGTGTATACATTTTAACAATTTAACTAGTGGATGGTAAGGCCTTGATTCCAGGCAGAGAGTTACTGTTTAATTGTTGATAATAAATGTTTACCACTAGCATGGATTTATAACGGTTAAAGTGGTTGCCATTTTTACCATCAGATCTGTTAGATTGAACCTCTGTTTTAAACCTTAAAAGCAGGCTATTTGGTCTCGAAAGTCAGGATTTAGCATGATTCTGCAGATTAGAATATTGATAGTATCTGCATAATTTAATTAGAAAATATACAAATTCTGTTATTATTTTTTTTTTGTCAGCTGTTATTATTTGTTACTTCTGCTGGCCATGATGTTTAACATATATTCTATTCAATCTAGTTCCAAGAAGCTTTAGATTACTAGAAGAACTCGAACGAGGAGAAAAAGGAATCGGTGATGGAACTGTGAGCTATGGGATGGATGATGCTGATGATGTATACATGCAATCATGGACAGGAACAATCATCGGTCCTCCTAATGTTAGTTTTCTTAAAATGTCTTTCTACCATCAAACATATTTATTTTAATTAATTTCATTGATGTTACATGCCAGACCGTTCATGAAGGACGCATCTATCAGCTGAAACTATTTTGCAGCCATGAGTATCCAGAAAAACCACCAAGTGTGAAATTTCAGTCGCGTATAAACATGACCTGTGTGAACCAGGAGACGGGTGTGGTGTGTAATATTTTCCTTAATAATATTTAGGATATTTAGACAAGAATAATTTCATGGTGGCGTATATTTGACAGGTGGAGCCGTCTCTTTTCCTGATGCTTGCTGATTGGCAACGAGAGTACACGATGGAAAACATATTGACTCAACTCAAAAAAGACATGAGCTCCCCACAAAACAGAAGGCTCACTCAACCTCCCGAAGGTGCCTTTATTATTATTGTTATTGTTACTGCTATGCTACGCTACTTGCGAAACCTTAAAATGCATGGTGATAGATTATTTAATTTTTCTCGGTTTTCTGTTTGGTATTGTTGCAGGAAATGATGAGGGGAGGGTGGACCCGAAGGGACTAGTGTTGAGGTGTTGTATTATGTAAGTAAAGCATCTTAGATGCAGTGATTATTACTACGTATATATTTTACCTAAATTAACCGAACCCTGGCTGTTAAAACAGACTGGGACGTTGGTTAAATGTAATCTTGAACATGATCAATGTCAGAAGAATGCATTGGCTACTAATTAATATGTATTTGATCATCTGTGATTCGTTGTGTTGCCTCATTTGACTAATATAATTATTGCATCCGGAAAGTAGGTGTAACACATATCTATAGGTTCCTATGAATCAATTATACAAGTTTAAATATAAAATTACTTAAATAACCGTATGTATTTATTTGTGGATATATAATAGGAAGTCAATCATAAGTCTTTAAATTTTAAAAAGCAAACATTAAACTTTATGACAAATTCAATCAAAGTCACTCAATTATTGCCCATCACCTACAAACTTCCACAACAAAAACATACACTTGTATTCTCTATCCCACAAACAAAACTTACTAAAAATGCATCAGCCAACTCTCTGCCTAATTTCATCCATGATCATCTTCCCTCTCATCATCCACATATCATCATCTGCCACTGACACATTCATCTACGGTGGATGCTCACAAACGCGGTTCACACCCGGTTCACCCTACGAGTCCAACGTCAACTCAATACTCACTTCCTTAGTCAACTCAGCTGCTTTCTCCTCCTTTAACAACTTCAAGATCTCGGTCCCAGGGTCCACCCAGTCTGACATTGTCTACGGCCTGTTCCAGTGCCGTGGTGACCTCACGACATCTGGCTGCCGAGACTGCGTGGCCCATGCTGTTAGTCGACTAGGGGTCATATGCCCTGAGTCGACTGGTGGGGCCATGCAGCTAGACGGGTGTTTTGTGAAATTTGATAGTTCATCTTTTTTAGGAGTTGAGGACAAAACCGAGGTGTTTAAGAAGTGTGGGCCGTCAGTTGGTTATAACTTGGATATTATTAGTCGTCGAGATGGGGTGTTGGCGTATATGGCGGCTGGAAACGGGCAGTATTTTCAAGTGGGCGGGTCTGGCAGTGTGCAGGGCGTGGCGCAGTGCATGCAAGATTTGAGTTTGAGTGAGTGTCAAGATTGTCTTTCAGAGGCGGGTGGACAGTTGAAATCAGACTGTGGGGCGGCCGCTTGGGGCGACATGTACCTGGGGAAGTGTTATGTAAGATACTCTGAACGCGGGTTTCACTCGAGAAGCGGTAAGCGGTTGCGACATCACTTCCACCACCATAGCGGGTGGTTTGTGGTGGTTGTATTTTCTTTATTTGTATGAGCATAATAAATAAAACGTATCAAGTAATATCTCACTCATAGAATAAGGTCTGTCTGTCTAAATACTGATGCAATTAATGATATCTACTAATTTAATTACATGTTGATCATCTATAGATTATCATGTTTACATATATATGTAAGATTTAACAAAGATTCAAGGTCTGGATTAACTTTATATAATATATTGATCCAAAGTGAAAGTATAAATATATATATGCAGATGATGGGGATGTGGACAAAACATTAGCAATAATAATTGGAATTATTGCTGGAGTTGCAGTGATCATTGTGTTTCTATCTTTCTTAACCAGACTTTGTGACCGAAAAGGTACTCGACAACTTCGAATAATTATTAACATATTATACACATATGTTTAAAGCATGCAAACTCATGTTATACATGTGGATGGATCAAAAAGTGTAAGCTAAGCTTGGTTTGTTTTTGATACCTTGTTTTCTTTGTATACAGATGGCAAGTGAATTAAAGGGTGCATCCATTACTGAAGATACACAAGATCAAGTTACTTTGCCTTTTTCATCTTTATTTTATTTTAAGTGGTTCTTTCATGGTGATAAAAAGATACACATTGAAGCAAGTGAAAGGAGAGTTGAGATAAGAACAAAATGTACAAACTATCGTAACATGATAGAGAGGATTTAGGGTTATAATCTTGTACTTATTTATCAACTCATGTACTTATTCACATGATAGAGAGGATTTAGGTTTATAATCTTGAATTTGTCATGGACACCACAAGAAAACAACAAGATGCAGAAAGAGTTGAATGTGTTCACCGTTCACTACATCTATCGTAACATGATCGCCATGGTAGTATTGCTGCAACTATATCATTTTTTTATGTTGCCAAGTATTTGCCTAAATCGCTATATATTTGACAAAGCACGCATGTGACCGTTTGGATTAACATATGTATATACCAAGGCTAGCTCCAACCAAAGAGATGTTAGGTCATAAAGAATGACTGACTTAAATATCATCAACACGTTTTGAATGTAAATATAATAAATGACAGAAACTTTTAGAGTTAAATCATATTCTTGGTGATGAGAACAAATAAATCCATCTAAAAGGGGTCTTCTTTAACAATAAAAAAAATTGTGGTTAGGTTACTCATTTTCGTAATATACTTGTTACCTTGAAGATAAGGTTGTTTCCTTCCCTTTATTTCATTTCTTTCAAACCTAACTATAGTCTTGGAGTCTTGGGTTTTTATTTCTATAGATTATTCAAATGTCATTGTAATACTTAAAAAAACGAATAATATGCATATGATGGTGCTATGAATTATTTGGTTTTCAAGTTTGAGTTAAAGTTTTATTAGGTTACTTTAAAAAAGATGTTTTTGCTTTTTGTTTAGTATTCCAAATGAATCTTTTTAGGTCCATTCTCTTTTTATCCTCTTTTAATTCTCTCTCAATTTTATATACACTTTTCAACGTATTAAACAAACTTAATCGATCTTAACTTCGTATTATAAATGCAAATTCGATTACTTTTGAAGATCCAAAAGTTTTCTTATTATATTTTGGTCTTGGTTATACCAAGCCGGTTCTAGTCACCAAAATTAATCAAAATCAAATAAAATTGTACATGAGATGCTTAAAATTGTAACTACATATACAATACGCCGACATAGCTAACGCTTAAAAAGTATAAAACGAATTCAAAATCAGCTTCTTTATCATTTGACTTACTGTGTTATCATTCAAAAATATACAATGTCATTCAACTGTCAAACACACTAGAACGTTTTTTACCGGTGTTACGTACTAATTACCATATCCGCTTGCTGAGTACTTTGATGTTCTCTTTTACCAGACGTCGTGGGATTAGTAACTAGTGAACATGAATATATATATATGAAATAAAACTACAATAGTATTTATTTTTATTTTTTTTATTGTTTTTTGTTTGACATAATTTTAACGTACACTCGTGTTTGTTTCAAGAAAAAAAAGATTCATAATTGTGTTGTACTCATTTCTAGAATTAATTATAAAAGTAAGAAGATTATGATGTTAATATTAAACCATTAGTTTATATAGGATTAATTAGAGACAATACATGTTAGTGTTATGTATAAATACTATGATGCAACCTTATTTGTACTACTAGTTTGAACTCCGTACACCATACAAATAATTCATGAAAATACAATATCTAATAACTAACTGATATACAATTAACAATAAACCTATCAAACACAATTAATACACTATCATTGTGCTATAGCTTTTCAAACACTATTAATACACCATTATTGTACTATAGATTTTACAACAATTTTAGAATTAACAATACACCAGTAGACTTGTTTGTCATTATCGATGTACAATAAACAAAAAACCTATCAAACACTACTAATACATCGTCGTTGTACCATAGCTTTTTTCAACAATTTTAAAATAAGCAATGCACTATTAGACTTGTTTGTCATTAATTTAAATAGACTTTCAAAAAATTGATCGTACAGAATGCTAACAATGAAGGTTAAAGAATATATATATGACACCCGATATACATATTTATTGTTTACAGAGTAAAGATCTATTCAAGAATTATTCATCTGTAATAATCGATGTAAGAGATAGGAAATAATATTATCTTTGTTTTTACATGTAGCATATGTTTAATATTTAATTTTTATAAATATTGTATTTATGTATTTTGTCTAAATACATATTTGTCACATACATGATATGTGCATGTACTTGCATATATGCATTTTATATTTTGTAAGAAAACTTAAACAAGAAGAAATACAAATTATAAAATAAAAGGTAATGGTAAATAAGTAAATCATGGTCTTATACAATTTTATATTATTCCGATGCATTGAAGTGACAATATTAAGTAGTGGTCTTCTCAATATTATATTATTGATTCTAAAAGTAATGTTGCCTTATTAATAAACGTTTAATTAGATCGACAAATAATAATAATAGATAATTATAGTTAATTATTAAAATTGTAAATGTACGTTATTAATAGTAAGGAATTAAAAATATACAATATTTAAACTTTAAAGATTGACAAATAAATAGTATTAATCAATACGTACTACAAAAACGTCCATTAACATCGGTCTAAAAAGTGATTTATAACGGTGTGAGATCCAACCGTTAAATATAATGCAGAGCACCGTTTTATTTTGAACAATTAACCCAACCCGTTGTAATAAGAAGGAAACTAGTGTTGTTTTATAGACAAAACCATTAACAACGGGTTTTAACCATTATTTTTAAAGCGGTTAGCATCTTCACGTTAGATTCCGTTAATATATTCATTACTTGCAACGGTTCTACAATAACCCGTTCCAAAAACTTAAAATGTTTTGTAATAAAAATGGTTGTAATACTAAACCGTTGGAAATACTAAACCAATTCTTTTTTTAATAAAAAAATATGTAATTTTACACCTGTTATAATGTAAACTGTTTTATAAATTTAAAATAGTTGCACATTTACAAGTTGAAATAGATGTATCTACAGTAGCGATTTAAAATTTGAAAGGAAACACATTTATAATAAATGATTTTTAATAAGGTAGGTGGTCCATTTGCCAACTAATAAGAATTAATGTCGATTAAATGGGTTAGGTGCAATCATAACAAAATCATATCAATAATTAGAAGATCGATCACTTTGCAAATTTCAACTTGCAAACGTACTCCTCCAATTTACCGGGGTACTTTCAAAATTCTCCAATAATTTCCTCATGCAAAATCACCCCTTTACCAAATTACGTATAACATTATGTTACGTCATCTTCCAAAGCCACCTCACTATAGGTTCTTGAACTTCCGTTGGAATTAGCGGTCTCGGAAATATAATACCTTTTGAACGGCCTATTGTTTTTTTCGATTTTTAGATCGATTCCAAGCAATGAAAAATGGAATGTTATACACATTGGATGAGTGTATCCAATGAGTTAGCTTATTACTTTCTCCTAGATCTCTATTAGATATGGAGTTATATGCTTTCAATGGTGTCCGAAGGCTTGACTTTAGGGGTTATTTGGCTAAGCTTAAAATTGTTTAATCTTAAACTTAGCTCAACACCCTCTAAGATTGATGACCGTGTGGCTTGCATATGAAATGCTAAATGGGGTATATCGAGGTAATCGTATTGATAAACGTGTACCCGAGATCCCTAAATGTTATTTAATGTTGGAGAATCATATCCAACTAATAAACTATACATCGGTGTAAGCGTGTTGATAAACGCTACCTGAGATACCAAGATGTTATTCAAAGTTGGAGATTCATATATATCGTCATGAAAGTAATGATATATAATGTCATATTATTCATCGGAAACAGATTGTTGATCTTATCGTTGGCGTCACGGGTAAATGCTAATATGCATTAGTGAAATCATGTAGAAAAACACATACCCATACGAAATTCCAAAGACTATTTTTCTTTAGAAATAGTACTATATACTATGTAGGTGGAATTTTGAAATGTGCATGTGTAAGTTATTCATGTGCATGTTCATTTATGTACAGTGTAAATTTATCGGCGCTATTGAATTTAAAAACTATTATCTGGATAAATGTATGAAATTCAAATTACGAGAATAAAAAAAATAATATTGATAAATCAACAAAATAGAATTTGATATAATAAAAAAAGCAAGAATTATATAGGTTGATTTGACTATATTTTAAAAAATATGAAAACAAATTAATTGTAACTTCTTCATACATTATGATCTACCAAATATGAAAAAAATCACTTTTTACTATAACACCCTTATCATTAAATAAATAATAAAATAAAGGTAATTATTGAAAATAAATAATCTCAACGTTTGTGTATTGACTGATAATAATCCCAACTTTAAAATAACTATCAACGGTCTCAACTTTCAACTATTTTTTTCTCAATGAACCTCCATTAAAAAACACTTAACGCCGTTAAGTTTTTTTCCGATTTTCAAACTGATGTTTTAGGGATTTTAATCGGAAGAACAATACGATACGACTGATGTAAAACTTATCACGAATTGGTGATCCAAGTGACGAAACAATGTTTCAATTCGGGTGTTTGAATTTCCAATTAACAAAAATCAAGTCATTTGAATCACCGTTTCGTAATAAGTTTTACATCAGTCGAATCGTATCATTCTTCCGATCAAAAGCCCTAAAACATCCGTTTAAAACTTGGGAAAAAACTTAACGGCATTAAGTGTTTTTTTTAACGGAGGTCCATTGAGATAAAAAATAGTTGAAAGTTGAGACCGCTGGTATTAACTTTTAAAGTTGGAATTATTGTCGGCCAATACACAAAGTTGGGATTATATATTTCCAATTTGCCTAAAATAAAAGAAAAAATGTGATTGGCTATATTCATTTCTCGCACTTCTCGCAATAAGAAACACTTCTAAAATGAACCTAATCCATATATATATATATATATAATTTACAAATATGGTTTCTAAGAGAGATTCAATGTTCATTCAGATTCTTTCAATAACGTATATACACTATGCTTTGTATGTGGTATTTAGCCTTACCACTTTACACTGCCATAACCATCTAGTTATACTCCTCAAACACGGTTGATTTCTCCAAAACAGTTGATGACTCCTCTTCTTCATCCAGAACTTTTCACTTTCCTCTCTCTCTCCCCCCCCCCCTCTTTCTTTCTCTCTCTCTTTATCTCTCTCTATGTTTCACCCCTTATACCACTGCTACGATCGGTTTATTCTGGTACATGCGGTTGTTTATGGAGGCGATGTGGTTGTGGATGAAGTTAGAGGATGACCGATTATGGCTCCGATTTTTTGTTTCCAGGTTCCACTTTGGAAACCCTAGGAGACAGCGATGCCTTGACTGTTTCCGGATTCATTTTGGAACCCTAGGAGACGGTGATGACGGAGACCAATGGGTTTCGACCACCAGTTGTTTCTATTTCAAGGGCAACTGTTTTTGGTTTAATTCACTGGGTCTCTGATCAGATTCTAATTGATTGAAAATTGAATTTAAAACGATTTCTTTGTGGCTTTATTCACCAGGACTGTGGTAATGCTAATGGATGAAAAGCCTGGTCTTCTATGGCGTTAGCGAGCTTCAAAACACAAATTGGGGGTTGTTTCTTTGATAAATTGGTTCAAGGATGTGATGATTATTTGGGTTTGGTGTAACCTCCGTATTTTGAGAACGATAATTAAAAGAGAATTTAATTACGTATTGTGTGTGTCGTTATTTAATTTCGTTAAGTATAAGAGATTTGAGTGTTGGGCCGATGTCACACCCCGTTAAGCGAATTGCGGAAGCGTAAAACGGAAATGCAACAGATACAACTGGTATCAAATACATTGTTCATAAAGAAACATTACTAACTAATTTACAATATATTATATCGTTCTAACATCTTTTACCAACTAGGTGATACAATCAAACCGGTTCTTCAATTACTTTACTTCTAACTCAAATGCCCATGACATCAATCACCAATCAGACACGTAACGCACAGGAAATTACTTCTCATATCTGATTACCTGAAAAGCATGTTAAAACAGGTCAACTATGAATAGTTGGTGAGTTTCATAAGTTTAACGAAATCAGTTCTGCATACCACACAGTCGTAGTTTGTATGTACGCGCGTATGTAAAAATATGTATTTACGTTTGTATAAATATGTACAGCCATATCCTTGTGTGTGCATATGCACACATGTAAGTTTATAATATGAATTCGAAATTTCGGTAAAATCGTGATTGTTTGTTCGTACTACCTGTTTCCAATTTCCGTGTTTAACCAACCACTGTGGACCCCCTTCCTCCCACAACGATTCCACGTAAACTCAAACATTATATAGTGTACATGCAAATAATTAGTATATTCTACACATAGTATTTCCTACGGCTAATCACATAGCATGTATATAGACACATATACACATATAGTATTTATCACGTATCACCAAACACTATGGCTCCCCATCCGCCCACAATATGCATAATTACATTATTTTCTTAACATTCATGTCATAATCAAGTTAGTTCGTTTAATAAGTTGCAGCAGAACTTGGCTCATAGACCATACTCAACTTTAGTTTATAAGTTGCAGCAGAACTTGGCTCATAGGCCATACTCAACTTTAGTTTATAAGTTGCAGCAGAACTTGGCTCATAGGCCATAGTCAACTTTAGTTTATAAGTTGCAGCAGAACTTGGCTCATAGGCCATACTCAACTTTAGTTTAGTACTATTGTGGCCCCCCCTTCCGCCCACAATAGCCCCATGGTCATTACAGACCACATTATTTCCTCAACCTGTTGTGTTTAGCATTATATAGCGTATTTGTATAAACAGGTTGTCACGTATGATTTCATTATGTTTTGGCATTCGTAGTGTTTCCATTTAATATATCAATCACGATAATAATCACCTTTCCTCAGCACGTAGTTTATCATTATGTTTGTAGGAATTTTTCATATATGAAGGTTCAGGTATTTTTCTTTCTGAACCGTTTTCAGATAGATAATGCATATGAACATGCTTTTCACCCCAAAAGTTTGTAAACAGTTTGAAAAGAGGGGTCATGAAACTCACGGTTTTGTAGGCACTCAGTGCAAGATCAGCTCGGGGTTCGTTTCCCTTGCTATCACTTAGTCCCTATAGTCCATATTATAATAATATTAATATTTTAATATTATTATAATCTCGGTACTAAACTGGGCTGTATAACTAATCTGGGTATAGCTGGAATACCCAGAAAGTGACAATAGGCTTAGGTTGTGATGTTGTTCAATGTCTAATACTTAAAACCGAACTTGGCTCAGATTCTCGTTTTCCCAGCTGGGCCAAGTTGTTTGTTTACGCGTTCAGAAAACAGTTATGGGGAAATAAGCTTGGGTAAATGTATTGGTTAATAAAATGATTAAGTTATAAAGAAGGATCACATACTGGGGTGCTGGATTAGCCTCGGGGCCCGTTTCCGTTTATTCAGTTTGATTTAAAAAGAAACGTGCACAATCTATCCGGATTGTCCAGGTTTCTCATAGAAAATTTCGTTTTTACTTAATTAATCCAAAAATATTATTTTTGATCACTCTTGGTGTTTTGATATTCCCGCAGGTTCGTTAGTCGCGAACTTGCCGGTTTTTATAAAAACTGAATTTGTTTAATCTTTAAATTAGCATAATTAATTAACCGTTAATCATTAAATTATGAAAATTTAACCACTTATCAATTAACATATGTAGATTTTTATAAAAATATTTCTGGAAGTATTTACTGATTTAATAATTTATAAAAATTCATTTTATCAGCTATATTTCGCCTGAAAATCGTCTGTTTATCCCAAACAATTTCCAAAAATTCCTGAATACTCAAATCATATCCTAAAACAACATGTATCAATTCCAGAATGTAAAAAGCTTGTTCAATATTCTTTTCGGCTCAAATTCGGCTATAAAAATTCGCATAAACGCATATGTACAAAACACCTTTAGACTTATCCAAATGATCTCAGAATTCATATGTGATCAAAATACATCAAATCTGAGTTCCCAGAAAAATTTCATAATTTTTGAAGTATTTTAGCTATTTTTCTTAAATAAATGTCCCAATTCGGTAATAAATTCGCCAAATATTCTCGGATGGTCAAATAATTACCAAATTTAAACAGGGACTTATTGACATGGTCCCTGATATTCCTGCAAAATTTCAAGGCCTAAAAATATGCACATCACAGCCTTAACCTAAACAGCCCGTAATCGAGTAAATCAGTATTACCTTTGCGGTTTTGGTTCGTTTTCGCTCTCTTAATCCAATTTTCGGGTTCTTGTGCTTCTATATAAGCTAGGTACAGGTCCTATATAATAAACCAAGCAATTTTTCATCAACATAACAGCCCTTAACTTAGGGTTTCGGCTAGTGCACAAAAATGAACTTTTGAACCGTAGAAACGCCGTTTCAACCCTTTAATCCGTATTTATGGCCAAAAAAACTATCAAACCAGGTTCCTCACCATGTGTATGTTCAAAACATGTTTATGGACCATTTTTAGGGTTTTTACATGGTTAGGAATGATTTTTGGCAATCAAGACATGTTTATATGTTGTTAAACGAGTTTAAACAAGCCGAAAATCGATTATTTAAGACTTCTTTACCTTGTTTCTTGCTAGTTTTGGCAGGAGAAGAAGAGTTCCAGAAGTTGAATGTGGAAAATTATGTGAAAATATCTAAAATCTAGTTTATATGTGAAAGGAAAATAAAGGGGTAAAAGTCTTCTTTGGCGGGCTGGGCTCGTTGGGTCCCCTTTTGGGCCCATTTGGCCCACTTTTCTAGATTTACGTGCCCGAACGTGAAATGCCGAGTCCAAATTTATTTCGGGTTTGGTTTTTGGTGACAAAAATATATCGGGTGCGACAAACGGAGCGAAAACGAGTGTTTCTCGGCTAGTTTTGTGTAAAATTATAAAAACATACTATACGTTTGTAAAAATCGAAAATATTTTCACGGATCGCTTAAAACATTTCAAATAAGTGTTTGGTAAGTTTTTTTTGGCTTAACGGATGATACAATGCTTGGTTTGTAACTATCTTTCGCGTTTAAATCTATAGCGGGTAGTTAAACGAGCATGTTTTCGTTTAACTTGTTTGCTATCGAACTAAGGCCATATTACTAATATTTTAGCTTATATTAAACGTATATCACTTATAGATGGCACCCCGGGATATCCGGACCATAACCAGACCCGTTTGGTTATTCGTTTGTTCGTTACGCAATAAGCGGTTAAACGCTTATTCGAATTTGTAAGTACTAAGGTGTACTCGGTTTTGCCATGGATGTCACAACCGAGGACTTATGAATGGACTTGAGAGAATGCATACGGGCCCAAGGCCCATAGGGTGGGGTATTTAAACCTCAACCTTGTCCACTAACCCCATTTTCTCATTCTCTCTCTTTCTTTCCAAACACACACTCAAGAACACACAAATATATTTCTCTCATCCCGGATCCAAATCCGAACCAAAAGAAGGAAGAACCTAGTGTGTAAACACCATCAAACAACAAGAAACACCATTAGATCCTCGGGTTGTCCAGATCTGACCCGAACACGAACCAAAAGGTGAATTCGGCTAAAAGGTTAAGTTATGGTCGGATTCGACATGCAACTTGATATATTAGTAGATCGGGTTGTAAGAAGTTAGAAAAATGTAAACTTGATGGGCTGAGTTTAACGGTTTCGTTATAGGACAAATAGGTGATATCCGAACCTTGTAAAACACGGGTATACAAAGTTGGTACAACCCAAAACCCATAAAAAGGGTAAAATCAGGTCCTAAGGAAGAGTCACGGAGGAAAATGAATTTAAAATGGCAAAAACTGAAGAAAGGAGGTTATATTCGCATAAGACGACTTCGCATCGCACAAGCCATGCGAATCCATGCATTCGCATCGCTCAGTCATGCGAAGCGAACCTTCCATGCGAAGCGAACTTCCATGCGATGCAAACTTCCATGCGAATTCTTTCAAATTGTTGAAAAACGTGACCCGATTCAATTTTCTGATGCATTTTTTGATAAAGGACTATTAAGGAAAATAAAAATTTTCCAAGCTGACCTGGCAGCTCGACGCCAGCCAGGGGCTCCGCCCCTTGGATCCTGCTACCAAGGGCGCTGCCCCCGGACCCCCGTTAGTTGAGGGTTTCATTAACGTAGATGTATGAAGTAGTAGTAATAAATAATTGACACTCATAATGTGTTACACAGTTAGCCGTGCACAGCTAAGGAAGGGTATTGCCATTAACTCATAGAGAAACCGACTCCAGGTGAATTCTAGCCCCTTTATCTGTTATGTTTTCAGGGCTGTGTGCATACTCCTATGTGATAGATAATACACTTACTTGAATGACAAGTGTATGGTACGTGTATGATTGTTTATTTAATGTTATTATTACAGAATGTTTATATGAATGAGTAAGTACATATATTTTATAACTAGAAGATATGTAAAGTATGCACGTATGATCAAATGTATGGATAATTGACGAGACAGGTATGGTTATTCGAGACAGAAGGGACCAGACCCTTATAATATTTGTGATGTTAGGGACCAGACCCTCATAATATCTGTGATGTTAGGGACCAGACCCTTATAATATCTGTGATGTTAGGGACCAGACCCTCATAATATCTGTGATGTTAGGGACCAGACCCTTATAATATCTGTGATGTTTAAGATAGAATAGCTTATGGTATACCATAGGGTTTTATGAAGGGAAGTATGTAAGTACGTATGCATGTATATAAAGTATGTATGAAAGAAGTAATAGTAAGTAAGGTATGAATACGTATCTTCGGACACGTATGAGTAAGGATATGAATGTAATGTATGTTAATTGATTATCTAGAACTCACTCAGCGTAGCTGACTTTTAGTATGCACGCAGGTAAATAGACTGAAGGAGTTGGCTTGAGGATGGCACGTGGTAGGGACTGGAAGACTGGCATCTCGGGAAGAAATGTTATGGATTATTATGTTATGTTTTAAGACAAGTTAACTTTTGTTAAGACAAGATTCGATGTTTTGTAATGTAATGCATGAAGTTTTAATTATTCCGCGAAAGTTTTAATTAACTCTGATTTTAGAACTGTGTTTATGAGTAAATCCAACACAAAAGTAGGGTTACCGGGAACGGGGCCTTACATTTGGCGTGGCAACTTTTGTTGCAGCTAGGATATGGTTCTAAGCCTTTTTTTTCAAGTTTGGTTGTCACTCAAGATTAAACCTTTGTATGGAGTACGCTGTAATTTTTACTTATTTCATTGTATTCTTTGGCCACGTGCAACCAATGTTGGTGAGAATGTGACTGATGATGATCTAAGTCTGGAATTGTTTGATAAAAGGTTTGTATGATGCTCCTACCCCATCTGAGCCTCCATAGCTTTTATATGTTTTGGTTGTTTTGAATATTGAAAGCCAATAGACTATGATGATGGGTTGCTTTATGTTCTTCTTGGGTTGTCGCTTAAATCTTCAATATCGGCTATGATGACGCTATACTAATTGGCGTGTGTAACATCTCGGATTTTTCGTATTTGAATTCATTTATGTATAACCCGAGTTGGGAATAAAATTCGGATCTTATGAATTATTTAAATTTTGTATTTATTAGTATTTAACTTGATTTAACATATTTTATATTCTCATAACTATCAAATCGCCAAATAATGCTTAGAAACTCTTAAAACCGCTTAAAGCGGCTACAAATCGCGTTTATGGAAGTACATGGACTAATTTTGCCAAATCTTTCCTATTTTCAACTAAATTAGCAAAACTTAAACTCCAAGAAATGTTATAACATGTCCAAACTCATTTTCTTGTTGTTAAAGTTGAAATCCCTATGTTATTATACCCGATTTTGTCATTAATTGATTATTCGGTTTCCTTAAACGAATTATTACCAAATAAACAATTTCGGTGTATTATATACTTAATCAAAATTCATTCCTAAACCCTAAAATATTCTGTAAACATCAGCCTCTATCTCAATTTCGTGCATATGGTTTTCCATTGGTGTTCTTCTCAACAATCTGTGTTATACGGTTTGACTTTCAAGCTTCAAGATTCTTTGACTCGTGTTTTCTCATTGTTCCGTAATCTTTTCGGGCAAGTTGTCTTCATGAAAAATATTGGTTTTTATCTAACTAAAAAAATTTCTCAATCAGTTTTACTGATTGATGGGGTTTTGTTGGTCAATTGCTTTCCGACCCGTTTAAGGGCATAAATGTCAATTTTAATGGTTTTTCAATTACTATATCTTCTGATTAGAGTTAGCTTTCGGGCCATAAGACTTTTATGTTTATTTTGAGATTTTGAGTGTACCGACCAAAATCCGACTCCCAACTCGTAGTTTAGATTCTGGTCAGTACCAGCTCGCTTATTTACTGAAAATCTTATAACCGGAGTTCTATATGTCCGTTTGGATTGATTCTAGCGGGTATGTTCTCGGTTTTCTCTCTATTTTATTTTTTATAAGTCTCAGGTTTGTTTGGGTCATATCACTCATAGCGTTAACTTTGCTCTTTTATTATTTCTCTTGGTTTATTCGCTTAATCGTCAATGTGAGTAATCACTCCCCTGTTTTACAGGTTTTAATCCTTTTGGGGACCTTATGCGTACCTCATGATACTTTTGTATATCTTATTTACATCACTTACAAATCTCAAATATTGTGTTGTTGATCAATTGAATGTTATATGCTATTTGTTTACTTGTTTATTTTATTGCATTCAGAGAGGTCCGTCATAATCACATTATAGTATGATCATTATGACTGTCATAGTAGCCATAGCCTGTGTTCGTGAGGCATGGTCAACCGACACCATTATTTGTATTTATTTCATCTTAGTAGCCATCGACCGTGTTCGTGAGTCATGGCTAAATGGCACCAATTACTTTCTTTCATTTGATTGTTGATACTCATGATATTGATTTGCATATTTCATATATAATATATTTATTATCAAAATCTGGTGATTACTTACTCAACATGTGTTGTTGGCAAACCTATTTTTACGCATATTGAAGGATGTTTATCTTGGATGCTTGAAGTTATTGAAGAACTTAGTTTATTTGGCTTTTAGGATATTAGAATAAACAAGATTATTTGATTTATTCGGCTATTTGTAAATTATTTTGATTATTGTGTACTTGATTTGAATTTAATAAAATAATTAGATATTGTCACTAATATTATATGTTAATGCCTTGTGAGCTGTGAACCAGCAGTTTGCGCCCCGGCATTCCGCCGTAGATTGGGGTGTGGTAGCCTATATTGCAGCCATGGTGGAGATCTAAGCCTTGAGTAATTTCATTCTTCGAGTTTTTTGGTATTTATGCACCATGTAACGATTTTCGATTACTGATTTATAGTTTGGTTATGCACTTTTTCATTCGGTTGAAATTTTCCATATTTGATATCAAATTGCATTCAGTTTTGGCTAAACAAGAACATATGGTTCAAATTATATATTTGATTTTGTTATAGTTAAAAGGTAGTTTGGGAACACAAAGTCAAATTATATGGTTATTCAGTCAAATTGTTAATGTCAAGTGTTTTTTGGTTATTTGAGCTCCTGGTCATGTTTGGCTTTCCTTGGTCAAATATGACACAAGGAACATCTAAAAGGTATGGATATGTTTTGACAATAAATCTAGAGCTCAGGCTTGAATGAAGTGGGACTCATAGAGCGGCATGAACCATAAACTAAATTAAATAATTTATAAGAAACTAATGGTGCATCAAGGAATTGATAGACCATGCACATTATCTAATTCTGCCCATGGTTAATCTAATTTTGATGTTGCTAGTTGTCTGATGTCCCTGGTCCTGCAACAGAGCATCTCCACCTAGCCTTGTCGCCTCGCCTTCCATCCACTCTCTGTTCTTCTCGGGAGCTTACAACCACCTTTAGCTCTATTTAGACGTGGTTTTGATCATTGAGAAGCTTTGACATATATTAGAACACAAACTTAATAATTAATAAATGTATTATTCATGATATATAATAATTTGTTTTCGAAGTAAATAAAGAATGTAATTTTCACTATTTTATCAACACAATCCATGAAAGAACTCATGTTCGTTTGTATATGATATCATGCGATCACCATGTCTAACATATAAAATTTTATTTTTTTTAACAATTAAGTTCAACTGGTTGTCAGAGAACTTCAAAAGGCTTACCACCCACATACAACCTATCATACCCGAGTTTGAATTGCCTTATAGTGGTGGTGTCCATGTTTTAGTGTGCAGATTTGCACATCAACACGTGCGTCATGAATCGAACTTGAGACCTCCCCGACAGAAACCCCATATAAGTGAGTAAATCTTTTCACCTCCTACCAGTTGAACTGAACATCATTGTTGACTAACATATACCTGAAATCTATTTAAACAATTGTCATTGATTTCCTACGACATTATTAACAAATAAAAGTATGACTTAACACATAATTAGCTTCTGAAATATATACGCATAAACAATTAGTTATTTTTTATTTTCCAAGGACATGATTAACAAGATAAATGGTAGAAAAACAATGCAATTAACAAAGAGTGTGGAGAATCTTTTGTCGTCATCCACTATGCACACCTTTGGTAAACAATGATAAGGTTCCAATCAATTGTATTCTTCCTTCGTTTTTAATATGGCAAATTTATTACTTTTAATCGTGGTTTTATGTTTGCATTTGGCCTTAAAATCTTTGACCAGTGTGTATATATTATCATTGATTTATTTTGTTTATATCATTGCTCGACCAATCAATAAATAAGCTATACATTTTTCATCGCTTCATAAATCAAATAAAGTAATTTTTAGCTTTTACTGCATTTATTGTAAATGAAAAACACCAAATATGATATGTGAATCACGTTTGAATTCATTACAAACTACACCATCATAGTTAACATTAAATGCGTAGATCATATAAAGCTAGATGCGTGGTTGTGCACATGTGATGCATGTTGGTGACGAATGCTGATATGGTTTTGTTTAGAAGATACGCATGTGGCACACCTCTATCAAGTGTTCGTACAGCCGAATTCTTGCATGTTTGAGCCCTTGACTTCAAATCAAAAAACTGGAAATTATTTGGGCAATGTTAATAAGCATAGGCTTTGTGTTATTACAACATAGTTAATTGATACATAACACTAACAATTGATTTATTTGTAATAAATTTAAACGAGTAACAATTTGAATAATTTAACATAGTGTAAAATAATGAGAGCAAGGCGTATAAAGTGGGTATTTAAATCCTTTTTATTGAACAAGTTATGGATATGCATGGAATAAAGTGGAAGGGGAGGTGGGGTGAGGGACAATTAGTAATGGAAGTTGCATGGTGTATGTACTAAATATTAATTTACAAATCACCAAAGTTTATACCATGGTCCTCATAAAGATGGACAATTTTTGTATAACATTAAAAAGGAAAAATTGATATAGTTAGGCAAATGGAATATATGTTATTATTAAAAGAAAATACTTTATTTCTGATTTCTTTTAATATGCGTTAGTTATAAATAAGTCAGAGCATCAATATATAAACTACGTACTGAATTAATTTTAGAGTAAAGCAACATCTTTACTTTTTTTGTTTTTTAACAAATGAAATTTTATATAAAATAAAAGGCAAAAAAGTGATATTTGTAATTGACAAAATCAAATGGTTATTTACCATGTAAGTAATGATCTATTATAAAAGTCTAAGAAAGTATTTGGAAACAATAGAATAAGGGGAAAGTGAATACGGTGTTGTTAGCCGTCTAAGCATACACGCAAAACCCACTAACTAGATAGTTTTGATTGAAGCACCCTAAACCTAATTAAACCACTTCACAAAATCACGCCCCAATTTTGTTTGTATCATTCGTTGTCTGCTTGTTGATAAGCATCATCCTTATATTTATCACATAGATAAACACAAGGACTTGTGATTCCAAAGTAATTTCATTTGGTATATATAAAAGGCCAGTCTAAAATTATTTATATATCTATGAAACGGAAATTAATTTCATTTTGGATTTTAGATCGTGCACTTGAATTAAAATCTGAACTGGATTTAAGGCCGGCGAATCTCGAATTCCTTGAATGTTTGTTTTTAACTTTAAGGTTTGTGATATCAGGGTTCTTGAATTAGGAAAAGTTGAGAACCAGGTTTGATGCAATTTTTCCAAAAAGTTAATTACAAGAGCATTCCATAGGATTACCATCAAATTAATTTCTATCATTTATGTTATTGGTAATTGATATCAATTGAATAAACAATTGCAATTACCTTACCTACATGCACTATAGTTTGATGAATAAATACAAAATAACCATAAAATTAATTCAACTATAAATGGAATGGAGGTGATTTCATGAATCTTGCTTGTCAACGAGAAGCTGAAGGATTAGAACAAATTAGGGGCTTGATTTTGTGAAGTGGTTTAATTAGGTTTAGGAATTTTAATCAAAACTACGTAGTTTTGCTTGGTTTCGCTTGTAAGGTTAGACGGCTAACAATACCGTATTCACTTTTCCCATAGAATAAAGGTTACTTAATGGTAAATTATTAATGATTTTATTCTTTTATATTTAAAAAGAAAACTTTCCTTGTATATGATTTTCTCACCAAATCTTATAAAAACTTCATACCAGGCAGTTTCTTCTGAGTTGCTTAGTTCTTACTAGTTACAAGTTTACAAGAAGTTTAGAAGTAGAACAATCCAGTCTCAAAAACTAAAATATCCTCCATAATGGGCCTGGCCCGTACCACTACGTTGACACAAAAGCCCAAGTGTTATGGGTTTCCAACTAAAGGCGCCTCGGATCGGAGTAGGGATGGCAATGGGTCGGGTTTAGCTATTCTCAAACCCATACCCAGTTATAAAAGTCAGTTCCAAACCCGTTCCAAATCCATCGGGTTTTAATCGAGTAATTACCCGTCGGGTTTCCGGTTTCCTATCGGGTTTTGATAAAATACCCATCGGGTATGCCAGGCTCAAAACCCACCAGGTTTCTACCGGGTTTTGACAAAATATAACTAATCGATTACAAAGATGGTTCCCATAAAGATAAATATCTCAAATAATTGACATAAACAAGTTTTGACAAATAATATATTTAGAATATAGTATACATACATACATACAGGGGATAGTTCAGTGGAGAAATCATATTAGTGCGAGAAGTGTGAGAAATCAATCTGAGTCATTGATATTTCTAATCAATGGTATATAATTATGATGAAAAACTTGCAATAAATAAAGAACAAAATATAGAAGGTTTTAAGAGAAGGGTATTTTGGCCTTAATGTTTAATAAGGAATGTATGCTTTTAATTAATAGCATCTACAATTTACCCCAAAAAATTATGCACGTGACATTTCAATATTTTTTCAATCCCAAATTAGCTAATTCAAGAATATTCATATTTATATTTATAAAACAAAAATTCAAAAATACCATAACGTCTATAGGATAACATTCTAGGTTTTTGCATGTGTGTATTATATATAACACATTTTCCTTGTAGGATATGTTATATCGTTTGTGGAGGGTATGATTAAATACTATGTAGGATACCTTCGATTAACCATGTAGGATATATTTTGGTTATTTTGTGATGTGTAGGACTACCGTGTAGGAATTATGTTTATCGTGGATGGAAACCTATACAAGTACAAGTGTGTTACTTTCCACCAACTATGTAAGATTATGTAAGACCCAAAATCCCAGGAATCCTACAGTTGGTAATCACATCCACAATTTCACAAAATTTTAAAACCAAACAATTCGTTTTATTAAAACAAGTTCAGAGTAAATAACAACGGAAAAAGTTTAAGTATTAAAAATCCCAAACACGGGTACAAGTGTCCAAAATCAAATGTAAATAAAATATCTGTTTTATTTGAAATCCTCGACCAGAAATGACTTCAACCTTCCGAGTAGTCTCCAGCACGTCCAAGCGATAACCTCCAATCCTTAACCTGAAAGTCAATCTAGCATACACACAAAGTCAGCTAGAACTGAGTGAGTTCAAGTTTTCATAAACAATAATCATAATTTATTTCAAAGTTATAGCTCTAAAACAGTAGAGAGAATAATAATAAAATAAATAAGTATATTCCACCAAATAATACATTCATCGTCGAACACGCGTACATGAGCCTCTTCACCACGAGTCAAGACTCGAGTAATATATTTGACCCGGACACGATAAGACAGACCTAAGCACGTGACATGAGCCTCTCCACCACGAGTCAAACCCGAGTAATATATTTGACTCGGTCACGGCTTACACATCCAAACACGTGATACAGGCCTCTTCACCACGAGTATAACCCGAGTAATATATTTGACCTGATAACGGTTTAACATACAACGGGCCTCTTCAACACGGGATTTTAAAACCCGAGTAATATATTTGACCCGCCAAAATGATGATCACGCCACACGGGCCTCTTCACCACGGGATTTAAAAACCCGAGTAATATATTTGACCCGGCCGTAATCACCATGCACACACACATCAATAAGCCTACTTACATCATTCTTAGCCACAAGGAACTAAATATTATCACACAACCGTAGGCTATAAGGTAGCACATGCTCATACATATATATATAGATGAATATATATAATCCCAAAATATACCATATCACAAGTAAGCCATACTTAGTCACGAATGACTAACTAACATCACTAATCATAGGCCATAGGGTAACGCATGCACATACATACATATATATATATCATCCCAAAATATACCATATTACAAATAAGCCTATGGGCCATAAGGTAATATATAATAGTCAGTCCAAAATATGAACTAAGTAAATAAGTCTACTCGTATTCAATTAGTACCAAGCCCATCAATATCCTCGAGTCTAGACCATAACCATGTATATAACCTTAAGGAATTTATGACCAAACGAGTCTAAAATATCCTAAGGCTCAGAATATAACCCACACTGGATTTTCATAATTGCACAAACATTATCAAAACAATACAATGATCTTCAAATTGTTTTAGCGAGTAAAATCGGGTAAAACTGTAATTGAGTGTGTATACCAGCCCAAAACGTAAAAAGAGTTAAAACGGGGCATCAAGAACTCACCTGACACAAGGCACGAAATCACCACGAGCTAGAGAACCCCTAAGTATGCCCACAACTCAAACGCTTTTCGGTTTACATACAATCATTACTAACGATACCGAAAGGACTCGTTTATCCTACGAGGCGTTCTAACATGGTTCGAGTTACCTAAAGCCTCGACCTCATCAAGTTCAATTATAACAGCACCCGGGGCCTTATATTCATCAAAACCACACTTTGAAAATCTCGGGAATAAAGAATTCCCAAATTGCCCCCGGGAGTTGCTAGAGCAGACGAATGTGCGTGTTTAAGAGTTGTTTAGGCACTTAACATCCAACTCAGCCCCGTGTGGACCCAATTTGATAAATTCATAGCCTACTAGCCCACACGACACTACACGAGTTGGATGGGTCGGTAACTCGCAAGCACAACGCACAAACCACCAATAAACGCGAATTTGCATTGTACCGACCCGTTTGAGTAACCGACAACCAATTCAGGCCCATTAGCATAAAAATTTAGTTTTTCACAGCCCGTATAACATACCGAGGCTACACAATCTGAATTGGTTGTTAATTCCCTCAAACAACGCGCTAAACGCAACAATCAATAAACTAAACAAACGAAATCCTAGTTTTCCAATCTATTGACAATTGATCAATCAAACGAGCTTCATAGCCCATGATACTAAGGTAAAACACATATGACATACCTAGGAAGATGACGGAGCAAAACCTCACTTCAAACAGCCCCGACAAGAGCATAATTTGAACATCCACCGGTTAAGCCTAAAACGAACTTATCGATCAATAACTAGTATAACATGCAGATTTTAGCATGCGAAGATGAATTTAGTTACATAGGAAAACCATGGAAATAAATTATGAAATTTTTACCAGAGTTTAATAAATGTCTTAGGCTTTTAAAATTATTTTTTTTATATTTTTCCAATGCACACAAAAATCATAAAAATTCCTTCAACACAGAAAGGTACGTGCAGCTACTTCAGCGCGCAGCAAAAGTGTTTTAATTGTTTAAAAATCATTACCAAACCAATTAAGTGATTCCAATTGGGTTGTAATCTTAACTCAAAATGTGAACTTTCAGAAGTGGAATCAACCAATTTGGACTTGTCAAAAAAGAGTTATGATTCCGGGAAGACAGACCAGAATCCGTCACCCCACATCAGCTTTGACACTCGTTTGTATAAAATCATAAAAATCATTCAAATCTCATCCAAAAATTACATATTATACCTTTCTGTAAACTAGACTCAAAGTAGAACATCATAGAAACAAGAATCGATCAAAAACAATAAATTTTCATCAAGTTACAGACCAAACAATAAACGAGTACGAATATGTCAGCAACTGTTTTAATCAAAACTCAACCCTAACATGTTCAACAAAGGGTTTAATGGTGAAAAAAACTTGTATTAGGGTAGAACCGACCTTGAATTAGAGTTTTACACTTTGGATTTGGCTGGAAAAAGAAAAAAAGGATGGTGCTTGAGCTGCTGCTGTTCTGCGATCGGACCAAGAGGAGTAGAAGTTAGGGTTTCTTGTTATAATATAAAAGTTACACTCTAGCCCGTCAAATTTGATAGATGCAGCAACTTGGATGAGAAGTTAGTTAATTTAACTTACGGGAATGGCAAGGTGATCCCCGAAGAATGTCGGATCAACTCTCTAATATAATACAAACTTTACAAGTGTCTCATGCTGATAAACAAAAATGTCGGGCGCTACATACTAATCTAACACTTTAAGTCATAAGAGGCGATGTTTTGAGCAAAAAGATGGATAAACGAACTTTTAAAATGTATTACAAGGCTCTAATTTAGAAAGACGAAACCCCGGATTTTAAACAAACATTTATAAACGATCGAGCCGATTAACGAAATTTACGAGCGTTACAGATTAATATTTTGCTTAGTGTGGAAACCTATAAAATACAATTGTGTATGTTTTCCTTATATATAACATATTTTCCTTATAGGAAATGCTATATCAGTTGTGTAGGGTATGACCAAATAATGTGCAGGATACATTCTATTAACCGTGTAGGATATATTTCGATTATTTTGCACTGTGTAGGATATAATCGGACTATCCAAAATAATACTAATGTTTTAATATTTTTAAATTAACAAAGAGGTAAAATAGTTGTTTACTAAAATTGAAACTCACCGAAAAAATAAATAGTTGCCATATAAAAAGAATATGTGTTTTACTATTATACCCTTATATTTAATTAAATAGAAAAAGGAAAAGAAAAAATTTGATTGGTGGAAGGATTTCTCCAACTTCTCACACTAATATGATTTCTCCATTGAACTCAACCTTATATATATATATATATATATATATAGGCAAAGTATAGAATGAAAACTCATTTGAGTTGTGAAAACCCTATGTAACATCGTTTTTCTTTTTTTGTTACATGTAATATATGTTGTTACATTTAATACAAAACATCGAAAATATAAAAAAAATGTTTTGCTATTTTTTTACATTTTTTACTAATTTTTATATATGTTTTCAGGAGAGAGAAAATGTAAATTAACTTTTACATTTATTTATTAACTTTAATTATGAACCATAAGATTTAATCTTTAATTAAAAACATGTGGTTGAGAATGAGTTTCTAGAGTTTTCACAACTCAAGTGAGTTTTTATTCTAACATAACCCTATATATAATAAGCTATATTTGGTACATCGAGTAGATAATCGGGTAAATGAGTTTATGTTATCGGGTAATCAGGTTGGGTAATTGGGTATATATTAGAAACCCCAAACCCGTCCCAAACCCACGAAAAATTTCAAAACTAATCCCAAATCTGTCCCAAACCTTAATGGGCCGGGTATTACCCGTCCTAGTTATGTCGGGTTTCGGGTTTTCCCATCGGGTTCGGGTTTCATTGCCATCCCTAAATCGGAGGTGAATAACTGAACAAAACCCCCCTGATGGTTTTCATTCTCAATTAGTATTCGTTCTTAGCATTCTGTTTTTATGTTAATTGAATCATGCGGTAGCAATAATCAACTAAATACTTAAAGAGTTCATTTTGTATGGAGAAAATTTAGAAAGGAAATTCAACAGATTAGTTTTGTACATTGGTTTCAGTTTTCAACTTTCCGGTTAATTTTTTTTACCAAACTTCTTCAGTATAAATTTAAAATCGTTTTGGTTGTAACTAAAATACCCTAATAATTATTATGCTACCGTAAATGGTCTTCTGATGAAACAACAAATAAAACCAGATCATTTCTTGCTTTGGGAAAACAACATAAAAAGAGTCTTAAGATGTTAACAAGTTGCTTAACGTAATTCCTCAAGATTGGTTGACTAATTCACATGTATTTGTTAACTCATATTTTTAAACTAGGTTTCAGTAGCATGCAATTCTCAAAACACTCATGATTGCCACCGTACCATCTGCAGATAATAAGTATCGGAATACCTTGAATAGGCGGATCAACCTAAGGAAATCAAAACACCTACCCAGGTAAAATTTGTAAGTACCATTTTCACATTTTTAACAACTAAATTTTGTGTTTTTCTTTTTTAGAAAAATACTGGCACAGTTTGATACTCGTGTTTCGGATCATCAGTGTGTGATTGACAGTCTTCAGGTAAGGTCAATGGTATTGCAAAGCAGTGGTTATGCTCACTTGATTCAACGAGTTATGTGGACACCACAAAAAGATTTGACAAAATAATCAAATTGAAACCTTGGTATGCATCACTGCGTGGTTCTAGCCTTTTGCAAAGGCAGTTGGAAAGCCAGAATTGCTAAAATGTCATGACGAAGAAGGTACCGACTATGTGTCCAAAACTTTGTCTTGTAGAAAACGTTCTCCGTAGCAACGCACAGAATAAAAACTAGTTTCAGATAAAATTTGAACTCAATCTTCTTTAATCCAACCAATAAAAGAATTTTACTTTATTTATATTTTGAACGGCACCAAACCAATCAAATACCAAGTAATGGTACAACAAGCATCATCATCATCATTATTATAATTAATAATAATAATAATAATAATAGACTTTGTATTTTATAAATTCGGTTCAGTTTTGTTTGATTATTATTATTTTAATAATAATAGACTGTGTATTATTATTATTATTATTATTAATAGTAATAATAATAAATGTTTGACTTATTCTGATCCTTTTTATTTTATGAATTTAGTTCAGTTTTGTTTCAATAACCGAAAAACATACAAACCGACTAAACAAATAAAAACTTATAGCATATATTCTCTACCCAAACTGAATTCAGTTTTAGATCGGTTTTGGTTAAAAGCCGAAAAACCCGACATCAACCGAAAAAAAACCGAATGTTTATTTTATTTCCTGCTTGTTCCCGGCAAGATCTAACTAAAACCCGAATTCAATTGAAAAAACCGAATGCCTATTTTATTTCCTTTTTGTTCCCAGCAACATCTAATTAAAACACAGAAAAATAGACTGTGTATTTTCTTTCCTCCCTGTTTGTTCTCAACAGGAGGAAAGAAAATACACAGTCTATTTTTGTCAACATACATAAACCCAAGAGTGAATTTGGAATCGTTATATGGATTTGGATGAGCCGATTGAGATTTGGAATCGTGAATCTAGAGATTGGATTGAATGCGCCTTGAAGATGTAAAAACGTGATTTAGTGTTTTGAAAGCGACTGCACATTTTAGAGTTTTGAACCAGAAACAATGACAAAGGTTGCTTAGGGGCCGGGGTTCCCCCCCCCCTGTTTTTTTACGCAGTAGTGTAAATTTACTCGTTTACGACCAAAATTCTTTATACGTGGTGTAAATTTAGCCGTTTTTGACCAAAAATTTGAGCACACCCCCCTTCTTGTGAAATTTTGTATACATTTTGAGCCCCCTCCCCCGGCTCTTGGTGTCTTAATCCAAGCTTCACCACTGACAAAAAGAAACTTGGATATAGAGTTGGACTTTCATACCGTAAGAAAATTGGGTTGGGCTTGTGATTTGTGAAGGTGAACTCGTAGCATAAAACTAATAACGTTATACTTTAAAAAGATGAAAAAATAAAAAAATAAAAACCCGACTATTATCCTTATTAGAAATTAAATTATGTTTATTAACGTAACGTGTGTGTTTTAATTAAATTCGTATATTTGCTGTACATGTCTTCCACGTGTCCACACGTGTCCATCCATGCACCGACTAACGGCCACCATCTTCATACAAACAAACTCGGTTTCATTTCATTTTCTTCTTAACTTAATCAGATCTAATAAATCAATGGCGTTAGAATGGGTGGTTCTCGGCTACGCGGCCGCAGCCGAAGCCGTGATGGTCCTCTTACTCACCATGCCCGGCCTCGGCCCCCTTCGCAAGGGCTTAGTCGCTGTTATTCGTAATCTCCTCAAACCCTTTTTATCCATCGTACCCTTTTGCATGTTTCTGTTTATGGATATCTACTGGAAATACGAGAACCGGCCGAGTTGCAATTCGACTGATTCGTGTACTCCCGCCGAGCATTTGCGCCACCAGAAGTCGATCATGAAGAGCCAGCGTAACATGTTGTTGATTGTGACTGCTTTGGTGTTTTATTGGCTCTTGTTTTCTGTCACTCGGTTGGTTGTTAAGATCGATCAGTTGAATAGCAGGGTTGAGAAATTGAAGAGCAATTGATGCGGTCGGGTTTAGTGTTTGTTTATGTTTTGATGTGTCTGTTTAATCGATAGCTTTTGGTTGTGTTATAAATGAATTTTATGTCTTCTCAGTTCATTTCATGTTTGTGTTGATCGAATTTAATCCTTAGATTTGTGTCATGGCTTCAATTCATCTGAGTTACTTAGATTATTCCTAACCAGGCCTTCATATTCATATTATCGTGAGTGGGTTCCTGAGTGGTTGTGAGGTGGTAGACTTTTATTTATAATTAAATTTGAAGAAACATTATTCTAACATCTACAATTTTTAATTTTTTAACTTTCTTCGAAAGTGAAATTTAAAAAAACACTATTCACCCTCTATAATTTTTAAAAATTTTTAATTTTATCTTTCTTTGAAAATTTGAAAAAACACTATTTACTATCTATAATTTTTTAAAAAAATTTTATTTTATAACTTTTTTCGAAAGTCATTAAAATGAAAACTAAAATGTAATTTAGTGTAATTATAATGAAGATAGAGACATTGCTATAAAGTGTAATTATAAAAACTTTGGTGTAGTTATAAAAATGAAGGTAATTATAAAAATGAAGATAGAGATGTTACAAATGCCGTCTGTTTGACATTATCTTTATAAAAAGATTGTTTTTAAGATATGATTATTGAACATTTGAGCTACTTCTTTTATTTTACAAAACATTCTTAAGTATAATTTATGTGATGATAACAGTTACCAATTTATTAAAGGTGTGAAACCTTTATCAAGACTTTTTATAATTCTTTATCATTCTAGGTGTAGTTAAACAAAGAACCATTTTGGTTTTATGGTGTGATTCTTTTATTATTAATGTTAGTGCTTTGAATTTTGAAGTTTGAACCCTCTATATACAATTCACCGTGCATCGTTAACTGGGTTTCTTAGAAACAAAGTTGTTTTGTGAATTTTGAATCTAACATTGACCTCAAAAGTCATGTTGTTAAAAGACTATTATCACGATTCATTGTCAACTCTTGATGATTAATAATGTTGCAAGCATACAGAGTGATTGCTTCAGCTCTTTACAGCCGCAGCAATATCATGGACTGTGCTTCCAACAGCAATTCTGTTGTTGCAGGCGAAACAGAACATGAAACTTCATGTGAACAAATCGGACAATATTGGCAGATGTTACACACACAGGCAGCGAATATTACAGAGACTACATGTTACATTATACATAGCTGGTTTATAACTAACATCTTACAGCCCGTGCTAAGTCTTAAAACCAAACATAAATAGCTACGAAAACACTACAGTGAAAACTCTATATTAAGAATCACAAGAACCCAAACCTCAAACATAATTATCAAGATGGACTCTGAAAAAGCTTTGGATGGGTAGCAGCATAAATAGAACCATTCGCATCAGTTTTCAAGTGCGAGAGAAGATGCTGCACATCGGCTCTTAAATTTTCAATAGCTCTTCCACATAAGGCTAATACATCCGGTCTCGCTTTTGAATTTGGCTGCACAGGCCCTCCTTGACCTTCATAATGCACAATATGATGACTGCAAACAAACAATAAAAACAATCTTAAAGTTGTTCATGTAACTTTGATCATATGATGGTCAAATCAAATCTTACAGAAAGTCAATAAGGTCGGTTATTTCAGACGCTTCAACAGGAGTTGATGGCTGCGAGTTCCTCCCAAATACATCCACCATCATGTTCAACAACAGTTCTAGCGTCTGCAAAATCAAGCATGTTTAGTTATCTGACTTCATGCTTTTAGGTTTTTGTTTCATAATGTACTTATGACTTGCTAAAGAAGCTACCTTGCTGAACAAGTTATGAGCGTTTGCTAACCTCGGCAGCAACGGGCCCACAATCCGAAAGGCTATTCTCAGCACTGCTACTGATTTTATAGGCCTTAGATGGTTCACAATAAGATGTGTTTTATCCAACCATTCTTGTGGAAGATTACTAAAGAATGAATGAAGCAAAGCCACCACATTTCCTGCATTATCACAAGTTTATAATAAACTTGATAAGTATTACCTCAACTTCAAAAAATACAAAAAACAAATCTTACCAATTACAGTGGAGGTATTGTCTTGAGCAGCCCATGTAGGATCCAACAAAGCATAACCAACAACCGAATCCAACTCACTAACCGACCTCTTACCATCAGTAAGCCACCAGCTCTCTTTAATAACGCGTGCCACCTCAGCATACAGCTGTATATGAAACTCAGCAGGAAGCTGAGCCAGCAGAAGCCCACATGCTTGAATCATCAAACATGACAGTTGCTGACTCGCGTAACCGCTTCGTGTAACAAACCCCATACCCGTAACACCTTGTCTACATCTACCCAAAGAATCCGTGCTCCCGCCTGAAGGCGAAGCTGGTAAAGCCGAACCTTGACCCGAACTAGTCGCAGATGCATGGTAACCATGGTTAGATTGAGTTAGAGTCGGTTGGATATGAATAATAATCTGAACGAGTGAGGTTACAATCTGTTGTGTGGTTACTGGGAGAGAGAGGATTTCTATAATCGCGGTTTCTAGAACAAGTTGTGTGTAGGTCCCAGGATCTTGTATTTGATAGAACGCCTTTTGACCTTCGAAAGTGTTGGTTGACCCAGGTTGACTAGCTGTTGGATTCCGGTTAATGAATGTACGCATACCGTTGTTTAACGGGTCCGCTTTTGAGTTGCATTGAGGGATTACATTATGCACGAGGTTGCATAAAAGAGATGCGAAGTACTCGAGTGGTGGACACATGGCGTTTGATGAGTTAACGTGTTGCGGGAACGATTCGGAAAATGGCATCTTTTTAATATCAAGCACGTTTAGTATCCGGAAAATAAGTTTTGCAGGAAGATGTCCATAGAAATACGCGAGTATATCGCGAACGAATGTAATGTTTAGAGGATAGTAATGAAGGAAAGTTGAATAGAATTGCAGAACTCTATCGGCTGCTTCAGCAGCATCATTTTCAATAAGCCTATATATGATCAAAGGGATAACTGGGAGTAAACGTGCTGCGATATCATCAAAAAACGTTGGATACCTGAAAAAGCATAATATTTATATCACACATATGAAAAAAGAGGAAAAAACAAAGAGAAAAAAAAAAGATTTTTTTTTTCATGACGTCACCTTTCCTTCCATGCCAAATGATTGCCAAGAGCCTTTTGTAGTTCAATACGTTTAAAACTTATAGTTTGAAGCCAATGCTCGGGTTTGCCACGGTTAGCAACATAAAATTTTATCCTTTGTTGAAGCTCTTGTCTTTCAAGTAAATTAACCTGCAATATTATAATATAATAACTTTAGCATAATTAACCTGGAACAAAAATTAAATACCGTGACTAATCATTCTTAGTTAGGTTTAGGATGGATCTAAAATAACCAATCCAAACCTAAATTAATCGACATAACCAAACCCAACCAGAAACTGGCCTGTTCAGTTTTATGATTTTCTAAAAACCAAATCTTTGGTGCGTTTCAGTTTTGCTTGTACCCATAACCCAAAACACCGAAGCGGAAAACCAATACAACAATAAAACACATAGTATGTATATATAAGTATGTATGGCATCATTTAGGCCCATTGTTTCAGGCCCAAATTCATTTTTTTGGGTCAGAAGACTGATGGGTGGAGCAAGAGGTCAAATTACTATAGAAAGAAGAGTTTTATTTCCGGATAGAATATTTAAAGCCCAAATGGCAAAAAAACTGAAACCGAATGATTTTCGAAAATCCAAAAACTGAATTTTCAATTTTTGGTTCGGTACTTCGGTTTGAGCCCAAAACCGGCGCGCACTCGCCTAATTCCTAGTTACATACCACAATACGCAAAGCATGTGGATCATCATCACGATCAATCAAAGCAAGAAGCAAAACATCCAATGGAAGCAGCTCATGGTTCCAAATAAAATATGAAAGATTTGCACATGCCTTCATTATAAGATCCTGATAAATTAAAAAACAAATTATGTAAAATAAGTAATAGTTACCACGTAACCAGAAATGTGTGTGCATATGATTAACAGATCACCTGCAAGGGATGTCCATGCTGTGACTCTAATTGCATATTATGCAGAAGGACGTCCACCATCGAATATATATTTGCAGTCACCTCTTCAGGTGAAAATTCTCTCAGAACACGACCCTGTAAAAATTAAAATAAGAGACCCAAGTTAATCAAAAACTAAACCATAACAATTATATATTACAATATTACCAGATTTGCACTGTTTATGTTCTCGGGATGACCACGCATTAGCACCCATGCTCCAGCACACAGATATTGTCGGTGTTGAGGAAAACTTGTATTAATATAAGTCATGACATAAGTAGGGTTAGCTGATGGTGATAGCAACTGTGTACACTGATTGATAACAGTTGCCTCTGCCTGTGAATCAGCACATAATATGTTACATTTTTGTTAACTAACTAAACTTTCATTGTCATTGTTTTTAAATTTATAACTAAATAAAACCGACCTGCTGCCATGCTTGAATTGCTAGGCCCCGTTTATCTATCCTGCCAATTAACGCATCACATAAAACAGCTGGAAAGTAACGAAGGGTTTTCGCGGACCAAGTGTGTTGACTGGTGGCCAAGATTTGTTCCAACATCGTTTGAAGATAAAGAAGGTGTTCAGCATCAGCAATTCCACGTGTCTTGATAATAATAGCAAGGTTCACTACAGTTATGCGGTTTAATGTTTCTGTGAATTCAGTGGGACCCTTTCCTTCTTTTCTCACAAAAAAGAATTCTCTCAATGATAATATGAGATTCATGCACAGGTTTTCTGCCAACCGAAACACGCGATGATCACCACGTTTCCCTTTAAAAGTTGAGAGAATTTTGGTAACATCATACATTAATGTCTTGCTCTTTCCTTGATACCTAAGTTTAGACAGACAGAAACATATTTATGTAACCAATACTCAAAAGTGAAAATGAAATTATGAAAGATGAAAAAGAGTAATCACCTGTAAAGGGAAAATAAACGGTAGTTGAGGATTTCAAGTACCAAAAGTGTAGCTGATGGCTTACTTAAGATAGCAGGATTCTTCTGATGCAAATGCTACAAAATTTAAAAACTATATAATTAGTCATGAAAAGCATGAAGAAGTATGAATATCAGAAAACAATGGAGGGAACGAACTTACACTTAAATGTGAACGAAACAATGAATGAGGTTGTATGAGTAACAATCTAGTATATGTTTCTACCATTGCAATGTTAGGCACATGCTGCATTTAAAAAAAAGGGCAAAATATGAGAACATGGTATTATATATTTTAACTAGAAAGAGTCATATATATTACCTCTCCAGAGAACATAGCTTCTTCCATCTGAAAAGCAAGTTTCAAACACAAATTAATTGAAAATCCTGACAATAATGAAATTGGCACAGGAGGAACTTCTCGCATCATCGTTATTCTCTCATTAGTTTGTAGATTTGGGCCCGGTAGTTCTGCATGGCCCGCAGCTGTTAACCAGCCCATTACTGTATCAGAAGCAGGTTGTGCCATTGTGTAAGAAACCACCCAAAACATTCCAACTGATCTCTCATCCATATTCATGTAATCTATCATATGATCCCCTAAGAACAACACAAACAGTCAATCAGAGTATTTTTAATCATTATTTTGTGAATAACAGATACACCATGTAACACGTATATACCTTTAGTTACTTGTCTCCACCATTCATCTATTTGTTTCCCTTTTTGAAGCTGTTCACTATTTAAATATTCGCGGGTAGAAGAATTCAGTGACCATATGCGAAGATTCTGACAACTACTAATGAAATCAAGCAGGATACTTTGAGGATTATTGGGATCCGAGCTGCGATCTTCTTTATGAAATGACAAAACTTTTCTGGTTGTTTCCACCTATAATCATCATACGTCCGATTTAATGTAAAAAGATTATAATAATATATGAACATATGATATGTAAACTAACCTTTCTAGGGTCTGAATTTAGAGCATGCATTACAAGCTCAACACGGATAATCTGTGCAAGTAACCATGTGACATGATTTGTCCTTAAAATCTGGTGATCATCTTCAGCAAGGCGCAAAACTAATTTATCCACAAAATCAACAAAATCTATGCAACCACTTTTCACAAGGAAAAAGAATACATCTGAGTAGACAAGCCACTCCTGCCAGCAGTTTATCTCTGCATCGATTTTGAAAAACAGAATTCAAAGTCAAAGCATGACAACATAAGGTAGTAAAAACTACAAAAGGTCAAAAGCTTACCTGAATTTGTCAACTTCAAGAGTTCAACAATTCTATCAATGTTAGCCTCACAGATCATGTCTGAAGTGAACACAGCACCAGGTGTGAGTCCCTGTGGATGTTGCCGGTTACACGGTGCCACTAGTAGGACTCGCCGCCACCAATCAGGTGCCGGTGTACTACGAATAGCATGTCTGATACAGCGTAGGGCCCGCTCCCAATCTAAACTTCCTTTTTGTATACATACAGCAATATCCTAGATACATAATTACCATTTTATGTATTTAAACAATTGTATGTTAAAAAAGAAATGTGTGATTAAGTGATAAAAAGTGGTCACCTCCCCGTGCAGTGGTTCTCCAAGCACACTTGGATATGTAATAGGCGAATATCTCATATTAATAGCTGCTTCGCCGGCTAAATTAGTTGTAGCTTGAGATAAAAGGCGTTGATTCCCAAATGTTGGACAGTGAATATGTTGATCCAACATTTGCATGTGCATTGCCATCATATCTCTTCTTCTATGAATCTCCAAAATAAGTGTGAATAGCGCCTCGTCATCAGATATGTTTTGTAAAAACTGTAGTCCACTTCTTACTAGTTCATAAAAGGGTACCCGACACTTCTTATCATCAACCAAAAGCCAGATAACATCCAAACAGTTATGCAACCATTCAAATAATGCTTTATCTCGTTTCCATGACTTTATCCCATCAACCTCGTCGCTCCCTTGTTGTTGTTGGTCCCAGTTAACCAACCAGTTCATCATGTGGTTGAAAATATCAGCATGAGTAGACGGTTTTAAGTTAACTTCTAATGCAGAAAATATAATCTTGCAGCACAGCTGGCGCAAGCTGCTTATAGCATTATCTCTTGTTAGCATGTTAGTTCTTGAATGGTGGCCAGAGTTGTTGATATCTGATGATTTTACTGGCGATAAAGGTGTTATTGATAGCTCGTTTGCTGATTGAGATGGTGATCCAATTCCATGAACTGAGATTAAAGGAGACGCAGGACTTGCAGTTTGGAAATTTGAAGACGGGATGGTGGTGGATGATGGTAGCATTCCGGTTTGTGCTAAAGATGTAGAAGATGCAGGTGGCGGTGGTGAAGACATACTAACCGACATTTCTGCAGAAGAAACTGAAGAAAGAAGAGACGGTAGAAAAGTATCCCAGTTTATGTAGCCTATGGTGTACAAATTCCTCAAAGCAAAAAGAAGAAACTCTGCTCTCGGTGCATGATTACTGCACTGGATAACCAGAGAGATAAGAACAGATTCTGTAACAGCTCGTAGCGGTTCCCGGTCCTGACAATTCACTCGTCAATTATCAAATTTATGTAACTGAGTGAAGTAATCACATTTAAATTGCAAACTTACAGGAAATTGATTCTGAAGCTGCTCAAAATCTACAAGAAACTGTTCGTTGCGTGGAGGAAGATCTCTATTAAGCGCAGTAACTCGTTTCTGTGTTTTGTTCCTGTAATTAAAGTCAACCTAAATCTCTAATGTCTGTGTATAAAAGTTTAAAAGAAATAAATAGAAAGGTAACTTTGTTTGTTTGTTTGTTTGATTAATGATCTCAAGTTGATATATATGAGGTTGAACAAACAGTTACTGCAACTGTTACAAGGGATGGTAAAACTGGTGTAAATGAAAGCTGGTAATTAATAATAAATATAGTATAACACTACATGTATTTAGTAAGGAGTTGTCATCATGATCCTTATGAATTGAATTATTTGAGGTCAAACCTAATGATATGAAGCAAGTAAACTGCATTGCCCTAAAATTCATACTAATTTGAGATTAAGTAGCGTGGTGAAATAATAATATAGTGTATTGAAAGTAACAAGGAGGTCAAAGCATGCATACGGAGGTTCTCGGTCTGGCTTCTCGGCGCGGCTACTTCTCTGCAAAATTACAAGATATTTATTGAGAAATGAATGAATAAGAGTAACTAAAAAAAGAGAAACATACGCCGAGGTAGAGATTGAAGAGGTCGATAATTGGTGGACGTGCGGGGTGGAATTGAAAAGCCCTAGAAGAAGCAGCAGTGCGCTGCTGATCCGTCATGTCTGCCGGGGATTGAATTTGACTGCCGATGCTTGACAACGGAACACCACCACCGCCGCCACCGGTGCTAGCTGACGGAGCTCGGAACATCTCAGAAATTGATCTGACTAATAGTAATAACTTGGCAAGCAAGGGGGGAAATAAATTAGGGGTTTTACTCACAACAGCTTTTACCGGTAGCAAAATGGAAAAAACTTCGCCGAAAGACTTAAGGTTGTGTTTGTTTTTAGAATTAGAGATTGGCCGAAAGACTTAAGGCTGTGTTTGTTTTTACTTAAAATATTTGCAGGATGCTTATGTCTGCGGGCGTGCAGACGTAAGTTTCTGAAGACTCTTTGTTTGTTTTTTAAAATAAGATCTGCAAACTGTTTTTATTGTCTTAAAAGAGAAGCTATTGTTTAACTTCTTCACACTTCTTAACATCCCATCAACACCCGATGTCCAACACCACCACCCATCATGCACCGTCGACCACCACCCACCGTTCGCCACCACCACCATCGTCCACCACCACCACCCATTCACACTTCTTAACATCCCATCAACACCCAATGTCCAACACCACCACCCATCATGCACCGCCACCACCGTCGACCACCACCCACCGTCCGCCACCACCACCATCGTCCACCGCCACCACCCACCGTTCGTCACCACCACCGTCCATCACCGCCACCACCCACCGTCTGCCACCACCACCATCGTCCACCGCCACCACCCACCGTTCGCCACCACCACCGTCCATCACCGCCACCACCCACCGTCCACTACCACCAGCCACCACCACCACCACCATCCACCCGTCGGCCACAACCATCGTCCACTACCACCACCCACCGTCCGCCACCCACCGTCCACCACCACCTACCATCCACCACCCACCACCACCATCCATCACCACCACCATCCACCAGTCGACCACAACCGTCGTCCACTACCATCAACCACCGTCCGCCACCACCCACCACCACCACCACCAACCATCCGCCACCGTCGACCACCCACCGCCATCACCGTCCATCACCACCACCATCCACCGTCCGCCACCACCACCACCTACCATCCGCCACCAACACCGTCCACCACCCACCTCCATCACCGTCCATCACCACCACCACCCACCGTCCGCCGCCACCACCGTCCACCGCCCTCCACCAACTATTTTACTATTTTACAAACGTTAAATGACTTCTATCTACTGGATATGTATGATAAGTAACTAATTTTCAGCTTATGCAGACGATACCCAGTTTATAAAACAAACAGTATTATATTTTCAGATTGCAGACCTTCAGACTACATCTTCAGTTGCAGACATGAAATCAGATGAAATTAGATTGCATACAGTTTTTGTCTGAAAAAACAAACAGCACCTATTTATGACTTTTAAAAATGAGTTTTTAAAAAAAGTATTTGGATTAGCTTATGTGGGTACATATGCATTTTTAACCCAAAAGTCACAAATTCCTGACTTCTCAAAATCAGTTTTTTTATACTAAATGAAAAGTTAAAATTTAAAGTCCTTTTCACTTATCCAAACACCTTTTTCTATTTTCTCCTTTTTGCAAAAGTTAAAAAGTTAAAAGTAGGGGAAAATAAGTAATCCCAAACACCCCCTTAGGTTTGAGGCGTTCAATGTCTATGTTCGTTTATTCAAACCGGTTTTATTATATTGGGCTTTCAAGCGACAGCTTTTTTCGAAACACTAGATGGTGGGATTGGGCGACCCAGTATTGAACATAATCGCGGGCATATAAGACCGTCTTTTGACATGGTTTGCCCTGAATAACCGAGCTTTTATTCGTTGGTCGTGGAAGAGTTAGAGCATTTATAGTCTCCATGTTTATCTCTATATTTAAATTAAATAAACATAATTTTCTCTATACCTTGCAAAACCCTCCTCCATCCAACCCTTAAAGATAAACCCTCTTACACCTAACCCTTATCTCTATCTTACTCATACGCATTTATTTTATTATTCTCTTTAATTATATGCCCACAACAAAATATATAATGATGAATATGAACCTCTAAATATAGAGGTATACTTTAGTTTTTTATAAAGTTTTCTTTATTATAGAGTATCCAATGTAACAATGTTTTAGTTATTTTTTTCTATTTTTTCATCCATATCATATAGTAAATATGGATATATATGTTCCAATGTGGTTCAGACGCAAAAAAAAATCTATCAATAATCTATATTTCAAAATGGTAACTCATTTTGTCCAACGTATATTTTTGCATATAACACATAAGAATCACTTACTTTCGTTAATAGGATTAATCATGTCTTTAGTGTATTCATCGACCCGAAAACTTTCTAAAGTCAAAACTCGTAGCATGCCCACATTGACAAACAATTCAATTTCATCACATATGCGTTTGTTTGTGTTAATACATCTATCCAAACCTAAAACACATCAACATAAAATGTCTGGCCCTATGCTAACAATTCAACAACAAAGTTGGTTAATTCCCAACTTACCCTCTACTCGTTGACCCATTTGCAAAAACCTTAGTATATATTTCTACTATGTAGTATATCTTTGAATTCTCTTTAAGCTCTTAGATAATAATTTAATATAATAGGCTCGATTGATCGTCTAGTAGCAACATAGTCATTTTTAACTCAACTTGATATCAAATTCATTCTTAAACTTATCAAGTTTACTTTTTACAATCATTCTTTTTATTTAAATGTGTAACCAAACCATAATCATTTTCACTCCCACTCAAAATAACAAAAAACCACAGGCCAAGATGAGCCTAAAAATAAAAGCTACTAACTTTTAATTTACAAACCACTTACACTGATTAACATCCAATAACCACACCCCATCAAAACAAAGTCCTAAAACAAGTGTTCCTTTTATTTAATAAACAAAACAAAACAACCAATTAACACTAAACCCTAATTACCATTTCCAATCCCCCTTCCCCTCTTTTCACCCGTTGGTGGTGCCGGAGCAGAGTCACCCTCCTCTCTTAGCTTCGCTGGACGCCCACGTTTCCGGCCACGCACGACGGTTTGTTTAGTATCGGACACGTCATCAGATTTGGGTTTAGGAGGTCGGCCTCGGCCTCGCCGGGGCGGTGCATTGGGGTCAGGTTTAACGTAGTTGTTCTTAACCACAATAAGTTCACCAGTTGCTTTCAGTTTGTTGAGGTGGTGTGATAGTAGGGTTGAGTGAGCCGCCGGTAAACTACCGTAGGTTGATTCGATTTGCTTCGATATGGAAGATTTGTTAGCTCCCTTTTTGCTATCTGCTGCCTCAATTGCAGCAAAAATTAACTGGAATTAACCCAAATCAACCAAAATCACAACAATTAAGCTCAAATTATTTGTATTTTCGGTACCACTAACGGCACAATAGAGATGAGCATTTTGTAACGAGTACAAATACCGTATCAATAGATTTGGTACAATATTCAGTGCCCACTTTTTCAAAAATTGTATTGTCAATACCAATACTAGTACGATACCAATACATTATAGAGAGAGAGCATTTTGTAGCAAATGCCCATACCATACAAATATACTCTACACGGTATTTAGTGCCCGCTTTTCCATATATTCAATATCATTATAGGTTCGGTCTGATCCCTAACTCAAATTACAAATAACAAATTAAGGGAGGTGTTTGAGATTGCTTATTTTCTCTCCTTGTGACTTATACCTTATAAGTTAAAAGATGTTCGGAAAGTTAAAGGTTGTGAGTAGATAAGACATAAGTTACAACTTTGTAAAATATAACTTATGACTTATATAAGTTAATAATAACTTTTGTTATTATGGCACTATTAGTTTTTCATTCAAGAACAAGTTACAAAACAAATTGCCTCAATATTAAGGAGGAGTCTTCAACATAGAAAAGAAAAGATACCAGGCAAAATGAATAATTAGGTCACACAGAAAAGGAAAACTTCAAAACAAATATGGAGAGAATAAGTCTTGGCAATAAAACTTGGCCCATTACTCTTGGAATAAATCACGTCCCATTACTCCTCCTCAAGTTGGTGCGTGTAGATTCGTCCCATTACTCCCCCTCAAGTTGGTGCGTGTAGATTCGAAACACCCAACTTGTCCAGTAAGGTTTGTAGGCAATGCGTCCTTAACGGCTTGGTAAAAATATTTGCAATTTGATCCTTTGTGTGAATGGCAGTGGGTTGTATTTCCTTTTATTAGACCCTTTCTCTAACAAAATAACAGTCCATTTCAACGTGTTTGGTTCGTTCATGGAACACAGGATTGTCGGCAATGTGTCTAGCAGCTTGGTTGTCACAAAAGAGTTGTGTGGGCCTAGTACTCGGAATTTCAAGTTCCTGCAACAACCATCGCATCCATAAGACCTCACTAACTCACGATACTCAGCTTCAGCGGAAGAGCGAGAAACAACAGATTGTCTTTTTGATTTCCAAGATATGGGGGCACCACCTAAAAGTAGAAGATAACCTATTCTTAACCTTCTTGTAATGGAGCACCCTAACCAATCAGAGTCGCAATATGCTGTGAGATTAATTTCACCATCCTTGTTAAGGAGGATACCTTGCCCTGGAGTGGCCTTTAGGTATCTTAAAACATGATTAGCAGCCTCTAGGTGACTCTCACAAGGGTCACTAACGAACTGGCTCAAGACATTGACGGAGTAAGTGATGTCAGGTCTTGTCGCTTGTAAATAGAGAAGCCTCCCAGCGAGTCTTCTATATTGATTGGCATTAACACGAGCTTCGCCATCACGTTTGTCTAGTTTCAGATTTTGTTCCATGGGAAACAGGCTGGGTCGGCAGCCTAACATTCCCGTGTCTTCGAGAATGTCTAATGTATACTTTCGTTGACTTAGAACCAATCCACGTTTCGTCCGGGCAACTTCAATGCCAAGAAAGAACTTTAAAGGACCAAGATCCCTGATACTGAATTCTTTGTCAAGAAAATGTTTGGTTTCTTTAATTGTGTTGATATCGTTTCCGGTGATGATGACATCATCCACATAAATAAGAGCCGCTACAAAGACCCGTTCTTTCTTGAATAAGAAAAGAGAGTGGTCGGCTTTCGATTGTTTGAAACTGAGTCCTTACAACGAGGTGGTAAATTTTTTGTACCAGTTTCTTGATGCTTGCTTAAGCCCATAAAGTGATTTCTTGAGTTTGCAAACCCGGTTGTCATCATGTTTCCCAAAACCTTGGGGTATCTTCATGTAAACTTCTTCATGCAAATCCCCATGCAAGAAGGCATTGTTCACGTTGAGTTGATGAATATGCCATTCTTGTTTAATGGCGACCGCCAAAAGGGTCCGAACGGTGACTAATTTTGCAACCGGTGCAAAAGTGTCATGGTAGTCGATTCCTTCGGTTTGTGTGAAACCCTTGGCAACCAAGCGTGCTTTGTACCGTTCTATTTCTCCGCTTGGTTTGTACTTTATCTTATACACCCATTTGGAGTCGATGACGTGTTTACCTTTTGGTAACTCTTCTAACGTCCATGTCCCGTTTTCTTCTAGGGCTTTGATTTCGGTTTTCATAGCTTCAATCCACTTTGGATTTTTAACGGCTTGCCCATAATATTTTGGCTCATTATTTGAAGTAATGGCCGCCAAAAAAAGCTTTATGTGAGTAAGTAAAATTATCATAAGAGACAAAGTATGATATGGGGTGTACCGTTGAGGGTTCTTGATTGGAGCTTGAGGATGAATGCTCTTGGTTTAAAGATGGGGGTAGCTTCACGTCATAGTCTTTTAAGTAACTAGGATTGGTTCTATTTCTCTTGGGTCGTTCAAAGAATTCTGGTTCGTTGTCAACAGCATCATCCTCGGTTATTGGGCCCAAGGAAGAGTTTTCATTGCTTCTTTGATTTTCAGCTTGTGGGCTTTCCATTTCTTCTAGATTAGTTGCATGTGGGCTGGATATCCCACAATTTTCTATGGGCTCATGTGGAAAGGCAGTAGGCTCTTGGATGACATTACTGTCACTTGGAATTTCATTTGCTTCATTTAGTTGTTGTGGTTTGAAAGCTGGTTCATCATCCCAACTTTTTGGCCATATAAAAACTTCCTCTTCATCCTTTGGAACGTCGACATTTGTGAAAGGATAAACATCCTCTACAAACTTTACGTCTCTTGTTATGAGAATCCTTTTGTGTTGAAGGTCATAAATTTTGTAACCTTTCGTGCCGGGTGGGTAACCCAAGAATATTCCAGCCCCCCCTCCCTCATTTCAAATTTGTCTCCTTTTGTTTCCGTGCTTCGATAATAGGCAAGACAACCAAAGACCTTTAAGTGTTCATAATCAGGTATTTGGTTGTATAATAATTCATACGGTGTTCTGCCATTGATTACCTCAGACGAGAGTCGATTTATAATGTGAGTGGTTGTTAAGACACACTCACCCCAAAATGTAATGGGAAGGTTAGCCTCAAATTTTAGTGCCCTTGCCGTTTCTAAAAGATGTCGGTGCTTTCGTTCCACTACGCCATTTTGTTGAGGCGTATGGGGGCACGTGGTCTCCAACATGATTCCTTCTTTAGCATAAAATTCGAGCATGTTGTTGGATGTGAACTCTCCTCCCTTATCACACCTTATTCTTTTAATGTTCTTTACAAACTGGACTTGCACCATTTTATGAAAGTTAATCAAACGAGTACTAGCTTCATACTTATGCTTTAGGAGAAAAACCCACACGGCTCGGCTATAATCGTCTACAATAGTGAGAAATTAGCTTGCTTGCGTGAAAGAGGGTGTTCGATACTTACCCCATATATCACAATGTATAAGTTCAAAACAAGCACTTGTTTTCGTTGTGCTAATTTGAAAGGGTAATCGAGCAAATTTCGCTTTGACACAAGCATCACAAACACCTTTCGAATTCAAAGAAACGCCCTTAATAAAACTAACATCATTAAGTTTAGAGATGGATGCGTGACCTAATCTTTTATGCCACGTATTAACTGTTGTCATCATCGCCTGCCTTTCTTTTCCCATTGTCCCTATCTTGTATAGACCCTTGAGGCATTCGCCCGCTCCAATCAATGCCTTCGAATGCAAGTCTTGCATGACACAAAAGCTTGGAAAAAAGGTCACGACACATTGTAAGTCGTTTGATATTTTGCTAACCGTCAACAGGTTGCATTTAAAATCTGGAACGTGTAAGACATTTTTAATGGTCATTCCATTTGATAGAGTGCAATCCCCACGTCCCTCAACAGGAATTGATGCACCATTCGGTATAGTGACCGGGCCCTTGAAATTTCGTGTTGTTATGTTTTTAAGTATGGAATCATCATAAGTGAAATGCTCGGTAGCACCCGAGTCGATGATCCACTTTCTTTCACGGTCAACGTTTCCTGCCATGTTGGTGACAGAAACCCCATTTTCCTTTGTCCTTACCTTCTTGTTTCCAAAGAAACTTATAAACTGTTTGTACTGATGGTTATTTAGTCCCGGTATGGGATTCGTCTCGTTTTCAACACAAGCAGCCCACGGTTCTGTTTTTTTTTCTTTGCTTGGCCACCATTCCGGGTAACCGATACGCTTAAAACAACCATCTCTATTGTGCCCATCTTTCTTACAAAAAGCACAGCACTGAACTTGTTCACCAGCATTGCGCTTGATGTCTTTTCGTGTAAATTTATATTGTGGCTGACCTGAGTTTTGAAACTGGGTTTGGAATGCAGCGGAATCAGCAATGGATCTCTTGACGTCGAGCACCAACCTTTGCTGCTCGCCATAATCTTTGGTTTATGGTACTAGGTTTTATTTTATTTTATTTTATTTATTTATTTTTTGGATCTCAAAGCTGCTCTGATACCATAATAACTTGGCACTATTAGTTTTTCATTCAAGAACAGGTTACAAAACAAATTGCCTCAATATTAAGGAGGAGTATTCAACATAGAAAAGAAAAGATACCAGGCAAAACGAATAATTAGGTCACACAGAAAAGGAAAACTTCAAAACAAATATGGAGAGAATAAGTCTTGGCAATAAAACTTGGCCCAATGACCCCTTTAGTTAAACATATTAACACCTAGCAAAGTGTATATAACCAGGTTTGGTAATTGATATTACGGGTGTAAATGAGTCGAGCTACTCAAGCTCAGATTAATAAAAAGCTTGAAACAAGCCAAGCATGAGCCTTAAATAAAGCCCGTTTAGTTTTCGAGCCCCGAGGTTGAGCCTTGTATGGGAAGCTCCTTTAGGTCGTCAAGCTTTAACAATCCTTGTGTATTTTTAAGTTTTACCTCATCGGAAATGTATTAATTTCATGGTGCACAACCAAGCTCGGGCCGAGATTTGACGCGTTTAATGTACCGCGCAAGCTTGAGCCGAGCTTAGGTCAATTTAATGTTTTATTTCAAAATATATCAAAAAAAAAAGTATGTAAACTAATTAAATAAATAAAAAACGAGCTGAGCTCAAGCTTGAAAACAACTCACCATTTGAACTCGAGCTTTAGAAAAAGTGCTCGAAACAAGCCGGGCTCGAACTCTCATAAGTCAAAACAAGTTGAGCTCTTGCCTAGCAAATGCACCCGTAATTGAGAATAAGAGTCTAATAAACAAAAATATAATTAAAAAGATATCGATTGCAAAATTGTTCATTTGACCTTATGTTATTGGTTGATTAATTAAATTGTTACTAAGCCGATAAATATTAGTGTGAGTAAAGTGTCATTTTCGTCCTTATGGTTTGGCAAATAATGCGAATTTAATCCAAAAACTTTATTTTTTGCATATGGACCATCCACGTTTTCCAATTCTTGCCAATTACATCCAAAATCGCTAACCACGTTAAATTGAACGTTAAGTCAGGGTTAGACATGTCTTTTCACTCTTTCTTTATTATATGAGTAAAGTGCCAAAATCGTCCCTGACGTTTTGTCACGTTTGTGAATTTCGTCCAAAAATATATTTTTTTTTCGCAATTAGACCCTTGATGTTTCCCAATCATTGCTAGTCTCATCCAAATTGTTAACTAGGTCTGAATTCAACGTTAACTCAGGCTAAGCAGTTAATGCGGAAAAAATATCGGATAGCGGTCAAGGACCGATAGATATCGGTCATCGCGGTGAGATATCGGTGGGATATCGTTAATTTTAATATCATGTAAAATTCATATAGCAATTTAACACTAATAATTCAGTATAGTCTCCTAATATTAACAAATTAACCTTTTGCAAATTGCAAACACTAACAATTGTAGCAAGTAAGAATTGATTAAGACTTAAAACAAAAACATTGAACACTAAAAGTTGATAATTAAGACTTAAAACACTAATATCGGTGATATATCGGTCAAATATTAGTTCAATATCGGTCAATATCGTTGATATTATCGGTACTGATATTCTGAACCGATATATCGCCAAGGGACCGGATATATCGGTGATATATCGACGATATCGACTGCATGGAACTCAAGGGTGCTACTGTCCTTTTACTTTCTTGTTTACATTATTATTATTATTATTATTATTATTATTATTATTATTATTATTATCATCACACTGAGCTAAACCCTTTATATGACTAAAAATAAAGAAGAATAAACAAACAGATACTATATTGGATTTAAACATAGGAATCATGAGATGTTATATATGTCATCGAACAAACACACACTAAATGATAATAATAATAATAATAATAATAATAATAATATAAACAAACATGTAAAAGGACAGTAACATCCCTAAATTAACGTTGAATTTAGACCGAGTTAACAATTTGGATGAAATTGGCAACGGTTGGGAAACATGGAGGGTCTAATTGCGAAAAAAAATATTTTTGGATGAAATTCGCAAACATGAACAAACCTCATGGACGATTTTGACATTTTACTTATATAATAAAGAAAGAGTGAAAAGACATGTCTACGCCTTATTTAACGATTAAATTTAATGGGGTTAGTGATTTGGATCTAATTGGCAAGAATTGGAAAACGTGGATGGTCCATATGAAAAAAATAAACTTTTTGAACTAAATTCGCATTATTTGTCAAACCACAAGGACAAAAATGACACTAGACTATTACTGTATGACTCATTTTTGCAAAATTAGATTTAACGGGCCACCTTGAAACACAGCATACACGTCAAGTGGTCAACAACAACAGCATCCGTGCAATTAACTCTCACATGTTTTATCAACTCATGTTAAGAAACAAAAGAAAATTGTTACTATAAGGCAAGTTTGAAAGTATAAAACATTTAAGTAAAACCAACTACATTTTCATGCAATTAACTCTTTTTGATTGCTATAATCCTCATAATAATTAGCATAGTCAAACTACAATTTACATCAATCTCCCAAACTCTACACTAGTAATTAATTATGCACAAAAAGAATAAGCAATAGCTTCCTACATTCTAGAGTAATAATAATAATAATACTAATGATAATTTACTCTCGCATTGGCCGTTTACCATAAGGATCAGACACGGGGCCCGCAGACGTAGAACCATGGCGCCTATGGTGAGGATCAGAAGTTGAACTTGAATGCCGCCTAGGAGTACGAGGGGCAGTTGTGGTGGCAGTGGCAGTGGCAGTAGCGGTAGCAGCGGTGGTGGACCTAGATTGCGAATTTGACCCACGAGACATCCCGTCTGAAGAAGATGTAGCAGACCCGCGAGACCTTCTGTTTCTTACACCCTGGAATCCTGGTGGAGCCGGTTCGTCAAGCGTGCCCGACTTCCTGGATAGCATCAGACACACACGGCTCATTGTGGGACGTAGATGGTGGTCAAATTGGGTGCATAATAATCCAATCTTTATACAAGTGGCTACCTGATCAGGGTCAGCTCCTGAGGCCAATATTGGCTCCAGTATTTCAAGCACTTTGCCCTTTTTGTACAATTTGTATGCCTGCAAAGAGCGAAAATGTAGAACACAGCTTATTTCTTATTCATACTGATTTGTGCTTATCGGTAGGGGTGTAAACGAGCCAACCCGCTTGTGAGTTACTTAGGATCGGCTCACTAAAAGCTCGAATCCAGCCGAGCTTAAACAACCTCGAGCCTAAAAGCTAGCTTGTTTAATAAACGAGCCAGAGCCCAAGCTTCACTTATGAAGCTCAAGATCGCTCGCAAGCCTAAGCGAGCCTATTATTTATATAACTTTTATTTAATATATATGTATATAACAATTATTATTCTACATAAAAATTTTGATAAATCTAACTAAATCCTATATATTATTTTATGTACAAAAATCATAACTAAAATAAATATAGAAAATCATGATAAATGCATATAAACTAATTAATAAATACAACGAGCTTGGCTAGCTTGAAAAACTACTAACTAACCAAGCTCGACTTTTAGAAATATAGCTCGAAACAAGCCGAGCTCGAGCTCGAGCTCAGCTTAGCTCTTTTACACCCCAACTTAACAGAGATTAAAAAACAATCAAAAGTCTTACCCATTCAAGAAGATTTCCACACTCAGGATCAAGGTCAAACGTATAGTTCTTTTGACCACTAACGAGCTCAAGAACCACCACACCAAAGCTATATACATCCGCCTTGATGGATAAATTCCCGTGCATTACATACTCGGGTGCCAAATACCCACTGAATAAAAAAGAGAGAATTCAAATTAAATTTTCTATATTCTGACAAATTTGGAGGTGAAAGCAAAGCATATGATTAATATGATAAGAACTCACTTGGTACCCGCTACACGAGTTTGCACATGAGTTTGGTCTTCAGGATAGAGCTTGGCCATGCCAAAATCAGCTATTTTGGGTACCCAATTTTCGTCTAACAAAATGTTACTCGCTTTTATATCTCTATGAATAATGCAATCGTGTGCATCTTCATGAAGGTAAGCCAAGCCTCGCGCTACACCACATATGATGTCATATCTCCGTTTCCAATTCAATGTGTCACGCGTTCTAGATTCTGCATCAACAATATCACAATCATCATCAAGTAAAGGAAACTAAATTCCATATAATATCAAGATAGCGAAAAGTATATTACTGAAAAGAAGCTTGTCTAAGCTCTCGTTAACTACGTATTCGTACACCAATAGCTTCTCGGGGGACACACAATATCCTAACAAACTCACAACGTTACGATGTTGAACGCGTGCTAATAATTTGGCTTCATTTACAAATTCTCTTTTCCCTTGATTTGAAGTGTGTGCCAATTTCTTCACAGCAACCTCCTCTCCTGTGCCCAATTTCCCCTGCAATAACACACACCCGAATCACTATAACAAACAGAGCTAAATTATATACAATATTATTAATATCATCAACTTATGATAATATTAGATTCCTAAGAGCATTCGCAACCCATCTCCAATCCCCAACCCTATAATTTAACTAACTAAAAATTACAGGGCAAAAGATAGGGGTAGAGATGTGAATGTTCTAACTTCTAAGAGTTACATAGGGCTTTAAACGAACTTAACGTTCGACGAACTGCTCGTAAACTATTCGGCAGGAAATTTGTTTAATAAACGAACAAACATGAACAAGAAATTCCTTTCGATTAACTAAATGAACGAACACGAACAGAGGCCATGTTCATGAACGCTTGATAACGTGCTTGTTTACGTCCGTTTATGTTTGTTAAACTTCGCTCATTAAATGTTTTTAATGACTTTTCTAATCTTATATCATATAAGATTTAGGCAAAATTATTACCATAAAACAAAAATACATTTGAGTATTATGTGATTAATTTATATGTAAATTAGCGTAAGCATACTGAACCGCTAACACGGACCATTCTCTTTTAGCCAAATCAATTAAAACATTGTTTGTGTTCTTGGACAGTTCCCAAGCAAGTTCATTTCCTTAAGGAAAATTGGTTTTAAATAATCCCAACTATCACCTATTGGCAAATAACAGGCCCAACTTTGCACTTGGCTGGTGGCGGTCCTAACTAAAAGGGTATTTGTTCTTAACGGGCCGCGACTAACGGATGTTAACCCCGTTAGTGATTTGCTGACGTTGACCTTCTTCTCCGGCCGGAAACCTGCAACTCGCCTCCATTCTTCCTAATATCATCACACCGTCTCCCTCCCTCTTCAAAACACATCGGAAATTTGAAAATGAAGTACATTACATCTTCTTCCATAGCCAATCCCTAGATACCAATCCCGATCTTATTTTCAAAAATTCGAAATCAATGTTACACGATCTACAAAATAAGCATAGGGCTTTTGTTAAGGGTGTCAAAACGAGTCAAATGAAGTGTCAATTACCTCGAATGACGCACGATTGACGAGGGTGGACTTCGCTGGAGACAACGACGGCGACACGTCGGTTAGGTTTCGTATGAGGGGAAAGATAAAGAGAGAGAGACGGTGTAACGATATTAGGGAGAATGGAGGCGAGTTGCAGGTTTCCGGCAGGTTTCCTGCCGGAGAAGAAGGTCAATGTCAGCAAATCACTAACGGGGTTAACATCCGTTAGTCGCGGCCCGTTAAGAACAAATACCCCTTTAGTTAGGACCGCCACCAGCCAAGTGCAAAGTTGGGCCTGTTATTTGCCAATAGGTGATAGTTGGGATTATTTAAAACCAATTTTCCTTTCCTTAATGAACGGACACGAACAAAAAAATTCGTTGGATTAGGTGTTGGTGAACCGTTAGATTGTCTGATAACAAGGCCTTGTTCGGTTTGGTTTGTTTACAGCCCTAGAGATACACATTGCAAGAAACAGTAGGTAAATAAACAGAGCATTTGACCCAAATTGTTTGACAAAATTGAGCAAGCACAAACAGTTGAGCAAACCTAACTATCATCAAACAGCAAAGAAAAAGAAAAAGAAACCTTGAAGACAGGGCCAAAACCCCCTTGACCAAGCTTATTATCAGGATGAAAGTTTCTGGTTGCAGAAACTAGGGTTTCAAAACTGAACACTTTCCGATCATGAGCTGCAATCCTTCCCAACTCCTCTGCTTCACTTTCTAATTAACAACACACACAATCTTTATTTAAAAAAAAACAGTCTTTGAACGAATTATTATTATTATTATTATTATTATTATTATTATTATTATTATTATTATTATTATTATTATTATTACCTCTATTTGAATTTGAACTGGAATGGAAGGGTTTAATGATGCTTCGAAAGAAGTTGGATTTCGTCATGCTTTTGGTTTATTAACTTGAGGAGTCCATTAACGAACAAAACTCAAAACATTAAAAAAGAAACCTGGGATTGTGTGAATCGACGGGTGTTTTAAAATAATTGTTTTCCTTTGAATATATGGGATGGGAGTGTTGTGTTGTGTTGTGTTGTGTTTTGTTTTGTAGAGTTTATGGTCGGTCAACAAGGCGCGTTTAGTCTACAACTAAATTATCAGATTGGACATTTATTGTACACCATTTATTCATCCTCCAACTTTTAATTATTTCTTTTACGAAATTAAATCCATCACGTTGCTTGCATCTCACGGAAAACAAGTGTCTAAACGGGGAGTTTGTATATATTTATTTGTTTGTTTAAAAAACGATCATGAAAAACTATATTATGTCTCGTTTGTAAAGTCAAATGCATTAGCACTATTGGCCAATCGAGCACATATTGTTGTTTATGTTAAACATAGAGAAAATTACTGTTTGTGTCCCTGTGGTTTTAAGGCGGAGGCACAATGAGTCCCCGAAAAATTTTTTGAACTGGTTGAGTCCCCGTGGTTTCATAAATGAACCATTTGAGTCCCTGCCGTTATTTAACTTTCATGGAAAACTTTCATTTTACTGAAACCACAGGGACTCAAATTGTTCGTTTCTAAAACCACATAGACTCAAATTGTTTGTTTCTGAAACCACGGGGACTTAACCAGTTCAAAAAAATTTTCGGGGACTTATTATGTCTCCGCCCTAAAACTATAGGGACGTAAACAGTAATTTTCTCTTAAACATATGATGATGTATGATTTCTAGATTTTAACGAGCATGCGAACCCATACAATGCTAATTGCTAAAAGGTATAATTGCCTCCATATTTGATGTTCATTTTTTAATGTATTTGTACACCTTAAAAAAACGTTAACCAACATAGGTTATCTAAGGAAATGAAATTGGACGAGGATTATATGGATTAAACACACGTTTTGTTTAAAGTATAGGGAAAATCTCATAGAATAGTAACCAACTTTCAAAAGTGTTTAAATTAGGTCACTGATGCATATTTTTTCCAAATCGGGTCACTAAATCTTCAAATCAAGTCTCACCAATTTTTTTGTGTGTCAAAAAAGAAATGGAGGATAAGATGTGAGCGTCGGAATTTGCAATATATGTAGTTAAATTTAAAAAACGTTAATTATATTAAAATTTAAAAATAAAAAATAAAATTCACGTCGCCACTCAGCGTTAACTTAAAAAAAAGATAAAAAGATTTCCTATGTGAAACAAAAAAGAAAAAGACTAAAAAACATGTTAAAACCTTTAATTTAATCAAACATGAAAGTTGAGTGACTTAATTGAAACACTTTTTAAAGTTTAATGACCTAATTGAAACACTTTTGAAAGTTGGTTACTATTCTATGAAGTTGCCCCTTATAAGATAAAACTGAAGTTTTAATTGGTTAAAGACAAAGTATTTTAAGTATAAGATTGTAACTGAAAAATTAATCAAAAATAAATATCTTGCATTGACCACTAAGGTCTAAAAGATATTCAATATTCACCTAGTTGCAAAATGCCATTATATAAATTTGGGCATTGTTGTTTACTTTTCATTGATGATTGATCTTTAGATTTATTTGTTTATAGTATTGATTTCGTTTGTTTAATCATTTGTATTTGTTCATAAAATTAAAACAAATAATACAAGCCGACCCATTATGTTTAGTTACTATAGGGAAGTGTAATTTAAAATTGTAGACGGATATTTCATTTCATTTTTATGTATAATTATTATTTAATTAGTTATGAATTTTACTAATATATTAAAGCAAGATGATTCTCTTCACATGTTCTTATTCTAGCTTATTCACATAGGATTTCATATAATCACATTTCCATATCAATAATTTCCACATATTTATAATTATTTTTAATCCACTAAATTAAAATCAGCATTCCAATTTAATTAAATTAATTCTACAATTAAATATATTTATTTAAATTAATGCAATTAACTTAATGATTAAGTCTGTTTATTCCAATTAATAACCACTTGTCAAATGTATGTGTTTCTTTGTATGTGTTTCTTTTTAAGTTCCTGTTTCATTTAAATCTATTTATTCAAATTAATGCAATTAACTCCATGATTAAGTCTATTTATTCCAATTAATAACCACCTTGTCAATGATTTAATTTACTCTTGAGGAAAGAAGAAGAGCCGGTGAATAATGATCAAACCGAATGTTTTTTAAATTTTATTTGTTTATTTATTAAGAAATGACATGAAAAATGCTATAAAAATATAGATATCTCTGAAAATTATTTATAAAAAACACTCTGAAAGAAAAAAGAAAAAAACGTTCTTTAGAACAATTAGGAACATTTAAAAAAAATTAAATAAAGCAGTTTACAAAGAGATTTTCAGAAAATTAATGCGATACAGTTTAAAGCTAGCATGTATTTGTAAACTTAGTTTTCAATTAATATTACAAACTTTTACTAATATGTGTTTTTTTATTCTTTTTTAGGTCTAATGGTTCGTTTATGTCATATTATTTCTTATTCATTGCATTGTTTATTTATAAAGTATTTTCTTTTTATGTTATAGACATAGTTTAACATCTTTTGTAATATCTGAGGATAAAAAACTTATGTCAAATATTTGTGTTGACTGAATACGCAGTTTATATTTTATATTGTTTGTTTAAATATTTTTCATCCGTGTGTAACAAAGGTTATTATCCTAGTTGTTAATTATTATAGAACAGTTGGTCAGCTGAAAAAAAATTACAATAGAACACTATTCACATAAAAATGACGTGACTTAATAAATTATATATGTTAATTACCAAAGTCTACTTTTACCAACAACCATTAGGTTATCATTTTCCCAATATGTATACTATAATCATTTTGGTCGTCAATTTATGTCAAAGACACGTAAACAAGTCAGGATCTTGATCTCAAAATTTCACACTGAAGTCTGAACAATAAAATGGTAAACTCACGCGGTGCTTTCTACAAAATCTACTAACCAAATTACACGAGTAATGATAACTCTTTTCTAACTTCTTTCTAATTAAGTTGAACATTCTTTTTATCCTTATAATATTGTTGGTTCTGTAGAATTTTGCTAATATAATTATAATGATAATTGTATTTTATTTTTTAAATTACTTGGATGGAATAGACACCCTCGGGTAGACTCAAAATTTTCGGGCAAAAACGTGTTAGTTGACGCTACGTATAAAATTTTTCGGAATAAACCGGATAAATTTGCATTACCGACCAAAAAAAACCCGGGGGGGGGGGGATGTTTCAAATGTTGGGCCTTAGTAAGCTACACAATTGGTTTTCCTGCAGTAGCGCGTCTGAGTGAGTTAAGCCTTGAACGTGAAAATCATTATGAATGGTTGACATCTCGTCTAAAAAAAACTCAATCAGGCATTAGCGATAGTTCCAAATACTAGTAAAAAAGATATTATAGTTTACAAAATACAAAATTAAATCTAAGAAATAAATATATTTTACTAAAAAATAAAGTCAAATCAAACACAAATGTAAAAAAAATAGAAAAAATATTTATCAGAAGAAGATTCGTACACAAACTATAAACTAGAGCATTATCAACTTATTTCTTATTCATACTCATATAATTATAAAAAAATAATATTTTTTATATTTTCTTTTCAATTAAATAAGAGACATTTATATATATCTCATTGCTAAGATCATTTATTACATATATACACAACTCTTAATAAAAAATTACATATATCCCATTCTTAAACTATATGTATTACATATTTCCCCATTTTATTAAAATTACTTTATAGAATTACTTTTTTATCCCTAATGAAACTATAATTAATTTATGATTTCCTACTTGTATATCTACACGCACATGACTAATCGATTATCACACACTTAAACCTAACATGGAGACACCCTCAAAACTCATTTCTTTATGGTAAACCGACCTCAAACCATAAATCGGAAAACCTATCTAGAAACAGAAAAGGGTGGCGGCGGGCGACGGAAGCAACAACAATTGGTTTCAGGTGGTTCAAAGCAATGGCATCGGCGGTGGTTGGCGGCGTTAAAACTAGCGGCGGCTACAGTGGCGTTTATGGTACGAAAAACAGGCTGCTATGTCTTTCTGGTTAACAATGGCGAGCGGTGGCTGCTGTCCACCCCGGAGCGGAAACGCCCGAGTGTGACGTGGAGATTGTTCAAAACACATGTGACACTATTAAGTGACAATATTATCATTAATTAAATTATACGTCAAGTACACAAGTTTGAAACAAGAAATACAAGGAAAATAAATACAACTAAACAGTTTGTCCATTGGTTTAAATAACCTAAGTCTAGTGTCTTTTTTGTGTGTTATTTTTTACTAACAGTACCTGTAGCATGAAAGGCCCCGAGCCCGAGTGCTCTACTTTAGCATTGGATTTACTCATAAACATTGTTTGTTACAGCGGAAGTCTATACAAATCGCAGCGGAAATTTTAACTTTTATAAAATACTTCTAACTCTCACTAGATCTTCAATATGGATAGCCTCACGCGCACCACAAGCTGCCACGTCATCAATAATACATGCATGCAAACTAAAAGTCAGCTACACGCTGAGTGAGTTCTAACGTTTCTTTCTTTTCTTACAATTTTGAATTATAATTAAATCACATTCTTTATTCATACGCAATGTGACACTCGTCTATAACTAGTCACGTACGTACTTGCTCCCAATTGAGCCTTCTATTCTTAATCGTAATCGAACCATATTAAGTTAGAGAGATTTGCTATCCTAACTTGTTGTGCTTGCATGAGGCCCGAAGGCTCTACGCACGAACATGCAATCAGTCATTCACATCAATATACATATTGTTATTCTACGCAGGTATTTGATAGGGCTTGTCCCCTACCTTCTTTCTGTTCTATCCACTAACTTTTACCCGTACAAATAGTATCCATAGCTGGACCGTACATTCACACAACTTATATCCATGCATTTAAGATTATCATGCCATGCAATCGTACTACCTATACACACATAATTAATAGCTACTGTACTTAGTATCCATAACTAGACCACCTATTCATTGTATCCATAACTGGACCAGCTATTCATTGTATCCATAGCTAAACCACCTATTCGTTGTATCCATAACTGGACACCTATTCATTGTATCCATAACTGGACCACCTGTTCGTTGTATCCATAACTGGACCACCTAATCATTGTATCCAAAATTGGACCACCTCATATAACATTCGTTACTTTCCAAACCCGAAAACTGACACATTTTAAAATTTTCAGTTTTGTATATTAATACATATACATAAATACATACATACACACACACAAACACACACGCACACACATACATACATATATATATATATCACAAGTTTCGTTGCATGTATTCGTCATTTGTATTAGTAATTGGATTGTGTTACATTCGTTAATCGACCCGTCTTGTTGTTTCACTTTATTCATTTTTAACGTTCATCGTTAATTTAATATTCTCGTTCGACCCAGTCTTGTTGTTTCACTTTATTTGTTTTTAACGTTCATCGTTAATTTAACATTCTCGACGATTGAAGTTCATCGTTCGTTCGTTTTACATTATTGTTGTTTTAACGGAACCCGGATTTAAAGTTTTTTTTTAAATGTTTAATCAATACGCAAACTTTACGGGTTTAATTTGGAAACTATCCAAGTATATTAATTTTCTTTCATACATAAAGCAATTCAAAGTCCAAGGTTTAATTTGCAATTTAGTTTAATTTTGATGTTAATATAATATAAAAGTTTAGGGGCCAAAATGTAAATTTGTTTAAATTATAATAATATAATTAAAATCCATTTTTTCCCACGTCGTCACCCATGTCCAGCCCGCTATTCCGGCGAGAAATCCGGCGAACCCGCAGCGGCCTCCGGCGACCATTTAACCCATATTAAAAATCAAATTTAAATCTCGTAACGTATTTCTCCACTAACTACGACTAATAATCAATGACCATAACACATTTTCACTGAAGAGGTATGTACCCGCCTCAACATCGAGCGAGGCGGGTCAACCCACAAGATATAGACAAGAGGCTTGAAATCAAGATATTATGAAGGCACAAAGCCAAAACCTATGCGCATGGCGCATATCACATATGCTCACGCATATCACATATGCTCACGCATCACATATGCTCACGCATCACATATGCTCACGCGTATCACATGCTCACGCACCATATATGCTCACGCATATCACATCTGCGCGTGGCGCATCAGCGCATGGCGCATATCACATGCTCACGCATCATACATGCTCACGCATATCACATCTGCGCGTGGCGCATCCGCGCGTGACGCATATTACATATGCTTGTGCATATCACATCCGCGCATGAAACATCTGCGCGTGAGAATAAAGAGAAGACCTCGCGCACCCTCAGGATAGGCACATATCACACATGCACATAATCAACCTCGTCCTTATCCAAATCAGGATAAGGACAACCTTGATTGTTCACGTCAGACAACCTTCCAGATGGTATCCTTTAAGGAATAAAAATATGCTGATGTTGACAGCTGCCAATGAAAGGTGGACAACTCAGCAAAACCCATGTGCTACCACGTGATTGTACATAGGTCAGGTAAAATACCTGGGTCAGAGAATAATCAATAAAAAAGCACCAGGTGTCCTAAGGACACGTGGCGCAAAGCAACAGGAGGAGGCCAAAAAGGCCCTAATGGGATCTGAGCCCAATCATTGGAAACCCTAGCACTATAAATACCACACCACCTCCACAAGGAGAGGGAAAACAGTAAGCAAGAAAATACATTCCAATTCATTACTCACTCTCAGATTATTATTATATTCTCCTACAAACTCTTATTCTCACACCGGAGGGTTACCCCAAAGAGGACCCCTCTGTCCCTTTCTGAGGGGTAAGTTCACGGTGCTGCTCGTTTTGTAGGTGGAAGAACTCATACTCCGGAGAACCATCGGTGAAATAGCATAATCATACCCGAGGAAAGTTGATCGTCTACCAGTGAGTCGATCCACGTTTCTTCATTGGCGCCATCACCTGTTACAACGGCAACAAAATCTCATCAGTTTTCTCTAAAAAAAAATTTCACCATGGTTTCTGGTGTTCGTAACAGCGATCAAGTTCTGGAGGATATTGAGCGTGAGGATGTTAATGAGGGACAACAGTTTCTGAGGGTGCCGCGTGATTCTGCGCGCACCACCAGTAACCATCCCTTCATCACAACTCCTCATAGCCAGACTGAAACTCCTCCAGACGATCTCACGTTCCAAAATCTAACCGGCGCGAAACAAAAAGGACCAATGGGTCCAGAAGATGAAACCAATGACCCTAAAGAATGGCTCATAAACGAGCAACGACGTCTAATGGACAAGTACAATGAGCTGGTCAAACACAAAAAGTTAGCCGACTTAACACAAAGGCTAGCGTTTGATAAGCAAACCATTCAAGGAACAACAAAAAGGGCACGCGCGCCGGAAGATGGTCACTCTGTTCACACTGAACACGCTGAGTTTAGTGATGAAGAAGTGCACAGCTTGAGGAAGACGCGAGATACTCATGCAGGAGGCTCACAGCTCCGCGCGCACATCAACATGGCGCCTGGAGTCAAAGCCGATATGGATCTGTACACACCGTACAGCCCACCAGTGAGAGGGCAAGTGGACGTAACCCCACCATACAGGCCAGCCATCTTGGTGAAGCATTCAAAATTCACTGAGCGCATCGCGAAGGCTCCCATTCAGCACAAAACCAAGATGCCAAGTGGTTTGGGCAAATATGACGGCACAACAGATTCAGACGATTTCTTACAAGGTTTTTATAACACTGGAAACCTAGAAAGCTGGACGATGCCAACATGGTGTCACATGTTTGCTCGCTGCCTTACGGGCGCGGCGCGTGTCTGGTTCGAAAGCTTGCCGACTGGACAAATCGATGGGTTCGAAGAGCTGTTGGAAAAGTTCCAAGCTCACTTCGTACAGCAGCGCAGACACACGCGCGACCCTGATGACATCATGCACTGCGTGCGCAGGAATGATGAAACGATTGAAGACTACATAACTCGTTTCAATCAGGAATCTCTTGCCATTGGAGGTATCACTGAGCAACTCTTGCGCGTGGCCTTTATACAAGGTGCGCGCAGTGATCAACTCCGCAGAGCTCTCGTGAGCAGAGATGGCATGCCAACCACTTGGGCTAAGCTAATGGAAGCATCGCGAGTCTTCGCGCGAAATGAAAAACAAATTGCCCAAGATAGAGCAAGAGAAAGAGGGCATCAAGCAGAGGCACCGCGCAACAACGAAAGAAGGGGCAAACAAAACTCTGTATGGTCCAGGTTGCAACAAACCAGTTTTTCTCCCGCAGAAAAGCAGGCGCAACCAAGCTCACCCCAGCCCCAAAAAGACATTCGTAATCGCGGAGAGGGTGACAAGAGGGAAGGTGGCAGAGATCCTAACAGACCTCTACCAAGAATATGGACCCCCCTCACTAAAACGCCTTCACAAGTGTTAAGCATTGAGAATGTCCAGTTCAAAAGCCCCAAGCCACTACACTATAAGGGACCATCAAACAGTGGCAAGTATTGTGAGTTTCACAAGTCCATAGGGCACAACACTGATGCATGCCACCATTTGAAGGATGCAATTGAAAAAGATGTGAAATCAGGCAAGTTGGCTCACCTGGTGAAAAACCCAAGACCAGAAAATGAACAACCAGAAGGAGCCCCAGCCAACAAAAAGTTCAAAAGAATCTGTGTAGCCGAGGGAGGAAGGCAAAGGCAACGATCGAGAACAAGTAATCTTCCCAAGAATCAGGGGAGGCCCTTCTATCAGCAGTCCTCTAGTCATCACTACACACATTGCTCATTATGAAGTGTCAAAAGTCCTGGTGGACACTGGCAGTGAATCAGACATCATGTATGAGCAATGTTTCAGGAAGTTGGATCCAGCAGACCAAGCAAGGCTCAAAATTGTGAATGCACCAATCTCTGGTGTTTCAAACGAAATCATTCACCCCTAGGTCAAATACAATTTGAACTAACTATGGGGGATGAGAAACACAAGCGAGCCGAAATTGTCAACTTCTTGGTCTTGCCCACCACTTCATGCCACAATATGATCTTGGGTAGAGGAACGATTGCCCAATTCAACGCCATACCGTCGCCAGCGCACGGCGCGTTGGGGTTCCCAACACCAACAGGTGTAACGTTCGTATACCGAGATCATTTGTGCGCAGTGACAAGTACACCGCGGGAAGGGAGAATGAAACTTCCAATGGCAGACAACGCGCCAGAGGAATGGATTCTCAACCCAAAATTCCCAGAGCAAACAATCACAATTGGAGCTACGATATCAGACGACACGAGGTTGAGAATGAAAAGATTGCTCACAACATATATGTCGGTCTTCGCGTGGCAACACTCTGATATGACTGGGGTTCCGTAAGACCTGGCGCAACATTCTCTCAACACGTTCAAGTCTGTAGAGCCAATTGCTCAAAAGAAGAGAGTCATGGGGGATGAGAAGGCGAAGGCCATGAATGAGCAAGTAGAGGATCTACTGCGCGCAAACATCATCCGCCCAATACGATACCAGACATGGGTAGCCAATCCTGTGATGGTAAAGAAGAGCAACGGGTCATGGAGGATGTGCATTGACTTCAAAGACCTCAACAAAGCATGTCCAAAGGATTGTTACCCCCTCCCAAACATTGACGCGAAGGTGGACTCCGTGGCGCCATTTAAGCTCAAATGTTTTCTGGATGCCTATAAGGGCTATCACCAAATTCAAATGGCACCACAAGACGAGGACAAGACTGCCTTCAGAACCGACAAGGGTGTTTTTTGTTACACAAAAATGCCCTTTGGTTTGAAGAATGCAGGAGCCACCTACCAAAGACTTATGGATGCTGTTTTCAACGAGCAAATTGGAAGAAACCTAGAAGTCTATGTGGATGATTTGGTGATTAAAAGCAGGGAGGAAAAACAAATGCTCAAAGACATCGAAGAAACCCTTTCGCGCCTAAAGGAAGTAAACATGAAGCTCAACCCGAGCAAATGCACTTTTGGCGTACAAGAGGGGAAATTTCTAGGTGTAATGGTCACCAAGGATGGGTTCAAGGTGAACCCAGAGAAGGTGGAGGCCATCCTTGACATGCCCTCGCCATCCACCATGAAAGAAATTCAAAAGTTGAATGGTAGATTGGTATCAATCAACAGGTTCCTAGCGAACCATGCAAGCAAATCTACCCCATTCGTTAACACATTGAGAAATTGCCTAAAGAAAAGCCAATTCAAGTGGACGCCTGAGGCTGAGCAAGCTTTCAATGAGATAAAAGAATGTCTGATAAATCTGCCCGCGCTCACAGCTCCACTTCTTGGCGAAACTCTAACATTGTACCTGTCAGCAGGAGAACGCGCCATCGGCGCAGTGTTGTTGGTGGATCGCAAGGGAATCCAAACACCGATATATTATGTGAGTCGGGTGCTGACAGATCCTGAGACGCGCTACTCCATCATGGAAAAGTTAGTTTTGTCACTAACACACGCGTCGCGCAAGCTTCATAGATATTTCAATGGTCATCCTATTGAAGTTCTGACTGGTTACAACATCCAGCAAGTCTTGCGGCGTCCCGCGCTCTCAGGAAGGCTGACAAAATGGGCGCTGGAATTAGGAGAGCACACGATCGCCTATAAGCCCCGTCCAGCAATAAAGGGACAAGTCTTAGCTGATTTCATCGCAGAAATCCCTGAAGGAAAAATTGAAGAGGCTCAGCGCGAGGTAGATCCTCCGCGAGCCAATGATGAAGAGAATGTTTGGAGATTATTCACTGATGGAGCTTCAAACAACGAAGGGTCCGGCGCAGGCCTCAAACTGGTGGATCCAGAAAATCATGAGTATACTTATGCAATCAGGTTGGATTTCAAGAGCACCAACAATGAAGCTGAGTATGAAGCCCTGCTGGCTGGCCTGCGCATCGCGCACAAATTCGGAGTTAAAAAGCTAGAGGCCCATGTTGATTCATACTTGGTAGCAGCACAGGTCAATGGCCTTTATGATGCCAAGGAGAACACCATGCCTCTGTATCTAGAGCAGGCGAAAAAGCTCATCGAGCAATTTGACTGCTTCAGAATCATACATATTCCGCGCAGTGAAAACAAATCTGCCGACGCGCTGAGCAAGATGGCATCAACCAGCTTCGATCATTTTGGCAAAGATGTCAGGGTAGAAGTAATGAGCAACCCGTCGGTGGGAGCGAAGTCTGTCCTTGTAATTCATACAACACCTTCATCATGGATAACTCCAATAATGGAATTCTTGAAGGAGGGAAAGGTACCAGACGATCGCGCACAGGCGAGGAAGATAAGACACAAGTCGCAGAACTATGAACTGCTTGATGGTACATTATATCGACGCTCTTATCTTGGACCACTCATGAAATGCCTAGATGCTGAGGAAGCAAGCTATGTGATCAGAGAGATACACGAAGGAATCTGTGGAATACATGCTGGCCCGCGCATGGTGGTTGCCAAGGCAATGAGCGCAGGTTACTATTGGCCAGGCATGTACTTGGACGCGTTAAAAGAGATCCAAAAATGCAAAGTGTGTCAGAGCTATGCGCCAAACACCATGCGGCCAAAGAACAACTTGATTCCGGTGACCTCCGCATGGCCTTTCCACAAATGGGCCATCGATATTGTGGGTCCCCTACCGCAAGCGCAAGGGCGAGTAAAATTTTTGGTAGTGGCAGTAGACTATTTCACAAAATGGGTTGAAGCCAAGCCACTAGCAAAAATCACAGCCGAGGCGATGAAGCAGTTTATTTGGAGCCACATCATATGCCGTTTTGGCCTTCCCATGGAAATTGTGGTCGACAATGGCAAACAATTCACTGACAGGAAGATATCCAGCTGGCTCAAGGAATTGCGCATCAACCAAATTTTCACTTCAGTATACCACCCTCACGGGAATGGCCAAGTGGAGCGCGCGAACCAAAGCTTGCTAAATGGGTTGAAGAAAAGGTTGGAGGGAGAATCCCATTCTTGGGTCGACGAGCTACCTAATGTCCTGTGGGCGCACAGGACATTAAGCAAAACCAGCAATGGCGAATCCCCGTTCAGCCTAACCTATGGAACGGAGGCTATGATTCCAGCAGAAATTGGATACCCATCCCATAGAGTGCTCATGATGAACAAGATTGATAACGAGCGCGAAAGGAGGTTGGATCTCAACTTGCTTGAAGGGCGCAGAGAGGCGGCTATCATCAGTGAAGCCAAATACAAGAAAAAACTGGAAAAATATTACAATCAGCGCGTGAAAGAATGCCACTTCAAGAAGAATGATTTTGTCCTTCGAAACAATGAAGCTAGCCGCGCGATACCCCCGGGAAAGATGTCCCCCAATTGGGAAGGACCTTATCAAGTCTCGGAAGAATTGGGAAAAGGCGCATACGCTTTAAAAGATTTGAATGGAAAGAAGATCCCGCGCGCATGGAACGCAGTACAGCTTAGAAAATGTTTCATGTAAAAATTGTCAAGTTTGTAATCAAGGCTTTTTAAGCCATTATGAATAATGATACGCGCTATCTTCTCTTAATGTGTGTTCTATTACCTTTTGCATACATGTTTCACACTTCCCTTTATTAATTTTGAGCAATATGACAACATTGTATTGACATCAAAACAAAAAATAAAACGAAGTCAAACATACATGCGCGAGCTTCAAGCTCAAACGCGTTAACGAGTTTTAACTCTAAAACGTCAGGGCCTTAGCCCAATAATATGAGCCTTAGCTCAGGGCCTTAGCCCAATAATGTGAGCCTTAGCTCAAATCACTCACAACATCCATCCTACATGCTGCGCAGCCTGACCATAAAAATACCTAAGCACAACTAACGCAAAGCACATGCCAAAACATAGTTGTTAAGGTCTCAGGTCGAGGTCGCGCATGGAATTGTAATGGATATCAGAGTAACACATACTGACACGTAAAGGCTAAAAAACTCATAATTCCCTATAATAAATGCGCGATAACGTCGCGCAAAAGAGGAATAATGAAACGCCAAAGCACGTGTCAACATAGTCAGGATATTGCAAAATCACTTACAATATGACAAGGATTAAGTAAAATAATTTCGTTACAACCTTGTTCTTATTTCAACGTGCAAGCATATCTTATATTCAACAAGCAAACATGCAATATAAAGAGATGAATGGGGAATGCGCAAGATGCGAATAAGGGAAAAACAAAATTTCATTCCAAAGCATTGAAGTTTACAAGTTTACAAGATGATGAGATACAAACTACAAATAAAAAAAAAAAAAAACATGAAGGGCTTCTCAAGTCTCCACGTCGACGTCAGCCTCTTCATCGCCCTCCTCATCACCGCCCTCAGCATCTGGCGCAGCCCGCTCCTCGTCATCTCCAAACTGACCATAGTCAAGTTGTTCGTCCTGAATGGAGTCGTCTTCTATCACAATAGTGTCAGGAGCGGGTCCTTTGGCCACGCCAGAGCCGCTAGCAGGGGCAGCATTCCCCGCGCCATCATCGTCGCCACCAGCCCCTTCGCACTCGTCAAGTAATTTCTTTAGCGCGCCGAGATCGGGCTGGTCAGCAAGCGCGACTATCTGCAAATCATAAGGAAAAATATGAGTACAAAAAGACTAGGAAAATAAGTCAAGGTAAACTCATTAAGGTTAAAATACCTGCTCAAGGATGGGAATGGGAGTATTCAAATACTTCTCCCCCATCTCGGCCATGTCCGCGCAGACAACGTCGAGCTGATAAGGGTAGTCGGATGGGTTCTTCTTCAGCATGCTATATTCACAGCCATCCTTAAACCCTTCAGCTCGACCCACCAAGCGCGAGGCAGCGTTGCAATCCATCACAAGGGTTTGAAACTCGTCTGAGTATTTCATCGCATAAGCGCAACGAGTCATACCCTGTGAGATTAGCCATTGGCGATCCTGCGCGAGGGAAGAAACAGACGTCTCAAGAGCAGGAATCTGAGAGTTTAACAACTCAACAGTTTCCTTGGTCTGTTTCAGCTCCTCTCTGTCGGACGCTGCTGCCGCCAAGGCCTCTTCCCTTTCCGCTCGCGCAGCATCGAGCGCTTCTTGGCTAGACGCTGCCGTCGCCAGGGCTTCATCCTTCTCTGCCCGCGCGGCCTCTAGCTCCTTCTTCAGGCGCGCAACCTCACTCTCTAATGAAGATTTGTCAGTGATAGACTGCACAAGAGCTTGGTCACGCGCCTCTGCATCCAGTTCCAAGTCGCGCACTCGCCGCGCGTACTTGGCCGCGTCCGCCTCTGCTGCCTGCAGCTTCTCCCGCGCAGCCTGCAGCTCATGCCCGCGCTTCACGAAGGCAGCTTTGGCACTTGCTCGGTTCTCGCTGAGTTCTGCTTGGAGTTTCTCAGCTCTCTCTCGAGCGTCAGAAAGATTCCAAGCAGATACTTTAGCCTCTTGCTTGGCCTCCGCAAGAGCATCACGCACCTTTACATAATCATAACGAAGCTCTTGGGAGGCAGCAAAGAACGCTGACCCAGCGAAAAGATGGTCGTTGAGCAAGTCCACGCGGGCGCGCTCCTCCTGAAACCTCCTTTCAGCTGGAGGCACGGAGTGAGCCCAGAAGTCTTCACACACCCCCATGGACTGAAATGAGCTATCCTCAGTAATATTCCATCTCGGGCGGTAGATGTGATCGGCTTCCTGCAAACACAAAGCAACGTTCTAGTCATCTAAACACTAATATGGAAGTCCGCGCAGCGGAGCAAAACGAACTTATACCTGCGGGGAGCAAGCAGAAAAGTCAGCGCCAGCTTCACGAGAAGACTGTGCCGCGAAATCTCGTGGCGCTACAGGGCTTGCGCGGCCGCCATCGGAGTCTTCAAAATGGACCTCCTCATCTTCCTCTGTAACAGGCCTTTTCTCCTGCGACCTGGAAAAATCAAAACCAGTCTCGCGAGGAGGGCTGCGCGCAGGAGGAGGTGAGGGAGGTCTCGACGCCGCGAGATCAGCGCGTAAAACAGCCTCCTGCTCCTTAGTAATCCCAATGAGGGGAGATTCAGTGCTTGCAGGAGCAGGAGCAGAACCAACGGCGCTGGCGCCGGCGCCAGCAGTGCCGCCAGCAGCTTGTGTGCCAGCTATAATGCCTATGAAAAAACCAACAAAGAGAAATGATTCAAGACTTGATCTAAAAAGAAAAAAGTCAGAAAATAAAAGCGCAATATATACCTTGGCGCACCGCCGTTCGCGAGTTAAACATCGCCATGAAGTCCATTTTCCCCCTTTTTGAGGGCAAAACAGGGGACTTCAAAGCAACCTTCGGCGCAGCCTCGGTACCTTGTTGCGCCTGAGGTTGATCCACCAAGGTCGCCGGCTCTACAAACATTTGAGTGAGCAAAGATTCATTAATAACTCTATCGGAATCACGCTCATAAAACCATAAAGTATAAACAAAGTATACCTGAAGAGGAAACAGCAGGCGCAGCGCCGCTTCCCTTTTCCGCCGCGCGAAGAGAGGAGGTGGCGGCACCATACCTCGTGTGGACAGGAGGACTGCCCACACCTTGAGGCAAAGAAGACAAGGAAACCTTGGAGGTAAACCCCTTGGTTTTCTTAAGTCCCTTCGCCTGAGTAGGAGGATCCTGAGCAACAGGGGCATCATTTTTCTTCTGTTTTTTACTGGCCCCTGCGCCAGGTTGCCCTTTAGCTTTACGCTTGAGTTGTGGCACCTCAGCTTCCTCCTCCTCCTCTTCTTCCGCGAGCTCCAGCTCGTAGTTCTCGAGCGCATCTACAATACGTGCAACAGAAATGTTAACCAAATTTGGTATTCTAAAGGCATAAGCATAAGTACAAGGGCTTACCAGGCGCGTCGCTGTCAAAGCAAAATCTCAGATCAACAGGGATGAACATGTCATCGAAGCGATCGGGGAAGCCAACTTCCCCAGCGCCCAGCGCGACAGAGCCACCCTCCATATGCTCATCATAGGCGGCGTGGACATACTCCTTGCTTACTGCACAAAACAAGACAAATGATATCAGCAAAACGAATTATATTCGCGCAGAAGTAATGCAATGAGTTAATAACTTACACAAGCCGTCAACTTGGATAACAGGCTCAGTCGCGTGTCGGCCCACCTCCTGCTCATACCAACCCCCACCAGCGCCTCCTCGCAAATGTTCTTGGCGGGGGATGGTTCAGCACTCAACTTATTAACCCAAGCGCCAGTTGGGTTCTTGAGGACATCCACATCCGCGGGCGCAGAAGAGATCGCGCGCATGGTCATGCGGATGGGAATCACACCAGCCTTAATATAGAAAAATCTCTCAGACCAGTCATGAAGGCTCTTGAAAGAAACAGTGCAGCACTTGACCTTCTGACTGCGAGGAATGAATGAGAACCAAGAATCTTGGATTTTTGGTTTATAAAAATATTGAAAGCGCCGAGGGGTGGGCTCCTCGCGCTGAGATTTGCACATGAACTCAAAATGAGTCATGCGCACAAGTCCAAACGGATGGACTTGGGATATGTGAATCCCATAGAATCGAAGCAGCGCACCCACAAACCTTGTCATCGGGAGACGAAGGTTGCAGTGGGTGAAAAAGTGGCAGTACAGGGAGATGTAGCCGGTGGGCGGATCCGCCGCCGTTTCCCGGCCGCCGGGAGCATGCAACCATACTCAGGGAGAAAACCCTGAGAGGCGATGAGACTGTCAAAATCGAACTGCCTCAATTTGCAGGGGATCTCATCCCCTCTTCACTGCCTTGACCTTCCCCACCTCCTCCGATGAGGCCTCGGCAGCCTGTTTCCCCTTGCCGGTCTTCTTCAAAGTAGACATCACCAATGACTTTACACGGCGTTTGCTGGGGGAGATTGTGGTGTCTGGGCTATCAGACATACAACTGAGAATCAGACAGAGGTTACTTCAACAATGGAAATCTGGAAGCAGAAGACAGGCCCTAATCGGAATAAAAATGGAAGGAAAGAAAAGCTCTGAAATAACAAGGAAGATGGAGAATAATAACTCAAAGGGCTTGCTTTTATAGGCCCAGGAGAGAGAGAAACAGGTACTGATCATAGTCCACGCGCCCCCACTCGCAGGTGTAGACCAACGCGAGCGCGACACGTGTCCCTGACACTGTGTGAGGGGACATGAAAGGGAACGAAACAGGCACTGATCAGAGTTCACGCGCCCCCACTCGCAGGTGCAGGCCAACACGAGCGCGACACGTGTTCCTGACACTGTGTGAGGGGACATGAAAGGCAACTGTAGCACCTCGAGCACACGAAAAGTCTGACACATGCCTCCATCTCTGACGCATGTCAGCACCAACCAACCACGTACATGGACGATTCGTTTCAACCAAAAGGATAGAATTTCGCGCAACGATGAGAAATAAAAAGAAAAGACAAACCCTATTAAAAGAGCAAACTATTAAGTCTAATGTCTATCTTACCTCGCTCGCGCGAGACAAGACACACATTAGACTGGGGGGGCTTGAAGAGGTATGTACCCGCCTCAACATCGAGCGAGGCGGGTCAACCCACAAGATATAGACAAGAGGCTTGAAATCAAGATATTATGAAGGCACAAAGCCAAAACCTATGCGCATGGCGCATATCACATATGCTCACGCATATCACATATGCTCATGCATCACATATGCTCATGCATCACATATGCTCACGCGTATCACATGCTCACGCACCATATATGCTCACGCATATCACATCTGCGCGTGGCGCATCCGCGCATGGCGCATATCACATGCTCACGCATCATACATGCTCACGCATATCACATCTGCGCGTGGCGCATCCGCGCGTGACGCATATTACATATGCTTGTGCATATCACATCTGCGCATGAAACATCTGCGCGTGAGAATAAAGAGAAGACCTCGCGCACCCTCAGGATAGGCGCATATCACACATGCACATAATCAACCTCGTCCTTATCCAAATCAGGATAAGGACAACCTTGATTGTGCACGTCAGACAACCTTCCAGAAGGTATCCTTTAAGGAATAAAAATATGCTGATGTTGACAGCTGCCAATGAAAGGTGGACAACTCAGCAAAACCCATGTGCTACCACGTGATTGCACATGGGTCAGGTAAAATACCTGGGTCAGAGAATAATCAATAAAAAAGCACCAGGTGTCCTAAGGACACGTGGCGCAAAGCAACAGGAGGAGGCCAAAAAGGCCCTAATGGGATCTGAGCCCAATCATTGGAAACCCTAGCACTATAAATACCACACCACCTCCACAAGGAGAGGGAAAACAGTAAGCAAGAAAATACATTCCAATTCATTACTCACTCTCAGATTATTATTATCTTCTCCTACAAACTCTTATTCTCACACCGGAGGGTTACCCCAAAGAGGACCCCTCTGTCCCTTTCTGAGGGGTAAGTTCACGGTGCTGCTCGTTTTGTAGGTGGAAGAACTCATACTCCGGAGAACCATCGATGAAATAGCATAATCATACCCGAGGAAAGTTGATCGTCTACCAGTGAGTCGATCCACGTTTCTTCATTCACAGCTTAATTTTGTCCGTAATCTAAGCTTATCGGCCGAAAGTTTGTTCAAACTCAATAACGAGTATTAGTCACTAATCGTTTCAATTATAACTATAAATATGACGCGCATCTTCATCCTAACTCCTCCCTTCAATCAAACTAATCTAAAATACTCTCTTACTATCCCTTTTGGATCTTCAAAGTTCGTTTTCCAGCGACCTTGGTTCGCCGTCAACCCGCAACATTACCAGGTAATTTAAATATGCTTTTGATTCGTTGTAAGCCACTAATCAAAAACCCTAACCTAATTACAACAAACAAGGAACAAAAACAGAGAATTGAAAATCTAGGTTTAGGAAGAAGATGAACATGTAAATGTGTGTATATATATATGTATTTTGTTTCTAATAATAAATGAACTTGTAAGTTAGTCCATGTGGTTAGAATGTATGTGTTTTGAGCAGAAAGACCCGGGCCAGGAACTTTTAACATCTTTATTTTTTTATCTAATAAACCCAAGTAATTGTATAAATTATTATAAAATAAATAAAATCTTCTTTTAAAAACTTACTAAAATTATTTATAAATTAGATTTTATTATTATCATCATTCAAAAACAAACTTTTTCATATTCAAGTTCTGTAAAACCCGATAATATTATGTGTGTGTGTGTGTGTATATACACACACACACACATATATATATATATATATATATATATATATATATATATATATCGTTTCGTTAACCCGCTAAAACCGTTAATATTAGTTCGTTAATATTAATCCGTTAAAACCGGTAATATTAGTTTGTTAATATTAATCCGTTAAAACCGTTAATATTAGTTCTGTCAACTTAAATCTGTTCGTTTTTAAATCGTTAAACTTTAAATTCGTTAACTATGAATCCCATCTTGTTAATCTAATGATAATGATTTCAGACAAAGTTTAACCTTTACAACCGACGTTCCATAAACATTAAAATTCTCATATTAGTTGAAATAATATTCAAATAATATAAACGTCAATATTATAATTCTTCTTCGTTAACATAATTTAAGATAAATATTTCCCATTTAAAATTCGTGTCTTGAGTTTATCGTAACTTCATATTAGTGTTAAAAATTATAACTTAAATCATAAATATCGTAAAAATTTTGTTAAACTCAAATATAATATTATATTATATTTTTCCCTAAAAAAGGCTAATAAAAATAATTAAAATCCCTTTATCTAAATTATTGTTTTCATCAATTCCGTTCGTTAGTCTTTAAATTTTTGTATTTATTTATAGTTCGAGAAGTTCAAACGTTTTGGATTCTTTAAACGCATTTTCGATCGCTTCGGTTTCGTTATTGTGCTAGCGACTTTTATTACAAGTTTATCTTCGCATTCGAGGTGAGTTTCCCACAACCCCTTTTTAAACGTTTTCATATTTTGGGGTAGCATATGTATCTATTACAAATTCAAGTATTACGATTTCGATTACAAACTACAATTCACTATATGGACTTGTGTGTTACTTGATTACTTGCTCGAATTTTACTTGCACGTGGTAGCCTCAATAAGTATGATCATACGCTCCCCTTTTCACTCAGGTCTATTGCATCGAGTGGAAAAGGGCCCTATTATCCGAGTACGTTGGTTGTTACCAACTAGAAAGGACCTTACTTGCGTGATTACCCGAGTATGTTGGTTGATACCAACTGGAAAGGACTTTACTTGCTCGTTTATCACTTGTCCATGAATTGTATAATTTTTATGTATTTATATAAAACTGTGGGAATTCACCAACTATGTAGATAGTTGACATTATTTTATACATACGTTACAGGTACCGTGATTAGAGGATGATACTTGAAGAAGACACTAGACGTAGGTTATTTAAATAAATGGATAAAATGTTTAGTTGTATTTATATTTCTTTGTATTCTTTGTTTGCAAACTTGTGTATATGATGTTTAAATCAATTAATGATAATATTGTCGCTTAATAGTATCACATGTGTTTTGAACAATCTGTACGTCACACTCGGGCGTTTCTGCTTTAGCCGGGGTGTTACATGATGTTCTGTTTATCTGTACATATTTTAGTTTGTTAACTTAGTCGTTTTACTAGTTTAGTTTACGAACTTTGGTACTTCTTACATGTTTCTTGTGTTTCAGGTCAAAGGTACTTAACGCGCTTAATTTGGACCTGTACGAGCATGGAATGAAGACCTGGGATGTCCAGCACGCTTACCGAGGCAGTCATTTGGATTTGCTGAGAAAAGAGACCCATCGCGTAGCGCGATGGGTATTGAAGGTGGGGAATCGCGCTACGCGATGCCCTGTAAATTACTGCGTTGACTTGTGGTCCATCGCGTAGCGCGATGGACCAGGGGAGGAGACCATCGCGCTACGCGATGGTCCCCAGAATCGTGAAAGTTAGGGTTTTGTTTTATAAAACATTTGGACAACCCTAGATGCCATTCTTCACCTTCCAGGCGATTTTGAGAGCAGCAAGGAGAGCTACCATCACTTCCAATCATCTCCAAGCATCATACATGTCCTACCAGATCATAATCGAAGCCCGAGAGATGCCGATGCGCGGCTAGTTCCTTCGAGTCATACCCGGGATGTAGAGTATTGTATCTTTCAGTTTTTCTCATGTATTAAGAACGAATTGATTGTAACTATCTTTGATGTTAATCAATGAGTATTGATGTCTAGTATTATTGTGCACAACGTCAGTTTAGGTTTATTTCGATCAGAACGATTAGTGTGCCAGTTGCTATGATAATTGCTTATAGGATTGTTTTGACCTGTTAATTGTGAGAAAGATACGTTTTCCCTTAGTTGAGTAACACTGGCAGGGACCGTTTGATAACCAGTGCCGTTTGTTAGCGAGCGTGGATGCCTAAGGTTTAACTGGTTGGTCAGTCTATAGTTGACACAGGATAGTTTATCTGTTATGTGCATGAGTTTGCTGTTAGTTTGCTTACTTGAATTCCCGGGTGATTTGCTTTGTTTGATTGATTGAATACTTGATTAATTGTTCGTTTATTATAAAACACAAACTGTTTGCTAGTGTGATCAGCACTTTAATTGAATTACTTCATAATGATAGGAATCGTTTACACTTTACACTGACCACATACTCCTCGTGGTTCGACACCCTACTTACCCTGACTAGTTTAAGGTGATTAGGACACTGATTTATATTGTTTTTGACTAGATAGCGACAATCTTGCATCAAAATGGCGCCGTTGCCGGGGAGTTAGTGCGCTTAGTGTTTTGTGTTAATTGATTTCTTAGTTTAATTTAGGTTTTGTTTTTAATTTTAGTTTAGTTTTATTTTACCATTTTCGCGGGGTGTGTTATTTGTGCAGGTAACAGGTTTATGCACACCCGCCATTCAGGGAGACGGTCCCCACTGATTTACGAGCTAGAGATTGAACGTTTAGCTCGGCAAAACCGAGCTCAGATCAGACAGCCAGATATGGAAGGTCAGAACCAGAACCAAAACCAAAACCAAGACCCACCACCTGAAATTAATGCTTTCCAACCTGAACCAAACCCACCGAATAATGACCTACCACCACCAATAAACACCAATCAACAACCCCAAAATTCAACCCGACACTCCATAAACCGAAACCGAAACCATGACAGACCCGGGCCATCAGCCCCGAACAATACCCCTCGTCACCGACAGCCGATTATTCAAGATTATGACCATGTCAGTATTCACACTGAAGACGAAAAAGAGGGAGATGAGGAGGAATTTGGGCTGAGAAATGACAATGCAGGTTTGCGTGTTGAAGAGGTTGAGGAACCGGTTAGGGTGAGAGGTAACAGGTGGAGGAACAGGAATCTTGATCGAGGTGGAATAGGAAGATATCGGGAGGAACAGAGACAGCCGATTCAGGTTAATCGGGGAGGCTTTGAGGAACCGAGGGCTAGGAAAAGGAATTACAGGTCTCCGGTTTAGAGTGTTAACAGTCGGTTCAGACCGGCTATTTCAGATGGTGCCTCACCGATTGTCCCACAGGTGCGTGTTCAGGGACAGCCGACTTTTAAATCCCTTCCGTGGTTCGACACCCTACTTACCCTTGTCCATTGATTTTTGTAGGAAGAATAAGAAGTAATCTTGTCCATTGATTTTGAATATGGAGGGTTGAGATTAGTTTAGGGGGAAATCAAGTGTGAACATAAGGTAAAGGGCATAAATGAAATAACATATTTGTTGACTTTCTCTCTTCACATACAATGCACATGCCAAATTCCCCCATCATTTTAAAATGTCCATAACTTTTTTTTACGACGTTTTTATTGAAAAACAAATTCACCATAATAACGAGTGTCTTTTTATCTTTTATATGAGTACCATATTGTAATATAAAAATTAAAAAAAAAATTAGTGGGTTTTTTACAAATTGTGTTTTGCCGAATTGTGTTTTACAAAATTGTGTTATACAATAGTATTTTTCATTGTGTTTTTTATTTTCATTGTGTTTTTTCCATTGTGTTATTTACATTGTGTCATACAATTGTGTTTTTATTATTGTGTTTTTTTTTCATAGCGTATTTTTCCATTGTATTTTTTCCATTGTGTTTTTCATAGTGTTTTTCATTGTGTTTTTTCGGACTTTTCCGACGAGGTGGTGGCGGTGGGTGACGGTTGTGGTGGTGGTTGTAAGAGATGAGTGAAGATGTAAGTGGGTTTTTGAAATTAATTTAAGTGGGTTTTGAGATTAAAGTATTAGACTAAAATACCCTCCTTCCTAGCCTTCTTAGGAAAATCAAACTTTTTATTTGAACCTAACCTCTCTCTCTCTCTCTCTCTCTCTCTATATATATATATATATATATATATATATATATATCATACCCCCTAACCCTAGCTCCTTTAACCGAACCCCCCCAAACTTCTTCTTCTCCTTCCTTTTTCTCTTATTGACGGCACCGGCCACCACCGGCCTCTCTCCCTCCAGCCACCATACTTCCGGCCGCCATCCCTCTCTCTTCTCCTTCTTCCCTGCACCGCCGCCGGCCTCACGGTTCCCGGTGACCTTCATAACGAGGAGTATAGGGCTGAGTTGGGTTTGATTGCTATCCAATTGAGTCGCATACGAGAATTCGCATGCCGTACGATTAGCTCACAACGATTCGCGTGGTGACGTCATGCGACGCGAATCTGTGTAAACCATTCGCTCACCAACAATTCGCGTGATGATGTCATGCAACGCGAATCTGTGTAAACCATTCGCTTACAACGATTCGCATGATGACGTCATGCGACTCGGATATGTGTAAACCTATTCGCGTGCGGGTTTTCAGTTTGGTTCACATAGGGGTTCCAAAATGGGTCGTTGACAGCTGGTTTGGGTCTGTTCGGCCTTTACAAAGGGGTTCGGATCTTGCGGAAGTAGTGTACCTGCTGATGGGTTCTTTAAGGTTCTGTATGAGATTGGGTCCAATACGAGTTCGATGGTTTGAGCCTCGACACCGCAGATCTGGTTCGGGTTCTAGTTTGGCCAGATTTGTCAGGACTCGGGTCTCGTTGAAGACCCTGTTTGCACCATTTCATTATTTTTGTATCTTTTAGTTTCTCACGTCCATCTCGTTATTATTGTTATTTAATCCGGCTCGGTTCGTTTTCAACCTTCAACTTGTTCGTTCATTTATTAGCGATTTTAAATAAAGGAAAACGAAATGAAAATGGATATAATGTTTACCTTTTAGATACAATTGAACTAGATCTTGGATACTTAAATGGACGAAATTGGGTTTAGAGTGTTTAGGTGTACAGGAGATTTTTGTGTGTATGGGTGTGTGACAATGATTGGGAGATGATGATGGAATGATGTGGATAAGGATGATTTAGGGTTTAGGGGTTTAAATAGGCAAAGTCCAAAGGTTTTTAGGCCCATAACTGTATTCAAGTCCACTAACCTTAATAACCTCATCCTTTCTTATTATTTAATTAATTAAATGAAGCAAAACGACTCGTAACTAAAATAACTCCTCTTATTTAATTAAACTAAATCTTAAAACGAGGATGTTACATAGCATATGTATAAAATAATGTCAACTATATGAATAGTTGGTGAGTTTACACGGTTTAATATAAGTACATAAAAACCATACAATTCCATGAAAATTGTGAAAACGTAAATAAGGGTTCTTTACACTCGAATCAATGTCCCGAGTGTAAAGAATAAATGAAGCTCCTTTCTAGTTGGATACAACCAACGTACTCGGATAATGAGGTCCCTTTTCCATTCGAAACAAATGGTCCTGAGTGTAAAGGGGGAAACGTATGATCATACTTATTGAGGCAACCATGAGCAAGTAATCAAGTAAACACACAAATCCATGTAACGAATTGTAGTTTGCAAACGAAATTGTAAATACTTAAAGTTTGTAGGATACATATGCTATCCCCAAAAGTAATAAAAGAGTAAAAAGGGGGGGGGGGTGAGAAACTCACCTTGAAATTGAAGATCAACTTGAAATAAAAAGCGAAAGCGCGCTACGAACCGAAGCAAACGAACTTCACGAACTATAATTAAAAGTGAAACAAAATCTAACTAACAGGATTGATAAAGTTAAAGAATAATTTAGAATAAGGGATATGCATTATTTTAATATATTATATTAGCATTTTATGGTATTTTAATATTGTAAGATTATTTTTAAACTTTAATAGAATTTTAACGTTTTAAATTAATTAAGTATTATTTTAACTATAATTAGAATAATAATTTAACACTATTATGAGGAATGCAATATTTTCGAATTGGATTTTAACGATAGTTTTAACTCGAAAGTGATTATGTTAACGAATTATAAAGTTTAACGAAATAAAATCTAATTATAAAGTTAACGAATTATAAACTAACTTTAATGGTTTAAATTATTTAATACTATTTAATTAATCAATCAATCAATCAATCAATCATGCCCAGTAAAATCCCACCGACAGCAAAGCTATAAGTAGGGTCTGGGGAGGGTGGGATGTAGGCACACCGTACCTCTATCCAAAGGAATAAAGAGGTGGCTTCCAGAGAGACCCTCGGCTCTAAGAACATGCGTATGAAGCAAAATAAAGGAAAATAAAGCAAAATAAAGGAAATCAAATTTTAACAGTTATATAAAAACTACTACTAATTATAATAATATTAATATTAATATTAATATTATTATATAATATTAATTAATAAGAGGGTTTTAATATTCATAAGAGGGTTTTAATATTCATGGAATACACGAAATTTAATTAATATTCATGAAAACTACTACTATTTAATTAATAATTTATTATTAATAAGAGGGTTTTAATATTCATGGAATACGAAATTTATTGGTTTAATTTCATTCTCGTTTACAATTTTTTTAGCGAATTTAAAGTTGACGAGAAAAGAATTATAATATTAACGGAAAGGTATTTAATATTGTAATAAATCGGGTTTTACGAACTTTAAGAAAAATTTGGGTTTTGGATGAAAATGCTAAAATTAATTTATAGTAAATTTATATATAGTTTTATTTAATTTAAAGTAATTTTATTTGATTTTTAATATATTTATTTTGGTTTAAAGTAAGAAAAGGAAAAGGAAAATTAAGCATAAAAGAAAAATAGCCTCACCCGGGTCCTATGGGATACACTCTCAAGAACTAACCAGTTGGATTGCCATGAATATTAAGTTTAGAATAGAATAGAAAAATATAACTCATAACACATGTTCATCATATTCATTAGAAACCATAGGTTTTAAATTATCTGATTTGATTCTATGTTTGTTAAATCTTTGTTAGGGGTTGTCTTATTAGCTCAAAATGATCAAAATGCATATACGAATTACCTGGAATAGTTATGATTTGACGATGGACGAGGACTCGCTGGAATAACGAACTTGACGGGGTAATTACGAGTCATGAAGGATATTTCAGATGAAAAGGAAGCCTGGGGCAAGATTAGATGAAGGTTTGAGTCCATTTTATAGCGTTAATTTGAACGTTAGAGGTTTAAATGATCGTTAATTGGTTTTTAATAATAATCCCGGCCGTTAACTGGGTTTAATACCCATTACCTGATGTTTAAAACGAGTTATTGACGATGATAATTGATTTATCGTTATGGTCTAAATGAGTTTATGAGGTTTAATTGAAAAAAAAACGCGTTTAAAGATGTGTTTTAAGGTGGCCGGAAAATCCAACACGTTGCCGGACGGTGGCTGGTCTTGTGATCGGAGAAACGGGCTGAGGGAGGGGTTTGGGCTGGGAATTTTATATATTAATATAATTAAAATAATTTTCACTTTAGCCCCCTGAACTTAGTAGGTATATTAAAACAAAGTTTAAAATATAAAGTACATATTAAACCTTGATCTTTGAGATATGTTAAAAGTTATAATAGAAGTTTAAATACTTTGATAATTTTGTATTATACCCATTTTTGTAAATTGTTTAAAATAAAAACTTTAAATCCCAAAGGTTTCTATTAGAATCTGTTGGTCTTTAAATATTAACCTTAAGCATGCCAATTTCCTAAAGGTTTCTAAAGTTAGTGAGAGCAGTAAAATTCCTTATAATAACTTGTCAGAGGTATAAGAGGCGGGGGGAAGAGAGTCACTAAATTGTACTCCGAATTTAACTCCTATTACACCTCTTGTATACAATACTGCACCAACTCTTACACACTTAGAATCCTGGAAATGATAGCAACCTAAACAAGAGCTAATCCATAAAACCGAAACTTCTAATAAACCCAATAATTAACTCAGGAGGTCATCTAGGTTTTAAAAAACCTACTAACTTTGATGATTATATAACCTCCTTAACTAAAGTTGAAATGGATGATGAAAAGTTTACTTATCCTACATTTTCTAATTAAACCATTAATATCAATCAATCTTCTGAATGGAATAAAACTCTTATTAGATATCTATATTAACTTTTATAAGTCAGAATAACGTTTGGGATTTGGTTGAATCACCTAAGAGTGTTCATAACTAAACTCAATCTTAATACAAACGTTAAGACACTAAGAAGCACGATTGATTATTAAAGGTTATATTCAAGAGGGAATAAATCATCAAAGAATCTTCTTACCCTTATTACAAAAGATTTTTTTGAGGATCATCATTGTTCAAGTAGCTTATAATATTTAAGAGCTACATTACATGAACATTTAAACAACTTTTCCTAGCAACTAACTTGCATATTTACATGTTCATAAAGCAACTTGAAGTTTTAAACTGAAGGTCAAAGAACATTTAGTCTGTAAGTCAATATAATCCATGTATGGGTTAATGCAAACATCAAAATGTGATGAAACCTTTATACAATAATTTTCATCAACAACTAAGTGGATCAATGTACCTACCTCAAGATGGGTGGGAGCAACTAAAAATAAACTTGTCCTTATATAGATGACATTCTTTTGACAAGAATATATTACATAAGTCTAAGTATTGTTTATACATACTTTAATATGATAGATCTCAAGAGATATCCCTTACGCAATAGATATCAAAACATTATGAGATAAACCCAAAGGGACGTTAGTCTTGTTCCATAAATTTTACTCTAAATGGGTCCTTACACATATAACAAACAATATTGCTCTCCTTTAGAGGATAATAGGGTCACTGAGATTATTTCCCTGTGCTTCATTAATTAGAAGCCTTTATATAGGTACAAGTCTATACTCGTTCAGATATTACTCGAATTGCAACACACTAGATATGTCTAGATTAATGCGAAGCATCTAAAAGAGTATTGAAATTATCTTTAAAGGAAACGAGGGACTATAATTTAAAAGAATAAGTGAGAATTCAAACCGATTGATTACTCTAAATTTTATTATGTTCAAAGATAACATAATATAATTTTCGGGATATATTCTTATGTCAGAAGATAATCTATCTCATGGAGGAGTCATAATAAACTGATAACAACAATCTAAATTTTAATGACACAATATGTTGATTAAATCTCAACGCAATTGTCAATAAATGTTGTTGAAAATTTATCATTGGACTCATAGGTTTATTAACCCCATATAAATTATATATTGAAGACTTATTGTGATAAAGTCAGCTATCACGTTTTCTCAAACAGTAACAGTTCGAGAGGTGCTGCATTAAATTTTGATATGAAATAAATTATTCGTTTATGAACGAATTGAGGAAACTAAATTCTCATATCGAATACATTCATGAGATGCTTAAGGATCCTATAACTAAAGATCTATTACCCATAAGTCTTATGAAAACGCTTATAATAAAGAAGGGATTATTTATGACCATGTATAAAAGTATATCGTTATATGAATTACTAATTATAATTGACTAATTCTTAATTTTCCTCACCAGTTTTGATTTTGTATGTCTCTTAATATGTTCTGCATGCGTAATGACATATAGACAAATTAATATACAAATCAAATATTTGAAGGGCTTATGTAAGACCCCGAATCCCGGGAATCCTACAGTTGGTATTCATCCATAACACTTATAAAAATACTTAAACTTGAAAAGAGTTCATTCCATTAAAACAACTAATTCAGAGTATAATTCAGCGGAAAATCATAATTAATAAAACAAGTTCCCGAAACCTGGGAATTATGCCCAAAACCAAATTGAATGGTATTTAATAGAACGTTAAAGAAAAATGTTTAGTATTATTAAACCTCCCGACTAAGCATGCCCTTCACCGTCCAAGTAGCTCCATGCACGTCCAAGCGGTATTGCATCCATCTCCTAACCTGAAACTCACACTAACATGCACACAAAGTCAGCTTGAGCTGAGTGAGTTCAAGTTTTAATAAATAACATCTATAATAATAATAATCATAATAGTCATCTCGAGAGTTTTAAAATAAACGGGATATAATGGTTAGGCCAAATAAACGGGATATAACAGTTAGGCCGTCATCAACAATAAGAAATCTTCCTTATAAATATATATAAACATCCTTATAATTATATATAAACATCCTTATAATTATAAATATATATAATTATTATTTAAACAACATCTCTATAATTATATATAAACATCCTTATAATTATATCCCTACATCCTTATAATTATATGTAAACATCCTTATAATTATATCCCTACATATATATCATCCAAGTAATAACATTAGGGTCGAGCACACGTACAACCCAAACACGTAACATCTCATCCAAGTAATAACATCAGGGTCGAGCACACGTACAACCCAAACATGTAACATCTCATCCAACGTATGCAAACACAAAGTAGGCATACATAACATCCGTAGTCGATAACGACTACTAAACATCGCCAAATATTGGCCATAAAATAATACATACATACATACGATAATATCATCTCAAGGCCTACCCTATACAAGTAAGCCCATCCAAAATAATTTTAAACAATTCATCAAGCAAAATCGCTTAGGTGTGCATGCTAGCCCAAAAACTTAAAAAGAGTAAAAAGGGGAATCATAAACTCACCTGACACAAGACACGTATTCACCACGAGCTAGGTAATCCCTAAGTAATCCCAAAACTCAAACACCTGCCGATTTACATACAAACATTACAATCAACATCGAAAGGACTCGTTTATCCTACGAGACGTTCTAACATGGTTCGAGTTACCTAAAGCCTCGGTCTCATCAAACTCAATCATAACAGCCCCCGGGGCCTTACATTCACCAACATGACCCTTAGATACTCCCGGGAATAAAGAATTCCCAATTTACCCCCGGAAGCACTAGGTGACACTAACACGCGCGTTTAAGAATCGTTTAGGCCGTTAACATCCAACTCAGCCCTGTGTGGACCCAATGTGATAAAATCACAGCCAACAAGTCCACACGACGCTACACGAGTCAAATGGGTCGGTAACTCGCAAGTACAACGCACCAACTATTCAATAAACGCAATTGCGCGTTGTACCGACCTGTTTTAGTAACCGACAACCAATTCAGCCCCATAACTTATAAAAATGATTTTTCAACAGCCCGACATCAAACCAAGTTCCCCCGAGCTGAATTGGTCGTTAATCACTTCAACCCTCGCGTTAAACGCACCAAACTACAAGTCTAGTCAACCGAACACTAACAATCAAACTACAACTAGTTGACCAGTCTAACGAACACCAATGAACATGATTTTTAAGTATGATATACTAGACATACCTAGGAGTATTTTGGTGCAAAAGCCTCAACCAAAACAGTCCCGAAAAGGTTAGAATTGACAGCCACCCGGTAAGCCTACAACGCGCAATTTAACGATCAATACACGTGATATAACGATCAATTAAGGTGTAAAAGACTTGGGGAATCGTAGAACTAACCTTCAATTGATGTTTTACACTCACACCTTGGCTGGAAAGAAGAAAATCGCAGGGGGGGGAGGGTCTGCAATAGGCCGATCAGACAAGGAGGGGGTAAAGGGGTTAGGGTTAGGTTTATGATATAAAAATTTTCATATCTAGCCCTTCAAATTTTAAAGAATTGGCATCTTGGTTGAAAAGTTAAATGTTTTAACGTACCGGGATGACAAGAAGGTTTCTGAGAAATGTCGGTTAAATCCCGAGAAATATATATACTTTACAAGCTTCGAATCATTGAACCGAAAATTAACGCGCATTACAGCTTACTTACAAAATTTTGATCATAACTACTTAGGTATTAAACAAGGACTGTAGCATGATTAATGGGGGTCTTGAGCTAATGTTCAATTCAATAACTGTATTTCTCTGCTCCAGTTTGAGATTAAAGCTAAAATGAGTGTTAAATAATCTGCAGACTAATCTAATGCTCATAATAAATGATTATTCGGCCAAGTGGGAGAATGTAAGAATAAATATATGGATATATATATTTATGTATGGCCATCATTATCATTTATATAATAATAGATCAAAATCATTAAATTATACCTTATTATTATATTAGCTAGGTAATTGTTGATGGACCATATTACCATTACTTGCTAATCAAGGGTTTCCCCTTGGGTGTATATAAATACATGGAAGAGATTAATTAACATCATAAGAAAACCTAACTCACACATTAAAGAAATTCGTGAACCCTATATCTCTCCATATTCGGTTTCCTCAAGAACCCTAATCCCCATTATTAACATATATCCTAAAGGGGAACTCGACCAAGCTGACTATCATATATCTACATCCTTCTCCGGGCGGTTACTACTTCCCCTACTGTAACAGGTATGTTTTACTTATGGGTTTATCATAATATTCATGTGTTCTATTACATACGTGAAGAACTGATCAACAATATGAAGAAGAGTAACAATGGTGGACCTATGGTATAGGTTTGTACAGAAAGATGATTATCATGTTGTTGTATGTATATTTATATTGAATTGGTACTACGTTGTAGAAATTTTAAGAAGGATTTGGGGAAATTTCAATTATGGTTGAATTCATAATAAAACATTCAATGAGGGTAAATGGGTAATTTTATGTAATTGATGTTTAGGAGCTGGGGAAATATGTGATTAATGGGTTTAACATATGGGGATATATGTATAAATCGCATTCAATAATACAGTTTTATACATTTATCATTATTTTTTCGTTTTTTCTTCACTCACAACCACTTCTAAAAAATTTTAAAAAAAAAAATTCGGTGTGAATAGTGTAAACCCAAATTTAACCTTCACACATAACATTTTATCTCTCATCTACTCATGACTGCTTATAATTATACCATATACTTTACAAAACTCAGTCGTATACTTATAGATATTTATAATGTATGGACTACATATAAAAGCTACCTTATGCGAAAACAACTTCTTCAAAAAGTGTAAATAAATTATTGCATATAATTCACATTCAAATTGATAGTTACGTCCACTTTGGTCGAGTCTCATTCTTTCCTTAAAAGTGTTTGCTTCACGGGTCCTTTTGTGACTTTGTCTCGTTCCTTCATAACATTTAATACTAACAAATACCGATTACTAAATGCTGAACCAACCATGAGAAACATAAAGGCGAGATGATACGTGTGTATGAAGTGGAGAGGCAGGACAGACTCAAAGAATGTAGAGTTCTAAATTAAAACAAAATCGCATTTTCATCACAATTGTTAAGAAAAAATAAATTTGATTTATTACAAGTTTTGAACTCATAACCTCTATACTTTAACAACAATCAAGCATACCACCACACCAATAAGTTACTTTGAGTTTAAAAGTGAGCGGGCCCCACATGCTTTGGCTGAGAAATATTTGTCGTCTCTCCTCTTCTTGTTCACTTCTCAAAGAGGGGGGGGGGGGGGTTCCTCCCCAATCTCCCTCTCTTCTCGTCCATTGCGGGATGGTATTACTAAGAAAACAATATATAAGAACGCTCAACTTATACACCACTCCAAGGTTTGCCCACTCACATATGTGAGAGAACTTTTTTTTATTCTTCCTTTCAATTTGCATATAAACTCATTAATATACGTATCGGTATCTCCTTTATTTTAACTACATTTGAGTTCGTCACAAAGCTTTTTTAACGGAGTACACAAATGCATTGGTTATTAATTATATAACTCATATATAAATAAAATACAACTAATTATGTTCATATTTAATAAAAAGTTGTTTTCTAACTTATTTTCCAACAAAGTACATCTATAGTTGACAAATACGAATAATCATAAAATACGTTTCAAAGAACTCTGCTTGCAATGCAATGTGACAACCACCAAACAATTCAAAATATGCAACAATTCGGTTTTGAATTATGCATACATATATATATATATAGGGGTGAGATCAAGAGAAAACTAGAAAACTCCACTAAAACCATTGATTTTACTAGATCAAGGGCTAAAAAAAAGAAGAGGACAAAAGAAAAAAAATGTGGGTTTCTTGATAAAGAAGGGTAAAGTTGGAATATGCATAAAAACTCAATCGATCTTTCTTCTCTCATCCTTCACTCATCTGGCAGACCACAACACCCTAGGTTTTCACATTCTTCCGATTGATCATCTGTTTCATCCAATTGAGTACGAAATCAAACAGAAAAACGAAGAACACCATCAGGTATGCAGTAATGTTAATCAATTTCACACAATATCAACATCAATTAGGCGTATTACATTGAAATCTCGTTCAACCGTCTCTGTTTTTGTTTTTCTGGTTAATTGAAGAACAATTGTGTCGATTAGTCACATAATAAGGATCGATTAGGCATATATTGCATCGAAGAACAATAGTGTCGATTAGTCACATAATAAGGATTGATTTGTGTATACATTGTTGTTTAGGCATATTATAGGTGCTGGTCAGGCGTACACTGCGTCAAATATGAACAATTGTATGTGTAGTGTCGATTAGGCGTACTATTAGTACCGGTTATGAGCGTTTTGTATGCGTGTTGTCATATATCGATAGCAGTCCACTAATTTACATGATTAGTGGAATACTACATAGACATAATACATGAATGATGTATCTCACTGCGTAATTTATAATTATAATGCACATATGTACTATTGAACATAGTAATGGTAATGTTTTTTAGCATCTTCTTTATACTGCGTATACGTAACGCATATGTAAAAATGTGATAAGAATATTAGGTTATTTGTGTAGTTCAGTTGCGATGATAATGCTCATATGTGATGATAATGTTAATGTAGTAATGTTAATACATATATGCAATACATATTATGACACTAATGTTCAGCTGTGACGATAATGTTAAAGCGTTTGTTTAGGTATAATACATATACGTAATACATTTAAAGATAATAATGTCTAGACTGACAGCAAAACAATGGAAAATTACTAACAACAAAATTAAAGTCGTTTTGGACAACAATGACGAATATAGGAATGTTGACGGTATAATCTGATAAATTTCATGCATTTTGTATTTTGATTTCATATATTTGAATCGACTATATTACTTATGTGGCATGGATATAAGAATCACGCCCATGAAAGGTGAAACATGCAATGATCATGGACGAGGAATACGAGCCGAGTAATTATCTATTTCAGAAGTGCTATTTTGATCATCTAATTTGTTCAAATCTGTTGCGAAATTGAACATCAGAAGAAAATAGCAGGTAAACAATTGTGGAGTTCAATTTCATAAATAATATCATCATTTAGACTTATATGAATTATTGATGTACTACATACATATGCGGGTTTGATGTATTACATATATGCATTACTTGCATTACAGAGGTATTAAACATACACATTATAGATGTATTACACATACGGCATATGCATTACTAATATATTACACTTATATGACGCGATGGTGTGTTGCACATATGTAGTACTAATACACTACATATATGAAATACACATGTAATACATGTATTATATATGTGAACAAACGTAATTATTTAACTATTTTATTGAAACAACATGAAAGAAAGGAAGCAGGGCATGAAACAGGGGAGGATAGTAGACAACTAAGACGTCAATTCAGGAATTTTTCGGCCACAGTGACCGTGCTAAACAGGTTGAAACTAATATGGAATTAAGAGAGTATAACACAGTGGTGTGATCACTTTTACATAATGGCTTTCGACTTGAACGAGACGACGGCTTATATTTTTGACAACCTGGTATCGAGTGTGCTCAACTTTAGAAGCATACCCGTTTTCAAGGATAAAAGCACATCGTACAAAGTGGGTTAGTTGAATGTAATTTCAATAGGGTAGTGGTGCATGTATGCAAGTCATTAGTATTAGATACATGTATTATCTATAAGGTGTAGAAAATGGTAATTTGGAAACTTTAAGATCCCGACGCCGTAAATATTTAATTCCTTCAATCGCCGGCCTCATTTCATCTACCGGTGACCTCCCATATCCTTTAATTGCCCGCCAGCCTGTAACCTCCCTCCATCTCTTTCATTTACCTGTAACCCCCAATTGTACCATTAAACCCTACATTCAATTGCACTAACACCTAACTAAATGGTATTTGCAAAAGATATACCAATTGCAACACAGTCACAAGATTTGATAACTATGAAAATATTATAATACTTTTTGGCAATTTTAATACAGTATTAAGACTTGAACAAATAAAATGTGAAACCATGAATGACCCATAAAATAATATTTCAAACAAAAGAAAAAAAATTTAAGAATCTGGTCTGGTTTAGCTGGTTCACCGGCCCGACCAATAACTGGCCAGCTCAGATGAGGAGCAGCGAAAACATGGTTAACCAAACCGATTCCATGCTCGGTTCCCGGTCTACCCTGTCCAGTCATGAAAACAATGAAAAGACACCAAAACCAAACGATTTCCATTAAGACTCCTTTAAATGAGCCATCACCAGATGTTGCAGGTACACTTTGACTTTTGAGGTCAAATGTAACATTTTTTCAAAATCAATAATTATATGACTTTTGTGTTTAAATGCAATATTTTTCGGTAAGATGTGTTGTAGTTTATTGCACGCATCTTGTTCACTTCATTATGCACTAACCAAAGTCTGCAACTTCAGAAGTAAGCCATTAATAATGAACAAATGAAAGTTACATGATGAGTTTTCCAACTTCAAAAGTTAATGCCTCTATGCTTTTACTTTTCCTATAGGTTTTCCAATTGCATACGTTTCTTCTTCATTGAATGATGTACAAGGAATCCTAGATGAATCTAAAAGGGAATGGTTCTAAGTGGCTTGAGTTGTCATCGGTTGACTCAACTATAAGATTATTTGGCACTAATATTCTAATACCTCTGTTCATATCTGGATTGAATCTTTACTTTTTTTCAGGTTTATTTTTCTCGAGAGAGCTCACTTTAGACAATGTTTTTGAATTACACAATATAATGTTATAGTGAATATTAAACTTACTTTGTGTAACTGTGTGTGTGCCGACATGGCTGATTTGTTTTTCTTGTTTAATAAATTAAAGTCGTTTTTTATGTTTTTTTCCTGCCTGAAGGTGCAGCTGTTAACAACTATTTGATACAATACGTCCTCACCTTTGTGGCTTGGAGCTCGCATGGATTTAGCTCAGAAAAAGACGCAAATTATACGGTGGATATTATTATAAGATGTGTGGTTTATAAGGATGAACTTGCTTATTCCACTAAAAGAGCTCGATGAAGCGGCTGTTGTTTCTGTTCTTATTTCTCAGGCAAGTTTCTAACTGACTTTGTATGCTCAACTCCGGTCAATGCACATGTGTCCTCACTTTTTCGAGTGTTAACAAATGTTTAGTTCATTTTACATCCAAAACACCTCTTTCATAACATATGGTCAAGTTTGGTTAACGAACATATAATTTTTTGTTTGTATGGTCAACTCTGGTTACAGATAGATAACTTGCAGGCCCAACCCATGAGGAGGGAAAAGGGGCCTACGATCCAAGGCCCAAAATGTTTTAAGGCCTAGAAGAAAAACACCAAAACTATTATATAAGATACAAGCCTGCATAAATTATTAAATCTAAGTGGTTGCAACTGGTAATACTTTCTGTCATCAAGTGAGATGTTCTGGTTCAAAACTGGCATCTCACAATTTTTTTCTTATATTTTTTGGATTACATTTACTTAAAGCCTGAACCCCAAATGAAATTTGAATCTCACTTTTAAATTTGTACTAAATATGATAATGGCATATTCATTTATTTAATACGCATCCTTCCTTTACAGTGATGGGTCCATTTCATGAGTCCTACCTGCTAAAATACTTTTTGCTCATATTGTTTTATATTTTATGTTTAAAGAACAAAAGGACATTTTAGATTTAAAACAAAAAATGTTAGGAGAGGCTCACAATTCTTTTAATTCTTAACATAAATTTATTTTTTACAGTTTCTTGGTTTTATTATTGCTATCACAATTTTATATGCTAGTTATTGAGATTATATTTTTAGGGCCCGTTATCTACTCTCCCCAAACTCTCAAATTCTTATGGATTCTCAGGTACGACCCTAATAACTTGTGTAGTGTGCGGCTCATAATACCGATTGAATAAGTAAATTACTTTTTCAAATACATACCTGCTGCAAAGCGCGGACCACATCTCATGTAAGTCACTTTTATCGTTTGAAACTGCATTTTTCATTTTCTAATTGTTAGTTCTATTCTTTTGGTCTGTGAAGGCACTAATCTTTTCATTAGCTTGTCTCTGTTTTGTTTTATTTTATTTTATAGGATTATGTTTGATATTAGTTCTCTTGGTTAATGTATTGATCATTTGTCTATGATTGATATTAGTTGTGGTATCTACAATTTTCTTAATGATTGCGAAGGGGATTGTATATACCAAGAAGTGAAGTACATACTGTTTAAGATGCTAAATCTCTTAAGAATAATTCACCCAATATTATAATGCGTACCACCAAAATGTTATATATACTTCTTAAATAGGTTGGTTAGTGTTTCGCGTAGAGCTATGCACATCAGTTAATGAGCTGAAATTGATTCAGTTTATACACGGATCAATTTAGTTAGCGACTAGTGAAAACCAGTTTGGCCCAAGCCAGTTCGGGTTATAAACCTGTTTAGGAGGAAATATGATTGAACAAACCTATCAAATTGATTTTGTTCGGGTTAAAAATTGGTTTGGGGGAAAAGGGAGAACTTTGTTGATTTAATTTATGCAGCATTTTTCCCCTATTCTGTTACGTTCTCATGTGATACCGTTTGTGCAATTTGACCAAAAAAAGTCAGACTGCAAGTCATAGTCCTTTACAACTCTTTTAGTGAAGGGCGGGCAGGCCAAACATTGGTTTTGGGTTGGGCTGGGTTCGGTTACATGTCGGTTATTTCAGTTCAGTGAAACTGCGTGTTTTACTTGGTCCCATTGGTTACATGTCGGTTATTAATGTGTCCCGGTAAGTTTTTCAGGAACATGTTCTCACAGCTATTTTTTTGTTTTAGTCTGTGATAGGAGTGGAAGTAGTAATGATGGTGAAGTTATTTCCATAAGTGGTTGTGATGATGATCAAACATCTATACATCTGTAACTTTCATCTTTGCACACCCTTTATTATTATCATTATCTTATAATTTATTATTATCGTTATTATATAATTTAAACATAGATGAATGTCGAAAGTGACAAATTATTTGTGGAAGTAGGCTCTATCAAAGATCACATCACAGGGTCCATGATGAATGTCATCCATAAAGTAAGAACTTGAGGTGGCGTTAGTGGCAGCGGTGTAGTGGTTAGTTCTCTCCTTACTATGTTACTGACTGGCGGCAGCCTTGCTGATTTGGTGGATTAACTGCAGGCGGACTTCGCGTGGTATGCACGTTGTTGGTTGACTTTTGACTTGTTGGTCAATGTTGTCATATACAAGAAGAGATATCAAACCAAATCAATAGCCATATAATGGTGAATGTTATTGTAACTATGTTGTGATAAACCATGTTCAATGACAAACAAATATTCCCTTCAAACTTCAAATATTAAATAATACAACTTATTTGTGCTCAACTAACTACGCCACATTATTTGTAGGCTTATAAAAGTTTATTTTTCTATTGATCTTGATTATTATAGTTAAGACTTCTAATTATTTATATATTTTTTAATTGGATTACAAACTCTTAACATGTTCTTGAAACAAATATTTGATTAAAAATACAAAATTTGATGCCTTAATGAAACACAATCGAACTAAAATAACTAAATACGTATATTGCTGCTTAAATTATTTTCTTTCGGTCTGATATTGTTTTAAAAACCTTCATTTTTTGGTATCGTAAACTATATCGAATACAACTTTTACTATAGCAAATGTCAGTAACCGAACGAGCAACTACTGACCGAATCACAGTCGTTTCCCCGCCGCAACACGTGGGCACTCTTACTAGTATTAACAATGCATATATTTAACAGTTTAGTAATACATATTCTCGTGATACGTGTTTGTTATAAGGGTTGCTTTTTTGTTATTTGTTTACACAGGCTGACATATTTTCTAATTAACTAAAATCGGTTGGACACCCGAAGGCGGAAGCCATGAGTTCAGCAAGGCCAAGAAAAATGAAGTTACCATGGGCAACAAAAGATAATGTCACGGATTGCCAGATATTCACGATGTTACACATGCAGCGCTATTAAGAAGTCGACCAAGTTCGTTGTGATATCAGCATGGGTGATGTTGGGAAGGTTAAACATTTCAGGATTCTCCAAGTGAAATATATAGCTCGCATATTGCTTTCGGGAGCAGACGTTGTCAAGAAGCATGTGTTGGAAGATGCTAAAGGTTGGAAAGCAAAAACAAGAAAACGTTTACGGTTTAAAATGTCTTGTTTAAGGGTTTTGATGGATAATAGTTAATCATTATGAATGAAAAAAATAACAGTTTTGTAAAGCATAGGGCGTTAGGTTATTTATGATAATGCGAATTGGTTTGACATGAATGTTTGTTTTGTTTGTTTCATACATGCACGTTAATGAAAATAGTTGAGCAGTGTAGATGAATGAGTACGTTAAACGTTACTATGTATGTTTTTTTTATAAATGTGCATAAATGTCAAGGCCTAAACTAGTAACACGTGTTCGGCCTGCAAGTTAAATATTTTACGCATTAAGGTGTATTGTTACATGAATTAAACGCATATTATAATACATTACATGTACACAGTGCGTAAGGTATAAACAGTAGACACGTATACGATGTTCGACAATGTATGTAAAACACACAATGCATAAGTATAATACGAACATACAAAGCAGAACGAGAATTTTACATTACATGGTACGCATTGATGTCTAAAAATGTAGATAAAACTTAAAACATTGTATACACATGCAACACAACATGTCTATGATATAAAAAATATAAAAGTTTGTACGTGGTATGTAAACACGCCACGTAGGACTACACGCCTGTAACATTTCTATAAAACTAAACGATACATGTGTACAGTAGTGTGAACATGTATATGCCAAAACGTGTGTAAACGATATATATCACATAGGTAGTGCGTACATATGATACTGAGTGGAGTTTGCATATGTATGCAGGCACATACACGATGTTTAAAATGTATTTATAACACTCAAATACACATATGTATTACATTCATCTAGGTTTCAATGGTCGATGTATCAATATTAATAACAGTGTTCGAAAGCAAAATATGCAACACACGTGAAAAACGCACTTGTTGAATATATGTAACAATTTAATGTGTATACACGTTGTAAAAGGAACAAATCAGGTAGAAGCAATGCGGGCCAATCGTCTAACATAACGGTCGACAACGTGATCAGACGAAGACCCGGTCTCAGTGGCATTAGATACAGCAACATCACTTCTTTAGCAGTCTAGAACTTCTCGCATTTACAGGAGTCATGATCAGTTACGTATTTGTGGCATCTGCCTTGCTCTATCTTGATTAAGGAGTACTTGAAAATAGCTTGACCTGTTTACAGCAGCCTGCATTTCCCTCGTAAGAATCCAACACGAAACCTCCTAATGCCAAAAAAAAACAACATAATTAGTATAACAATAGTAAAATGATAACTAGTAAGAGGCATAATTCAAGTAAAAACTGAAAGAAACATGACAGTATTTGATTATTACCATCAAAACGTTTCACCATAGCAGATTAAGAGCATCATTTAAGGGAGTTTCATCTATTAGCGGGTTCGTACATGTTTCGCCGAGTACATACCTGAACCGGATCGTTTCCCATTTATTAGTGAAAACCAGAATTGGAGCCAGACTTGTTTCTAATACTGATTATTCTAAACGGTTTTTGTAAACTAGGTTCACAAGTCTAACCCATAACCTGCACTAGTTAATTTCATGTATACTGCAATATTTTACATATTTGTAGTACATAAAACATTATGCTACATATATGTATTACATGGATCAAGATGTCACTTTGTTGTTCAACACAAACATATTGCAATAGATTTAGTGGTCGAGGTGCTAGAATTTGACGTTACGACTGCAAATGATCTTATATATACCAGGAGTTTTTTAATTAACTGTGTAATATTAATAGTAATACATATACGCAATACTCAAAACTCAAACCTTGGTATTAGACATATGTAATACTCTGTTATATAACAATATCATACTGCATATCAATATCAGGGTATTTCTTTCTTTTATTATTATTGCTTATGTATAATACTAATAGTATTACACATATGCAATACTAATAGTATTACGCATATGAAGTACTCTGTTTGACACAATATCATCCCGCTGTAATACTCAATTATCTATTAAGAATCCATAACTCATGATTAATCACTTTAACCATCAAGGCAACACATGAAGCAAGAAAATTATTTTTTTCCCTAGAGTAATAGATGGTTTTAACCTAGAATCAACAAATTTTGGGCATTTTCTTTTACCAAGAATAACCAAAATCAGATCGTTTTTTACCTAGAATCACAAATCATGGACTTACAGTCTAATTATTGATTGTAGAACTTGTAGATAAAACAATTATAATCAATTTTAACAGTCTAACAATGACAATCAGTTGAAACACACATGAATAAGTAAGAGATACATTCAATTGTCATGTTCAGTGGTTGAATCAAAGCTGGAGATATGATTAAAGGTTGTATATGCGTAATTAAACACAAGCAGAGGATTGATATTCGATGAATTAGGGTTCTTAATCATCAAGATGTATCGATTCTGGATTTGTAGGATTTTGGGGAAAGTTCATCGCACTAAGGAAGGTCGTACAGGTAAAGCCGGTCTATATTAAAACCTGTTGGAAAATCAAATTTACAATTATAACCCTAGAGTTAGGAGTTTCTTAGTTTTCTCCCTAAATAGGAGTTTTCTCTTGATCCTTCCCCTATATATATATATATATATACACACATATATATATATATATACATATATATATATACATATATATATATATATATATATATATGCTAGATTGAATCCCTCGCATTACGGTGGTTGTTTTACATTATTCATTTTTAATATTTATATATGTATATTTGGATTTTAATTTTGTTTATGGTAAGAAAGTTGATAATTAATATACTTGAGGTTTGATGATGATGAAATGGTTTTACAAATAAATGATATGTTATAATACGGTTTAAAAGCTATCTAGGTTTGGTGATACCCATTACCCGTTTATTTTCTTTATTATAAAATCGTTTCTTAATTATAAATAATATCTTCTTTTTTTTTTAAATAAAATAGGATATTAATTTTTAGTATGTCCCTATTTTATAGGATTTTTCATATCAACTATTTGATAAGATTATTTTTTAATATAATGAGATATTATAACCCGTTTAAGAACTATTTGGGTTTGGTGAGACCTTTACCCGTGAATTCGGGTCAAATGCTTGAGAAGCCTTCATTTACAAATAAAGCAATCTGATGGCTTGAAAGAATGGTTGTTACACATTTTTTGTTTTTTAATATTTAGTTTTTGGATTTTAATTTTCTTTATTGTAAGAAAGTTAATAATATACTTAGGATTTATGAAAGGGTTTCATAAATAAATGATATGTTATAACCCATTTAAAAGATATATGGATTTGGTGACCCATGACCCACTTACGTTTTTTACTATAAAATTGTTTATTAATTATAAATAGATATTAAATTTTTAGTATATCCCTATTTTATAGGATTTTCCTATCAAATAATTGGTAAGATTAATTTTTAATTTAATAAAATGTTATAACCCGCTTAAGAGCTGTCTAGTTTTGGTAAGACCCATCCCATGAATTTGTGTTAAATAAATGAGATTCTTCCATTTAAAAATCAAGCAATCTGGTGGCTTCCATAAAAAGGGGGAGCGACCACATCACGACACGTATGATTTTAGGGGTTTCATCTATAATATATATAAACGAAAACCCTAAAATCTTATGTGTCGGGATTGTGGTCGCTCCCCCCTTTTATGGAAGCCACCAGATTTCTTGATTTTTAAATGGAGGCCTCTCATTGATTTAACCCAAATTCATGGGTATGGGTCTTACCAAAACCAGATAGCTCTTAAACGTGTTATAACATCTCATTAAATTAAAAATTAATGTTACCAATTATTTGAAATGAAAATTCTAAAAAATAGGGATATACTAAAATTTAATATCCAATTTAAAAAGAAAAAGATTTTGTTTATAATTAATAAACAATTTTATAGTAAAAAACATAAGCGGGTCATGGGTCACCAACTCTAGATAGCTTTTAAGTAGGTTATAACATATCATTTATTTGTGAAACCCTTTCATCATAAAACTCTAAGTATATTATTAGTTTTCTTACAATAAAAAAAATTAAAATGAAAAAATGAATATTAAAAAAAGAAAAATGTAAAACAACCATTCTCTCAAGCCATCAGATTGCTTTATTAGTAAATGAAGGCTTCTCACGCATTTGACCTGAATTCACGGGTAAATGTCTCACCAAACCTAGATAGCTCTTAAACGGGTTATAGCATCTCATTATATTAAAAAATAATCTCATCAAATATTTGATATGAAAATCCTATAAATAGGAATATACTAAAAATTAATATCCTATTTTATTTAAAAAAAAGATATTATTTATACTTAAGAAACAACTTTATAATAAAGAAAATAAACGGGTAATGGGTATCACAAAACCCAGATAGCTTTTAAACCGTATTATAACATATCATTTATTTGTGAAACCATTTCATCATCAAACCTCAAGTATATTAATTATTAACTTTCTTACAATAAATAAAATTAAAATCCAAATATACATATATAAATATTAAAAATGAATAATATAAAGCAACCTCCGTATTACGATTGATTATTACCACATAGATTGGTTTGCTCATTTAACACTTATCATTTATTATTTATTTATTATATAACTATTTGTTGTGTCAAAATTGGTGATTATCTCACTCAACATATTTGTTGACAAAACTCCATTTTCTACGCATATGCAGGTTGTTTGAAGTTGAAGTATGGACGCTTAGAAAGACCTTAGGGTTATAATGAAGACAAACTTGGATTTAAACTTGTTATATTTATTTATTTGAATTATTTTTGTTGTATTTGATTAATGTGTGTATTATTTGAATAAAATAATTAATTAGATATTGTCATTTATAATTATGATAGTATCTTCGAGCTGTGAGCAATCGGATCACGCCCTGGCATTTCCGCCTTAGGTTGGGGTGTGACACGCACAATCTATTACAAACTTTTGACCCGTAACAATCATATTTAAGTTCCACAAAAAACCTGAAACAATCATTGATAAAAAAACTGAGAAACTGACTATGATAAACTTTATTATATATGAAAGTAAATGGTATATATATATATAAAATACATTTTAACATATATATAGTTTAATAAATTAACTGAAAACATAAATTGATAGATTTAAAGCATATATTTATAATTTATAAGAATATTTATTTTTATAAAAATATATAGTATATATAATAAAATAGAGTTTAAAGGAAAGTGAATAATTGAATCAATGTTATAGATATAATATAAATAAAGTGTAAAAGGAAAGTGAATAATTATTGATATATGACACAGTTATTAGTTTGGAGGGAAATAGTTATAAGGTTTAGCCACAAACTGACACGTGTCCACAGTTATTTTACTTTATTAGAATACTAGTTTTAAACCCGTGTGTTACACGGGATGATTTAAATTATAAAAATACAAATAAACATAAAAAATAATGTATGTGAAAAAATGTATTACACATATATGTGCACAAAGAAGTTTAAAATTTATAGATTTGCATTTGGAGTTGTAGCAATATATACAGTAATCAACCTCGAGAAAATGGTTAAACCGATACTAAAGATTCCAGAGTCTTGCGGTGTGGTAAATGAATGAAAAATCACCACCCTTCGTATGAATACTTATCTACTATCAACCCTATAGTTAAATCTGGCCCCTCTTCAATTTGGATGAGGTTTAATTGTCAATCCTCTCTTCTTCTCTATCTCTTTCCTACAACAGGAAAGTTTGGTTGGCATCAATTTGTAACAATATCGTTACAGTAATGTCACTTTAAATGCAATTAACATATATGTAACATGCCAATATTTACCAATCCTCGCACTTGTGATTCTACACCAACTTTCTCAAATACACCTTAAACCAACCCGTAACCCAAATGATTACCTGTTTTGACCCGTTACCCACGGTTAAGTACTTATGTAGTTATAGGTGAAGAAGGTCAATAGGCACCTACCACAAAGCATCTTACAACGAAAATGTAAAGCATACTGCTGTCTCGGATCCGACATGCAACATGTTTTAGAGGCACAAAGTCACATGTAAAAACCCTCAAACTGTGAACATAATAATGAGAACTTCATTTATTAATGTAATAACCTAGCAAACCAACCTAAAATAGATGTTTATTTTGACCCAAAATTGGGTCATTAGATTAAGTTTGCAATGCTCATTTGAACTTTATATTTTTTTCACCAATTTGGCTTTGCACTACAATTTTACTCTTTAAGAAACCAAACTCATCAGGGAGATTACACAAACATTTAGCAATGGAATCAAATGAGGATAATAATAATTATTATTAATTTTCATTCGACTAAAATACCACAGCCACTTAACAATATTACCTCTTGGTGTAAGCTTCTAATTTACAAATAAAAGGCTAAACTCTTATCAAAGCAGACAAAATGTTTCTCTGCAACACCATAACCATATGTACTAACAATAAGTTTTTGCATATAAAACTAAACCAAGTATAACTAAAAAAAAGTATAACTCATAGTTTAATTTTTAAAACACAGGCTATGCTGGGTTAGGCAAGAGATCACAGCTTGGAGCACAGGTATGAAATGAAAAAAAGTTATAGTTAATTGCTCCAACCTGTGGATTTCTTTGACTTTCGTCAACCAGCCATGGAAACCCATTAAATGATCAATCTCCCTAAAGTTAGAATCTATAAAGATTATATAATTTCTGCATTTCTTTTTTATCTTTTTAGGGGACTGCAAGTATATAGTATTTATTTTACAAAATCTTCATACGCTACAATAGAATTACCTCCATAGGTTTCCTCTAATTACTTACAATACCAAAATAAGTCAATATCCTAATTATCTATGAAAATATAATTACCAGATCCATACACAAACTAAAGTCGAACATTTAATCAAATGCTCATGTGGAAAACAGAGAGATGGATACCTTTAAGTCATGAGAACGCAAAAGCAATTCCAAAAGCCTTGTGTTGCATCAGCTGATTTTGTCATCATTATGCCTGTTTATATATCAACTCATATATTATCTAACTTTATACAGAGAGTAACTTGGTTTATAATGAGACATTTAAGTTAAGACATAATTTTGAGGTAGATATGAGAATTGCAACATATATACCTACATGGGCACAATGGATGAATCTTTATGGTCCAATCTTAAGCTTCAAGGCACACAGAAAGAAAACTTAGTGTAATTTTTCATACGGTCATGTGATACTGCACCGCCAACCCATGCCATGGTTAATTGGATAGACCAAATAACTATACGATTCATACTGACATCCTAATCATCATTCATGAGTCATAATTATGCCTTTTGCATGAAAGAGATGACACAATCAAAACATAATTAAAAAAAGCCTAACCTACTTAGAAAACTTTGTACAAAAATTGACCAACTGATTGCAAAATACACCAGGTTACAAAACCCTAATAAAAACCAGAGATGGCTCAGGTCTCTAGGCATTGATTTCTGTCACGGCGTAAATCACAGATTCTTCATCAAGGTGAGCAATAGTGGTGGTGGTGTTGACAGTGGTGCTACAACGATGGTTTGTTGAGCCATGGTTGATTTTCAATTAAATATGAACAATTGATAAAACCAAAAGTTATAGAAATTAAATCAATCACCTAAGATGACCATGTTGGCGAAGGTGAGATAGAAGAGTAGACTGTAGGCGACAAATAGATACTCAAACGCAGATCTGAATAATATGATCAATAGATGAATATGAATAAATCGATTACAGAACACAAGATCAAGGAACTACACATATATTAGAAGAAGAAGAAGAAGAAGAAGAAGGATTATCAGATTATTCAGATACGTCGATGTAGAATGGATAGGAGTTAGGGTTTGGATGTTGACGATGTGTTAGAAGCGTAAAGAATAAAACCGGGTACGGGTTAGATGTGGTTCGGGTGTTGTTTTTGCGGGTCAAAGACGTTTGAGCGGGAAATTGCTCACAAGAATGAAGGATACAGTGAGATTTAAAATTACCAAAAACCGACATAGTTTCCTAGAATTACTCTTTCACCATTATAACCGACATAGCTTTTTAAAATTATTCTTTCAACATAGGTTATAATGTCACATGTCAAAAATTTATTTGTTCTTACAATTCCTAGGAAACTCCTTATTCTTATTTGAACCCTTATATATATATATATATACTAGATTTTATCCCCCGTATTACGGGGGTTGTTTTATATTATTCGTTTTTAATATATATATATATATTTGGATTTTAATTTTATTTATTTTAAGAAAGTTAATAATTAATATACTTGAGGCTTGATGATAAAATGGTTTTAAAAATAAATTATATGCTATAATCCGGTTTAAAAGCTATCTGGGTTTGGTGATACCCATTACCAGTTATTTTCTTTATTTTAAAATTTGTTTATTAATTATAAATAATATTTTTTTTAAATAAAATAGGATATTAAATTTTAGTATATTCCTATTTTATAGGATTTTCATATCAAATATTTGATGAGATTAATTTTTAATATAATGAGATGTTATAACTCGTTTAAGAGCTATCTGAGTTTGGTGAGATCTTTACTCGTGAATTCAGGTTAAATGCATAAGAAGCCTTCATTTACAAATAAAGTAATCTGATGGCTTGAGAGAATGGTTGTTTTATATTTTTCGTTTTTTAATATTTATTTTTTGGATTTTAATTTTCTTTAATGTTAGAAAGTTAATGATAAAAGGGTTTCATAAATAAATGATATGTTATATAAAAGTTATCTGAATTTGGTGACCCATGACCCGCTTATGTTTTTACAATAAAATTGTTTATTAATTATAAATAATATCTTTTTCTTTTTAAATTGGATATTAAATTTTAGTATATCCTTATTTTATAGGATTTTCATATCAAATAATTGGTAAGATTAATTTTTTAATTTAATGAGATGTTATAACTCATTTAAGAGCTATTTGGTTTTTGTAAGACTCATACCCATAAATTTGGGTTAAATCAATGAGAGGTCTCTATTTAAAAATCAAGCAATCTGATGGCTTCCATAAAAGGGGGGAGTGACCACATCGCGACACATAGAATTTTTAGGTTTTCGTTTATATATATATATATATATGTATGTATGTATACACACACACACACACACACATATATATATGTGTGTGTGTGTCGCGATGTGGTCGCCCCCCCCTTTTATGAAAGCCATCAGATTTCTTGATTTTTAAATGGATGTCTCTCAATAATTTAACCCAAATATATATATATATAAATGAAAACCTAAAAATCCTATGTGTCGCGATGTGGTCGCTCTCCCCTTTTATGGAAGCCATCAGATTGCTTGATTTTTAAATAGAGGCCTCTCATTGATTTAACCCAAATTCATGGGTATGAGTCTTACCAAAACCAGATAGCTCTTAAACGGGTTATAACATCTCATTAAATTAAAAATTAATCTTACCAATTATTTGATATGAAAATTCTACAAAATAGGAATATACTAAAATTTAATATCCAATTTAAAAAGAAAAAGATATTATTTATAATTAATAAACAATTTTATAGTAAAAAAACATAAACGAGTCATGAGTCACTAAATTCAGATAGTTTTTAAACAGGTTATAACATATTATTTATTTATGAAACCCTTAAACCCTTTCATCATCAAACCCTAAGTATATTATTAACTTTCTTACAATAAAAAAAATTAAAATCCAAAAAATAAATATTAAAAAACAAAAAATGTAAAACAACCATTCTCTCAAGCCATCAGATTACTTTATTTATAAATGAAGGCTTCTCTTGTATTTGACCCGAATTCACGGGTAAATGTCTCACCAAACCCAGATAGCTCTTAAACAGGTTATAACATCTCATTATATTAAAAAATAATCTTATCAAATATTTGATATGAAAATCCTATAAAATAGGAATATACAAAAAATTAATATCCTATTTTATTTTAACAAAAGATATTATTTATAATTAAGAAACAATTTTTTAATAAAGAAAATAAACGGGTAATGGGTATCACCAAACTCAAGTACCTTTTAAACCGGATTATAACATATCATTTATTTGTGAAACCATTTTGATCATCAAACCTCAAGTATATTAATTATTAACTTTCTTACAATAAATAAAATTAAAATTCAAATACACATATATAAATATTAAAAACGAATAATGTAAAACAACCCCCGTAATATGGGGGTAGTTATATATATATGTGTGTGTGTGTGTGTGTGTTGTATGTATGGTATACATTCAGGGCTGACTCAACTTATTTGGAGGCCTAAAGCTATCTGAAATGCCGAGGCCCTATTTTATGCTTGTAGCATGAGTGGGCTTTCAAGAATTATGAAATATAAATGATACGTAGTGATTATGGATATGAGGCATTCATTCTTAGCTTATGGCCCATCATTTAGTTGCCAATTCTATAAAATCTACTTTCAAAAACCCAAAATACATAACTGCTATGTTAAATTGAGGCCTTATAAACCTGGAGGCCTAAAGAAGTGGCCTTATTTGGCTTACCCACAAGACGGCCATGCATACATTTTATTACATTTTATTGTAACATGTTTTATTAAAGTTACACTGTAAATTGGTGATACAAGCACTATAGCATGCTACGATACCAAGTGGTGGAGACCACTAATGACAAACAGTCAAGAAACCACAACTATCAAATTCCCATATTACCCTACTTCTCGAACCAATTTGATCAAAACATTGTGAAGAACTGGAATGATTCAGACCAGGGCAGAGACCATGACCTAAAGTCCTAAATCATATATTCTAATCATTTTGCAATATCGTAATTTAAAGACAAAATACAAAGAAACACAACTTTATATTCTACACATAGAGACATAACTTATTAGGCATAAAGGGTTCCTTCCCCTCTATTCCTTCAACGAATACAATATCTAAAATTTGATTTTCAACACCTAAATCTACAATCGCAAGCCTTCAATATAGAATCATTCTTCAACCTTTGCAAACCAAAAAAAACAAATTCATCCCGACTTTTCCTCAAAAGGTCAGGATGTGATTGATGTTGAAAAAGAAAACCTTGACAAAACTTTCCTTTATCTTAAAAAATACACTTATCTTCGAAAATCTGCGGTTCGAAGATTGCGTAGATGTTGCAAGATTTCTCGAAGAAGTTCCATCCCTTTCTTGCCTTTGTTCAGTGACCCGACACAATGCTTTAAAAACTCTCTATCGGCTTCCAAAGCTTGTAACCTTTCGTAAACCTGATCAACTTCATACTCGATGCCCATTCTCTTATTCCCATTTTCCAACTCATTGGAAGGGAATCCGTTTGCTTTTATCACCATGTCGTCGGAATGGAATCCGTTTCCCTCGTAGAGATCTTCTATATGTCTCACATCTTCGAAGTGTTGATCCTCTTCATCACTCAAAACAAAAAGCTTCTCTTCTAGAACCTTAATTTGTTCGAAAATTGACAACCGTTCTTCTTCAAAGTCCGCTAATGATGTTTCCAGCTCGAGCACATTCTGATTCCAGCTTTCCTGATTCCCATTCCATTCGTCGGTATTTTCAATCGCCATTCCATTCTCATACTCGGAATGACTAGAAGAAGCCGAACCCAAACATGACCCCTTTTTCATGCTACCTTTTGAAACAATCATTCGGTCCTTGGCTTCATAATCTGCTACTTTATTCTTATACATTTCCAATTCCTTTTCCTTTTTAATCATGAGTTCATTCAAGAGCTGCAAAGCTTCTTGATCATACTCCGATTGTTCTTCCATCATTCTTTGATATTGCAACGCCTCCATTTGCATTGCCGCCTTCTCTTCTTGCAGCCGAGTGATCATTGCCGTCGTCTCACTGGCTGCAATAGCAGAAGCACTTCTCTCCTCTTCTAACTCTGCTTTCAAAACACGTAAAGCCGACTTTAGCTTCTCGGTTGTGTTAACCGGATCTCCACCTTCCACTTCACTCATCAAACTGCCATCTAATGACTCTTCTGCCCTCGATTCCTTTCGCTCAAACATAAAAAGCTTCTTAATTGAAGTAGTTGTATCGGGAACTTTCTCCTCTTCATTCTTGTTACAGGTTTCACTCGAGTTCTTCGATTCAAGAAAACCTTGTAAAAAAAAAAAGATTGTTGAGTTCAGGTAAAAAAGATTTAGGAACTTGCATTGCAAGAAAAATAAAAACTTTACCATTTTCAATCTTTAAATGCAAATCATGTGACTTACTTGAAAATTCTTCAACACATGTTTCAAGAACATTAATCTTTGTTTCTAATGAAACCTCTGATTCTTTATCAACTGCAAATGTAAACATTGATTAAGCCAAATAAACACCCAAGAAACTAAAAGAAATACAATCTTGCAAGATAAACACCTTACCAAAATGCGTAGTCGGGTCCGGTTTCTTTGTATCTATGGTAATTTCTTGAACCTCTTCATTAACAATGTCAGATTTTTCTTTGGATTCACTAAATTTTGCTTGAAAAACAATGGAATTCTCAGTTTCTTCAAGTTCCATAGCTTCAAGCCCTGCCGTGTGATGTTCTTGAATGATCACATCTGCTTTCTGATAATCTCCAAACTCATGATCTTGTTCTTGATTAGCTTCCAAAATGCTTTGACTTTCCTCAGAGTCAATCAATTCTATTGGAACCAACTGACTGCCACTATAATCAAAGAAAAATTCAAGATCTTGTGGAAGAAAATCTGAAGTTGAATCTAACTTTTCCTCAAATTGATTCAAACATGTTTCACTTTCAGCATGTTTCTTCTGAAGCTTCAAGCCACAACAAGAACACTTCAACTTATTCTCATATTCATCTCCTGCTTCACTATGTTTCACTTGGAAGTCCAAATGACACGAAAAACAATCTTCACAAAAATCCTTGATTTCTGCCAACTTTTTATGACTTGGGCAGAATCCGAGAACCGAAACTTCTTTCGAGTGAAACTCGCAGAGAAGATCGCGGTGTATGTTAACCTTTTGGGGTTCGAAAAAGCGATGGAGGGTGGAACACCACAAGCAGGGTGATTTTAGGCCAAATAGTTGTGAAAACTTGATGATCATAAAAGAAAAAAGTGAGTTGATGAGGAGAAGAAGTATGAGTGTCCATTCAAGAACAGCATAGATGAGAACAAATGTGATTTTGTTTGTGTTCCTGTGTATAAATTTGTTGGCAGCCATTGTGATCTTTTACAAAGAGAAAGAGAAGGAGAATGGGAAAGGGTGGGAAATGGGAAGTTGTATTCAGAAAGGGGGTTCCTTTAATGGAGACAGAAAAAAGTGTAGGGGCCTTTTTGAAATACTAGCCATATACATATTATATATGTTTAAGTTTAATATTTTTATATGGTTTTCTTTGAGCTTCCCTGGAATTTGGTTAAGTCATAAGTGGAGGGCCCACGACAAAAGTGGCTGGAAGTCTGGAACCCACGCAAGATGAGGAGTGAGGACCCACTAAAGATACTACATCCTAAAATCTTTTATTATTATTATTATTATTATTATTATTATTATTATTACATTTTAAAGAAAGATTGGTTATTTTACAATGTTAAAAACTTAAAATAAATTTACTTTATCCGTTACCCGATATTCACCTTCACCTTTTCATTCGGTTTCAGTACCCGAATAGCCGTGGAGATTCGCCTCTCTGTAAGCGGCGTCGATAGTCAAACCATCGGATTGCTTGCTTATATCACCGTTCCCATATGACAAGTCAATTTGTTGGGCCCTAACAAGATATAATGTTTTTATTTTTGTAGCAGGTGTTCAGTTAATTAAAATTAGAAATGAATAATATTATTACTTAAAAGCACAACAAATCAGATATAGCTTTAAGAATGCCTTTTGTTTATTGAGGAAACTCAGTGGAACTGATTTGAATTATATAATTCCTAACCCATTCCGTTGCTAGAATTTGTTGAAATCGGAACTTGATGTGCGTTGAAACGTACCAAGTCCAAGACTTGTTCAAATCAAACAATTATATATGACAACTAATATGCTGGAAGAAGTAAACAAATACATACGAGTCCAGCCTCCAGGTTATTCACTCCCACGTGGTTCACAGATTGGCAGCCCAATAAATTAAAAACAAATTTGATAGAATGATCCCTTAAAAGTACATGCATTTTGGGCCGGCCAGCAATTGTAGTGTTTATCTTTATTTACTGTTGGAAAATTGGATTTTAATAATCTCAACTTTCCGTTATTGGCCGATAATAATCCTAACTTAGTTTATTCCCATCAATGGTCTCAAATTTAAAAAAGTTGGCTCTCAATGGTCTCCTGTTAAAAAAAACCTAACGACGTTAAGTTTTTTCCGAATTTCAAGCTGATTTTTAGGGCTTTTGATCGGAATGAGGATACGAGTCGGTTAACGTAAAAATGAGCTCGAAATGATTCTTCAAATAGCTTGATTAGTGCTTCAAATCGGGTGTTTGAACTTCAAATTAACAAAAATTAAGTTGTTTGGAGTATCGTTTCAAGCTCATTTTTACGTTAATGGACTCGTATCACCCTTCTAATCAAAAGCCCTAAAAAATTAGCTTGAAATTCGGAAAAAAAACTTAAGGCCGTTAGGTTTTTTAACGAGGGACCATTGAGAGCCAACTTTTTTAAATTTGGGACCACTGGTGGGAATAAACTAAGTTAAGATTGTTATCGGCCAATAATAGAAAGTTGGGATTATTAAATTATTAAAATCCAATTTTCCTTTATTGTTTGCTTAGTTCTAATTAAATTTCTAACAAGGTGCCTTTTAGACATAGGGGTATGCCCTAACGCACATAGCGTTAAAGATGAGTTGGCAAAAGTTAAGGGGTGTTATACCACTCATTCATGAATTAAAGGGCGTTATATGCAAGGTGGGTTAAAATGTTAATGGGTTTTAAAATCCTACACACACACATACACAATAACTTAAGAATCAATGTTACATTAAATAAAGAGAGGTAAATAAGTATTAAACAATTTTCTTAGGGTGAGATGAAGTGAAATGAGATAAAGTAGTTGATGTGATGCCCGCATAAAATTAAGGAGCGTGAATATATACCCCTAAGCCTTAGTGAAATCAAGCGGTTTTGGGGAAATATTTAATGAAGTCTAGATGGTCATGAAGGCAAAACATTATAACCATCATCCATGGTCATGTGACGTTCACGACGAAAGTGTGTAACGGTGCGTGGCCCACTTTTTTTTAAATTATTTTTGTTAACATTCATTACATATGTTACATAGCGTGGATAAAAACTTAATTACAATTATCTATGTTTGCTTTGATATAAGATTTGATCCAGTTACTATAAGACCCTGAACCCCGGGAACCCCACAGTTGGTAATCATCCAAACACTCGTAAAATTTAATAAACTTAAAAACCGTTTCTTCCATTAAAACAAACGTATCAGAGTATAAATTTTGCGGAAAACATGAAAAATATAATCAGTTCCCGAAACCCGGGAATTTTGCCCAAGAACCAAAATAAGTATAACTGTTATAAGTTTCCTTGAAATAAAATATTCATAAACAATTTTTCCTTCCAGTATGCCCATCACCATCCAAGTAGCTCCGTGCACGTCCAAGCGATAAGGCATCCTCTTCCAAATCCTGAAACTTACACTAACATGCACACAAAGGTTAGCTTGAGCTGAGTGAGTTCAAGTTTTAAGTAAAATGTATCAGTAGTAAAATCATGATAATCATACCAAAGGTTTTCTAAAAGTAAAAGGGTATATCCACCTATTCATCATTACCGAACTTAAACATCCTCATACATACATATACAAAATGTATATGTAAACATCCATTCAATAACATCCCTATATACATAACAGTATATATATATATATCATCCACGTATAACATCAGGGTCGAACAAACGTATAACCCAAACACGTAACATCAGTGTATGCAAACACAAAGTAGGCATACACAACATCAGTAGTCGAAACGACTACAACATCGCCAAATAGAGGCCAAGAAATAATGTATATACACATATATATATTTAACATCCTAAGGCTTACCATATACTAGCAAGCCTATATAAAATCATTTTAAAAACATTTCATCAAGTAAGAAAACATTTAGGTGCGTATGCTAGCCCAAAAGTAAAATGAGTAAAAAGGGCATCATGAACTCACCTGAGATCGATCAAATACTTGCAACGAGCTAGGAAGTTCCTAAGGGCAAAATCACAAGTAAGGGCCTGTAAATTATACATAACGCGTTACTAAACTAGACTGTAGGAACACTCTAGCCTAATGGGCCGTACCAGCCCAACACTTTGGCCAAAGGCCCAACAACTTGGCCCAAGGCCCAAAGATAGTCAAATCGGGTCGAATGCGCGTGAAATAATCCTTAAAACCATTTGTTAACTGAATCAGCCCCGAATGGACCAAATTCCGTCTTAAACCTTTTCATTCATCATAATTATGTCACCCGAGTTGATAGGGTTGACGGTTCCCTTTTACAACACTTACTTTAACATTTAAACGAAAATTCGCGCACCGCCGACTCGATTGACGAAGCACTAACCCCGACAGCCCCGAGCACCAAAAAATTATTTTTCCACAGCCCTTGGACTCCCCTAGGGCCATGCAAACTGATTCGGTTGGTCATCCAACCGATTAATGCATCAAACTCAACAATTCTAGATAACCGAACATAACAATCAAACTACAACTAATTGATCAACTTAACGAACACCTAAGAACATGATCTTTGAGTATGATATACGGGACATACCTAGGAAGATTGTGGTGCAAAAAGTCACTTCAAACAGCCCCGACAAGAACACAATTGAACATCCCCCAGTTAAGCCTAAAACGAACTTATCGATCAATAACGAGTAAAACGTGTAGTTTTTAGCATGCGAAGATGCATTTAATTACATAGGATAACCTTTGAAATAAATTATGAAATTTTTACCAGACTTTAATAAATGTCTTAGGTTTATAAAAATATTTTTATTATATTTTTCTATTGGACACAAAAATTATAAAAATTCCTCCAACACAGCAAGGTACGTGCAGCTGTTTCAGTGCGCAACAAAATGGTTTTATTTTTATAAAATTCATTACCGAACCAAATTAAACGATTCCAATTGGGTTTGATTCCTAACTCAAAATACTAACTTCCAGAAGTGGAACCATCCAATTTGGACCTGTCGAAAAAAGGTTATGACGTCGGGAAGACATACCAGAATCCGTCATCCCGCATCAGCTTTGTCACTTGATTTTATAAATTCATAAAAACTATTCAAATCTCGTCCAAAAAATTACGTATTATACCTTTCTGGAAACTAGACTCGAAGTAGAACATCGTGGAATCAAGAATCGATCAAAAACAATGGGTTATCATCGCGTTACAGACCCTACAATAAACGTATACGAATCTGTCAGCAAACTGTTATCATCAAAACTCAACCTTAACGACCAATAAGCGCGTTAATATGATCAATTAAGGTGTAAAAGACATGGGGAATCATAAAACCGACTTTGAATTGAAGTTTTCATGGCTTAGAATTGGCTGCAAAAAGGAAAATCGGTGGTCTTGGGGCTGCTCCTACCTGCCGATTGCAGAAAGAGATGGGGGCTAGGGTTAGGTTGTGTTATAACATAATATTTTACACTCTAGCCCCTCCAGATTGAAGTGTAAGGCAAAATGGAAGGAAAAGTTAGGTTCTTTAACGTACCGGGATGACGTAAAGGCTTTCGAGAAACGTCGGTTAAGTCCCGAGAGTTATACATACTCTACAATCCTTAATTCTTGAAACCGGAATTAACGGGCGTTACAAGTTCTTGCTCTTTATTAAAATTGTTTCAATTTTGTTTGACATTAATAGTTTTATAATGTCATTACAAAATCTTACATACCTTAATTTTAGTTTAATTTCTCATTGTATTTCTAACAACACGTCAAAATCTTTATGTGATCATAAATTTAAACCAATTATCTATAAAAAAAAGTTGGTTTGGTTCACATACTCACATAAATAAATGACGAAAATACATAAGTCTACTGTAATTTTTAAAAGATTCATTTTTTTTTTAATTTAGATTGGTGGTAGCGATGTCTCTTTCAAAATACCATAACACTTACCAACCTTTTATTATCCAAGTTCTGTCCTATAACATTGGTGTTCCCCTATTTTAACTCCTTTTCTAAGATTAGTACATTTATTATTAATAATCCTTAAACATGTTTAAATTTGTGTGTAATAGAAATTAAAGTATACTAATTGATAAGTATATACCTTTTATAATCCTATACATTTTAGAGACATGCTTAATTTAGGTCGATTCATAAACATACTAGATCCAATAATCATCTTATTCAATGTCGGCTTATGTCGAATAAATGGTTTGAATTTGGGTAGAGTCGTACAAACATTCGAAGCATCAATCTAAAACACAAATAAATGTTAACACTAACGCTAACTAGGTTTATTAATGTTTGAAAAATTATATACATACATACATACATATATATATATATATATATATATATGATTATATATATAGGATTGGGTTCAGTTTAGAAGTGTTTTTAGTGTGAGAAGTGCGAGAAGAGATTCTGGCCAATCATAAGTTTTCTTTTTCAATGTTGGATTATTTAATTACAGAAGTATATTAGTAAAAAGTTTAGGAGTTTCTTTTGGTAATTAATACTAATTAATGTTAAGTTACAAATGATTATACATTTATTGTTATTAGTTAATTTGGTTTAATCTTTAAACAATTCATAAAATAAAACCATTATACTCATACTATAAAAAATATAAATATATTAACCATCATAAAAACAAATACCTACACAAATCTTAATATTAACATACACATACAAAAACTAGTTCATGTTATCACCTACACATATCACAATATTTATATACATGCACATAACTAGTTCATGTTAATCTACACAAATCAAAATAATAACCTACATATACAAATTTACTTCATGTTATAGCCTAACAATTTGTATTTACCTACACATATCAGAATATTAACCTACACAAACAAACCTTGTTCACGATATCACATAAATTAATAGTATTAACCTAAACTTGTAAAATATTCGCAATGTAGGAACACATCATATTTTTTTTATAATTTTAATTATTTTATAATCTATCTTTTAAGTGTAGGCAAATACGAGTTATGTATAGATGAATATTATTTATATGTAGGTGAAAATAAAGTGAACTAGCAAGCTATGTAGGTGAATACGATATATGTGTAGCTAAATATTAGTTATGTGTTGGTGAAAAATAAAAGAAATAAAATTAGTGTAGGAGAAAATAAGTTGTGTTGGTAAATACGAGATACATTTTGATAAAAATAAAAATAACTAACAATTTGTATAATTGAATATGAGCTATGTGTAGATTATTATGTTATTTGTTTAGGTGATCAAGTTAATACAATTCACCTACATATACATTTTTTATATGTAATAGATAATTCAAATTTGTAACCTTCTGCAAGAATTAATGTGGAGAATATTTTAGGAGTAATTAGAGGAATTAATGTATTGAACTAATAAGAGATAATCAATGGTTGAGATCGACTTCTCGCTATAATATCAATTCTCGCATGATCCACCCCCCCCCCCACACACACACATATATATATATAGGGAGAGAAGCAAGAGAAAACTTACCCTTAGAGACAAAACTTAAAAACTCCTAAATAATTATTTTTAATTAAAATAAAAAATATTTTTAAATTTTCGTTTTTGCCAATATTCTTATATTTGTTACCCTTCATAAATAAAAAATAAAAAAAATCTGTAATGCATATACGTATTACTGCGCGATACTGTTGTATTACACATGTGTATTACTATGTATTATTATGTTTAATAGTGTCTAATTGGATATATTCAATATTTGCGTATTGTATATGTGTAGTACTGTTGTATTATAAGCAAAATAAATAAATAAATAAAATAAAAATAAAAATAAAAGTAAAAGTCGATGTAGTGCATATGTGCATTAATGTTCTATTACACATACGTACTAATGTGTATTCGATGTGTGTATTAGTTTTATATTGCATAAATACAATAGTGTGTATCAAATATGCGCAAATGTTGTATTCTATGCAATACAACATTCTTAATTGCATATATGCAATGCAAACTATTACATATGTGCACTGTACCGACGATGCTGCTTTTTTTTTTAACAATATCAACATATAAGAATAATGGAAAAAAAAAAGAAAACTACAAATTTTTTTAAAAAAAAGTTAAAAATAGTTTTTTAAAAGTTTTTAAGTTTTCTCTTTAAGAAAAGTTTTAATTTGACCCCACCCTTATATATATACATACTAATAATAAGCAACTTTTATGTCTATAGCTTTGCTATTGGTGGGATTTAATGAGTACGATGATGATGATATGTCCATTTACAACGGTTTTTTAAATATGTAGGATTTGTATTTCATCTAAAGAAACATACATTAAGGTTGGTTGGTTGGCTATTAGGGTGTTTGATACATGTTAAAACTCGAAAAGCATCTGGGTGACTGGGTTCGATTCCTATTTCCCTCTGTGAACAAAATTTTTTATTTAATATAAATAAGGTGTTGCTGACTCAACTAGCGGTTTCTCAAAAAAGTGTCAAAACTCAATTGGGTTATTAGTAAATGGGTTATTTATGTGAACCAGATAGGAATGCCTATCGGTTCTCGGTTAAACCGACCAGTCTGGTATATAGAGGGGGGGGGGGGGGTGACCGGGGCCCCGATATATAGTCCAGGGGCGGTGCTGTAGCAAAAATCGCCCCCACCTATAGCTGATTGTCATGTCAGCATCTCCATCTTAACACACAGATATACACAGCGACATGGATTTGTCGCTCCCCCACTTGTCGCCCGAGGTACTACTCTCGCCCTAAATCACTCCTTGTCTCCCCCTTTTCTCGCCCGGTACACCTTTTCTTAAGAGTTATAAATGGTGTAATACTCATGCAAATTATTACAAGTTGAAACTAATAACACCCACGAGTAGATATCAGGGGCGGATGTACCATATGAGGAGGGGTAGCGCCCTCAACGTTTTACCGGTAATGTAAAAAAAAATAAAATTTGGTCAGTTTTCGTGTTTCGTTACCATTGAACAAAAATAACGTTACACCTATGTATTCAAAGCCCAACTAATTTAATACTTAAACCTAACAAAAGCCATAGCCAAAACAAAAAAACCCAGTAACCCAAATAATACAATAAAAAAAAAGAAGTAGACTACTCTGCTCATCCTCTTAACCTCACGACACTATAACCATCCACCACGGCTCCACCTCCAGCCACCTACCTCCAGTCCGCCACCTACCGCCAGTCCGCCATTAACCACTTCATCTCCGGCCTCTCCATCTTTCTGGTAAGATTTATTGTATTTAGGGATTTACGGTTATGTTTAAATTGGAATTAGTTTAGGATTTAGGGTTTATGTTTAAATTAGAATTGATTAGGTATTTAGGGTTATGTTTAAATTTGAATTAATTAGGGATTTAGCTTTTAGTTTTATGTGAAAATTGGAATTGATATTAGGTTTTTGGTTCAAATTTTGTTTAGAGAACTTTGAAGATGAGTAAACAACCTTTTATTAGCAACCTTTTTAAATGTCAAAGTAAAGAAAGCGATGACACGGTTAGTCACCAAGTTTAAATATTCCAACTTCAAGTTCAAACATGTGTGGCTCTTTTGTTTTCTTATTTAATTAAATATTGTGTTTATCAATATTTTTGTTAAGTAAACTTTAAAACTACTCATTAACAATATATGTTTGATCTGATCGAAAGATATCAATAAAATTATTGTATTAGTATGTTAATAAGTTTGAATAATTTTTACAATATCATTAAGCAAACAAGTTTAGGTTATTTTGATGCGCCCACTATAAAGCAACTTGTTTTGATCCGCTATTTCGAATGGTTAACCGGGCGCCGGTACGCTTGTAACACGAAGCAGAGCCCGGGACGCACCAAACACGTAACCAGACACATACATGAGCAAAACGCGTTATTGGGCTCCGCTACGCATGAAACGCGTAATCAGGCCCCCTAAATGCGAAACCGTAAAAAAAATTCTTAATGCACGATTATAAAAAATTTTTTCGCTACCCCTGCAATTAGTTTCTAGATCCGCCAGTGGTAGATATGTTGACAAATTAAGTTATTATAAGTTGAAATCAACACCCATAGGTAGATTGACGACGCCATTATTGTAAGTTGAGATTGCAATCCACAAGTCGATTAACGACTTCCAACTATGTATGTAGACAAATTAGCCAGCCATGCATATTTACTAATAAGAAAACAAAACATCGTCCCATCCAAAACACATTGATCCGGCCCGTTAATCATCCAATAGTCCACCACCCTATTCACCGAGGAGTAACTTTCAGAGTTAGTGACTTATTGAACCATGATTTCCATCTGCCGGAGCTTTTTCTTGTTTCTTCCGCCACCTCTCGTGCTTTCTTGCATAACATGAAGTCCCTCACCCCGAAAGATCCGATCATCTCTACTGGATTCAGACCTGCATCGATCAGATTTAACCAAAACTTAATTACATGCAATTAACAAACAAACAAACAAACTATCAAGTAATAACATGTCACATAATTGCATGCAATTAATAAACATTAAGCCAACAAACTATCAAGTAATGTCTGTAATAATATGCTTTTGTTTCTGTTTCCTATTATTTTGAAAGGTAAATTTCAATAAAACAAACTAGCATACTCTGCTAGAAGCTAAACAAAAACATAATTTGGAAACAAAATTACATTAGTCTTTCTATACTGGTTCAAGTGATTGATACTTGAGACAACAGACCGCTACTTATATTTGATTAGTTTTTAAATATCTAATTTTAAAACATTTTCTCTCCGTTTCCGCAGGCTACTACTTCTATGGGTATGTTTGGAATTGAGTTTGAAAAATGCTTATTGGCTTATTGGTATTTTCAAAAAGCCAATAAATTAAAAATCTGTTTCTTATTTTAACCGTTTGAAAGAGTTAAAAACAATTTTCCAAAGCCTTAAATCATGGCTTTTTAAAATGACTTTTTAAACTTTAATAATTAATGTACCTTCAGTTCCAGCGATGGGTGTGTAAAGAAAGAAATCAGTGCATTTGTTTCCTAAAACCGGAAGCCGGCTTTCACGAGCGTACGATTTAAGCGCGGTCTCAATGACTGCAGCCACAGCAGCCTCCTCATCGACCACAACACGAATAGGACCGGCGCTCCCCACGATGTTTATCTTAATCAGAATTCGCTTGCTTCCGTCTTTCACGGCCGGATCTTTTATCTTCTTGCATGGCAACATGGTACTAGTTTCGACAATGAGATCATGAACACAAGATTCCTGGTATCAACTAATACGGGGAAGAAGATTCTAAAGTGGATATGATGTTATGTTTAAGGTTAATGTTGGATAATATATATAGCGGTGACTGTGGTTCCGATTATTTCGTAACACGATTGATAACTTCGGGGTGTTCTCTCTCTTAGTTGTCACAACCTCATAGTATTCACGTGCACGTGGTGTTTGTTTTTCAAGTATTTATTTCAATGTGTATTTAAGGAGTAGCTGACAATTTCGTTACTATTATTTTTTTATTGCTCAATTAATATTTTAAATGAACCACTTGTTAAATTCATACATTAGAATATACTGTCTTTTGATTCGAGAAAAACCCTCATCTAAGGCCAACGCCCGTGAACACTCGCTTGAAGGCACGACAGTACGGTGAGATAAAACTCGTTTAGTTTAAGGATTCAAGTAATGAAAGCCACCTAATCGCTTAGTTTTCCATCATCACCGTAGTACTTTTGAAACTAAATAATGTGGATAGAAAGCGAACTAGGGTCACATGGAATACCAAATCTTATCCGTACCCCTCCATCACTATTCACTAACTCATTGGCCGGGTTTTAAATTACTGAATTTATCAAATAGGTAGTTGTAAATATATTTAACATTTCTCGGTTATTTGCTCCTTATGTGTGGATAAGGATCCATGACATCTAAATATTCAAACAAATTTTGTAAAAGTTGTGAACTTTATTAATTAAATTCAATATAAACAAATGCATATTCAACCATACTCTATAATTTATGGTGGTGCTTATTTTTAGAAAAAAACTTTTATGGGAGCTTTTCTGTCTGCGTCACATAGACCGCGTGCAAACACAAGCTTTAGCAAAATATTTGTTTTCTACAGATGTTTTGTTAAAAAATGTCCGTACGAGCTCTTCTTGGTGTAGATCTGACCCAACCTCTTTTTACCTCTTCTAATCTCATAAACCATCGTTATTCTTCACAGACTCTGAACCATAGCCACGAACCCTCGCTCCTCCAACGACCGTCGCCCCACCACTAGCGTCGCCCATCCACAGCCCCTACTCCATCGATCGAAATCCAATACTCAAGGCATAAACCTATTGTACCTTTCTTCGTCACCTCTTGTCCTCGCTGCTCTCCACCGTCCTCGCTGCTCTCCGCCACCGCTACCACTTGCCCTCTCTTCCAAACTTTGACAGTAAGTGAAATTAACAGCTGTCGAATTTTTTATTTGCTAGAATTTTCTCGTGGTAAAATTGAAATAAGTCAGTAGGTTTTCGTGTATTTAAAAGTTGAAATCAATGTATCTAGCATTCGAGAACTCAGATTGAAAAGTCCTAAATTTCAGTTTGTTTCAATAGTATGTAGAAGTTAAAAAACTAATAGGCTTCTTATTACATATTGTAAACGTGCACAAACTGGGTTTTTTTTAACCGATTCTTTTCAGGAACCCAATAGGAACTGGACCCTACCTGAGTACCTAGCAGACAAAAATGGACATCTGCTAGAACTGGGTAGGACCGGGTATGGTTCCTTCCCGAAAACCGGGTACAACCAGGTTTTGTATCATTTTTCCTATTTAAATTGAAATATGATCGTTGGAATTGACTCCAACGGCTATATAGCCGTTTTTAGACTGTTTAGAACCGGCTATATACCATAAAGTACACACACACACTATTACTATAAATAGGCAGACTAGGTTAAGGTTTGATTAAACTACTTAAAACCGCAAACCCACTCAAACTAGCATCCAATCTAATAGCGTCCAATGATGAAATTGTTATTGTAATCGAAACCTCAAGAAACCCGGAAGTTTTGGACACACTACGACTTGTGTCTTATGACAGACGCAACGGAGATGGCTCGATGCAAATACCATGGGAAGTTTTTGTAGGCGGTTTCGAACTCCACTTTTAGAAAACATACCATTAAGTATTGCCTGATAAAAAAGCGTTAAGACGCAATGAAAGCGGGAGAATTGTCCAGCTCCGCAACTCCCCAAAACCAATCTTAATGAGCGTAGAGAGTAGCATGAAAAACGACGAACGATGTTTGTTATTTTACCTTTTTTATGTTTAATATAATGTTTGTCGTTGTGTAATAAAATGTTCATGGTTATGGTAATGAAATAAAGTGGTTGTTTATTATATTATTGTTTTTAATGTCTAAATTTAAATGGAACCAGTTCTAGTCGGACCGCTTGTTAATAGTATGATTAGAACCGTTGGTTAATAGTACTACTCGAACCATTGGTTAATAGTTTAAAATATGTAGGTTTGGAACCGGTACCAACGGTTGTATACAATATTAAGAGAACCGCTTCCATTCCATTTTTTTAACACCCCAAAAAATTACTTCTCACTTGGTAAGATGATCACTTGGAGCGGCGACAGGGAGTATCTCTTGGCAAATGGTCTTCTACACGTTAGGAACAAGAATGCAAATAGAGGTGCACAAGAACCGGGTCTTAATTTTTGGGACTGAGCTAAGGATAAATTTGATGAGGAGATGAGTTTTACAACCGGACGTACAAGAAATCAAATACTGACAAAGTGGAATCGTAAAAGAAGAATTCTTGAAGGGTTTCAAGAGGTATATTACGCACGGAGGGCTGAACTGGGATTCGAGGAAAGTTTGAACGAACACCGACCTCGTGTTATTGAAGAAGCATGTGCACTTTATGCAAGGGAAAATTGAAGACCTTTTGGTAAATTAGCTATTTGGGAGTTGTTTGGAGTTTGATAAACCGAGGGCGGTTTGAAACTTTAAATGCTGTTTAGTAGTTTGTTTAAGTTGTTTTAATTAAGTTTGAATGTTGTTTAGTAGTTTAAATGATTTCATTTAAGTTTGAATATTGTTTAGTTGTTTACTCTTAAGTTTGAATGCTGTTTAGTTGTTTGTTGTTTAAATTGTTTAGTTTTAAGTTTGAATTTTGTTTAGTTGTTGAAATTTAATTTCTAATTTTTTATGTAATGTTTAAATTTAAGTTTGTATGTTGTATGTATTGATTATTTTTTAAAAATATAGTAACACTAAAATAAAATATAAAATTCATTTATTTTTATTATCGATCTCGGAATCGAGTGACAACTTAAACAAATGTTCATTCATTCTAAGTAAAATACTTTACTAAACATTACAACTTAAACAAATGTTCATTCCGTTCAAAATATTCGATCATATTTAATTGTTTATTATCGTCTTCATATATTCGATTGTCTTCAAGTCTTCGTTCATCTTCGTCTTTGTTTTCTTCACCGGATAGGCACGAAGATAGTCCTTTCTCCACCTCTTGATCGTGCATCGGTCGTTCAAGTGGCTGTATTTCTTCTTCGAAGTTTGATTTGTCTTGTATAAATCCACCACATCCAAATAATCCTTTAGACAAATGTACATCTCTAGTAATTCTGGAGTAAATTTTGTTCTTCACATCAATAACACCCTGCCACTAAGAGAAAAAACAGATTCTGAAGCTATTTTGTGTGACACCCAACATTTTTAGGTTATCTCCATTAGTCTGTCCGCATACGTTGGTGGTCTAACGTTTATAATATATCACAAATAATAAAAGTGTAATACATTTAATTATATAAGTGTTACATGCTTCAATATGAACTTAGTTGTACATGTTACATCTATAAAAGTATTACTTGTTAAATATGCTACATGTTATGTGTATAATAAACTTATGTTATGTTATGCCTAGAAAATATATTATATAAAAATTACATGTCACTTCTTTTATTAATTCACATATCATAAGTCTAATATCGATTAATTAAATAATTAGGGAATTAATATGGCATTACGTTAGACATTATGGACTAGTAGGCTAAAAACTTTTGGATGCCAAAACTTCTCTCTCTCCCCTCTCTTGTGCCGTTAATACACAAACACAGATACACTTTTCACTTTCTAAATTCTCTCATAAAACACACACATGCATATTCTTTCATTTGGTGGATCAAGATCAAGGTGTTAGAAGGATTGTTTGATTGCATTTCATAAGCAAGCAAGTGGTTATATTTTATGAGTTATTGTTGTTATTTTATAACTGGGAGTATGGAAATGAGTATCCAAATAATGATTAATCAATGAAACCATAACTAAAAATTGATAGATTGAAAGATCTATCATGGTAATCTTTGATGTCTGTTGGGTTTGAGGTTCTTGTATAAAAACCCTAGTTAGTCTAATAAAAGTTTGGTAACATGGAGACTATGTTGTGATCATGAGGATGTGTGGTGGTTATTTGGTGTATTAGAATCACAGGTATGCTGAAAACATGATTTACATGAGTTATAGATGAAATCGATTTTGTAGTAAATTCTTTCTTGTTTCTTAATAAGGCTGTAAATTGATGTTAACATAGTATTTTTGGTCAATTCTTGATTCTATGATATAGTACTTTAAATCTAGTTTCCAGAAAACTAAGAATGGTAACTTTTGGACTTAGGCTGTTGGCTATTTTGGGAATTTGCATTCCGGTATAGAATCCCGATCACATATCTTGAGTTGATAAAGTTAATTGGGTTGGTTACACTTATGGAATACCATAATTTGAGTTTGGATTCTAACCCGACTGGCCTTGCATGATTGGTTTGGTATAGAATTTAACCAAATTAAAACTTTATGTTGCCCATTGAAATAGCTGCACACACCTAGCTAGATTGTATGAATTTTCATGATATTTGTGTGTATTGGAAAAATGCAAAAAAAATAGTTTGGTAAACCTAAGACTTTATTTCACTTTGGTAAAAATTTCATAATTTAACACAGTGGTTTGACGTGTTATAATAATACGTTTTGGAAGGTTAAAATCTGCTTTGTAAGTTCATAATCGATTTGTATGCGATATGATGAAATATGTGGTTAGTTGTTCACCATTTTACTTGGTTAATGATTAGAGCATGACTTGACATTAACGAAATTATTTTTCTAATTGGTTAGCCTTGCTTGGAATATTGACTCGTGGTGAACAGTTGGTTGTTTGATGATTTGGTGCATGAAAGATGAGTTAGTGCATATGCCATGAATTATTAGTAAACGTATAAATAGAAATGACACTTAGATAATATAAGCTAACATACTTGGTTATAAATCACCAACGTTTTGTCGGGTCATCTCGGTCAATCTTTGGTCAGCGTTCTATAAGTATCGAATTCTTGGTCAACGATTGATGTGCTAAAAGTAGTCTAATAAAAACACGCTAATCTAGACATTAAGTAATAAATTCTAGACTCTTAAGTAAACTAAAACTACTAACCGGCAAGTAAACCGATCGACTCTAGTACAGCTAAGTAAGTCCAGATATCAAACCCACAAGACTCTTTAAATTACGTTTACTAGCTAAATTAGACTCGACTACAGACACGACTATTTATTTATTGTTTGCTTAAGGGGGGGTTTTACATAAACTAATTCTAAACTAATTTAAACTAATTAAGAAAACTAAAGACGACTAAACTTAGAACTTGGACTTAATTCAGACGATGATGAACAACCATCTAGGCTAGAATCCCTAAGTTTCAATTATCAATTAACCGGGAGACTATTTAGTTATGGAACTGGGATCGTGAAATAGACGCTTAAGAGAAAACCCAAACAGGACCCCTGACCCTCCTCAAGAGACACCTGTGGGTTTCTAATAAGTTTTAACGCACGCCAGTATTAAAAATCAAGTTTCCTTATGGTCACCTAATTAATTACAAACTAGTTCCTTTATACGAAATCCTACCTTACAGCGCGAAAATCAAAGGCGATCTAATATATTCAATTGACTCAATAGACAAAATTAATCAATCAAACCTAGACGGACTCCTTACGAAGAACTAAATCTAGTAATCCTGATCAACAAAGACCTATTAATAACCTAGCACCTTACAACTATTTAGGTTAGCAGCACACTTAGGTTTATTTAATTAAATAATATTATTCCTATGATCTTATTCGAAATCAATCATAAAATAGTCAAAGACACAAAGTAGATGACCTAATAGCAACCTATTATAGTGACAAACAATAATCAATGCAACTATGGAATAATAAAACTCAACAAACAACCCTAAACACACATATGCATCAATTTAATACAATTAAAGCTTTTAACTAGTTCATAAAACCCCAACGATAAATAAAACCCAAGTCAAAATCAAACATTAACAAAGATTCATCATAAGCTAGGCAGTCTATAATGTTTAGCCTAGTATAGTGAAATCAAACAAGACAAACAATGAAGAATTCATGGCGGATATAAAAGAAAACAGAAGATAAAACCCGTGTTCTTCGTCCTCAACCAATATGTGCACCACCGGATGATTCTTCAACTCCAAAGTCGCCAAAACTAGCAATCCTAAGCTCGGGAACTCTCCAAATTCGGCTGGCAACTTCTGGTCTGATTAAGGGTGAGATTAGGGGTGTTTATATAGTGATTAAAGCCCAAAACCCAGAATATTCTAGAAATTAGGTTGGTCGCGCCACGCTACCAAAATACCCCCTTTTGGCCGCGCTATGCTACCAAATCCCCTTATTTGGTCACGCAGCGTGGCCAAATTAACTTGGTACCGGTCCGGTTCACTCCTGATCTGGTCCGGTTCGTTTCCTGATGCGGTCCAGTTCAATTCTGATGCTCCGGTTCACCGGTTTGTCTTGTTTTAGCTCGTTTTTCGCTCTTTTTAACCACGAACAAGTCCCGGGACCTACATTTATTCAAATAAGTTAGTAGTATACAAATTCTAATAAAAACCGAACATAAAATAATAAAATATTAAATAAAATGTACACGGGATTTATATATATTTAGCCTTATATCAACGATCAACAAACGACGGACCTTTTGGTCGAAGGTCAACAAAAGTTGGACCTTTTGGTCAAAGTCAACAAAGTCAAACTTTGGTTAAAGGCAACAAAAGTCATACTTTGGTAAAGTCAACAAAAGTCAAACTTTGGTCAAATACAATTAACAATGGGATTGTTTGGATACTAGGGGTTCTAGGAACCATCACACAATTACTTACGTACTTGTATACTTCAGGATACTTGTACGGGACCTTTGTTTTAGCTAGTTGACTTTGTTTTTAACACGCATTCTAGGTGAGTTTTACGGCCCCTCTCTTTTACATACTTTCCCTTTTGGGGGAGAAAGCACGCATACAAACATTTTATAATATTGTATATCACATGCGTACTATAGTGGAACATTACCAACTTGAAAGTCCGTACACACCTCAAACCCTCGTATTGGATAGCGAGAAGAAGTTAGTAGTACTATTGGGTTTGACAAAGCCCACCCGCGCTAAACTTGACTGGAGGTCGGACAGGTGTAACATTGACCTAAACATTGCCAAGTGATGTATAATAATTTATACATCTTTTCGGCACTGAAATATTTCCAAATAAGCGTAATATCGGCAATTATATTAGAATAAATAACCATTAATGTTCATATTTTCTATCTATAGATAAATATAGCCTTAAAGAATAAAACGAGCTGATATATGAAGAAAAACGGTGAAAACAAACTCAACACACCCCATTTTTGTGAACCTAAATAACGAATGGTGGCGCTCCGCCATGTCCAAATTTTATACGAGCTTAGAAAATAGTTATATATTTAGGTAAAAGATGCCTAAGAGCACAAAGTTTTGTTGAACGAACATCAAAGGTGTGAATTTATTTTGAAAGTAAAAGTGAATGAGAAAGTAATGCAAATGCCAAAGAAGCACTCACACAAAAAATAAAAAAATCAAAAATAGAAAAAGAGGCCAAAACGCACATATTAGACGGGGCCGAGAGCTTACGCGTTACCAAAGGGATGGTAACTCTGAGGATACACTATGGGTTCGAGGTGTTTAGTCAATAAATATTTTTAGGAAATACTAAGGGTGGAGGCCTGGGACCGTCATATACTGGGTTGCAGCTGGGTGAAACAATGTTGGGCCGAAATCCGATAATATAGTTTTAGGTTTAGGAATTGCTCGTACGACCTCACTTGACCTTTCATCCATCTAAATTCCACCTAAGTGCATTTTTTCTTACCATTAGAGGGTTTTTAGCTTACGGTGATAGGTTGAAGCAGTATGTTTCAACCCGGTTTTAATTGTCTTGATTATGCTTGAGATGGGGGTAAGCAGATCTGTAACTACTTAGGTGTGAGACCCATAGGTTTATAGATATCACTTGAACATAATCGTTAAATATGATGGGGGGCTTGATAGGTTAGTGGCTGGGTGTAAGTGGACAACAATATCGGAAATTGCGGGTTTACGTTTATTTGTGCTTAAAAATTAACCTATATGTTTTAAAGATCGATTTTGAAATATGATTCCATTGCATTATATATTTTTCGAGGACGAAAAATGGTTAAGTGTGAGGATGTTTGATTTGTTTCAAAACACATCTGGTTTTAATACTCATTTTATGAATAAATCGTGCTTAATTACATTGTTTATATATAAACATGACATGTATTTACGGTTTCTCGTGTTTAAAGGTTCCCGTGCATGAAAGGAGCGAAAATTAGGCTAAATCATGAAGAAACAAGATAATGCACGGGAGTGAAAGAACAAAACCAGAAAATTTAAATGGATTCGAAGTGTAGAGGTTATAAGAGGATATGATAGAGGGTTGTCATACGAAGACGTAGAAAAAAACGAGGAAGAAGACAGAGCTAAAACGAAGATTCTACGAACGAAATAAAAAAAATAATAAAATAATATGTCAGATGAATCCTCGGCGCGGTGCGGAGGATGGAGCTTCATGCTACGCGCGGCGCGGGGGACGTATGTCAGCGTTTTTAGGGTACTTTCATGTATTTAAACATCATTATACAACCCTAGACGATATACCAAGTCTTCCAGCTGCCATGGATTCTATCTAGAGTGATTTTGAAGAAGGAGGAGCTTCTTGGTTAAGAGATTGAAGACCGAAGCTTGAGTTTGTAGTTTAAGTGAGTCCCACGTTTGGTTTAACGTTTTCTTTTGCATATTCTTGTGTTTTGGTTGAATGTTTGCTACTGATTTCATTGTGTTTTTACTGTTAGACATGATTGTTGGCTAAACGTTATGTTATCTAGGCTTGGATTGATGTTTTGTGATTGATTTATGGTTTTAAACGGTTTTCGGGAATTGTTTATTGGGTTTTGATTAATTAAACCTTTTGATCAGATTTATTGGATGTTAGTTATGCATATTTACTTCTAATTTGTGTTTGAATGAATGTTTCACATATTACTTGATTGAATGTCTTTCGATTATAGGTTCATGTTATGGTTGTTTACTGTGCGCTTACAACTTGTTTAGGTTTATTGAGCTCATTCACCATAGAAACTGATTTTTAGCATAATATTAGAAGCTTATATTCTTACTTGCTTAGATATCCGACGGGTGATAAGTTGTCGGGTTTGTCTTTGTTATCAGGGTTTTAGGTTAAACTGTCTGACAGGAAGTTTGCCTAGTTTTTCTTAGTTTCACTGTTTACTTGTATCCTTTAGATATCTTTTAGACCACCCCGTGTACTCAGGTGCATTGAGATAGTAAAATTGACCGGTTAACTGTCTTCTAGGGTAATTAATTAGAGTTAGCGAACCGACAGGTGTGCCAATAAGCCGGTGCTTGTACATGATCTTTAGGATTTCCTCTTAGGTGACACCTTGAGAGTGATTAGGGATCCATTAGGTTTCCTAGGGTTCATATTTTTAGATTCCTGGTTCCAGCAGCATTTCTCGTAGCTGATAAAATCCCGAGTCGTCACAATTCGGATTCCTTGCCTAGGTAACCTTTAATCTCATCTGAATTAACGAGACTGGTCTCGTTAATTTAATAAGTGTCTATAGGGTTCGATATTCCCGGATTTCTCATAGCTATACTACACCTGATAGGTTGAATTGCCTGTTGCTAGTGGTTTGGTTTAGGGTATTCTAGGTTTTTATTACTCGTTGTGCTTGGTTAATTAATTGAAATATTTTTATACACCACTTCATGCACATCAGAAGTTGAATATACTATTTTGGGTCACGTTAATGAAAACACGCGTGTCATGTGCCGATCCCTCCCGTCCGATCGATATGAATGTGAAACACATATCGAAATCACATGTTGTCATTATGTTGAATGTTGGTACCCCCTTTCTACCAATATAAGGTAGTTGCTGACTCTCTGGGATGCAGACCCTATGTGTGTACCGTCAATACATCCAATACAATCCTAAATACAATTTAAACATTAGTTAAGTAACAAAATACACAAGTAGGAATGAAATTTATCAATTCAATACCTTGAAATACGACATGTATCTTTTGTCATTCAAGATTTGAGGTGGTATAAATTTAAAAGTTGGATCTTTTGGTCTTATAATGTCGTGTGCTAGACCTTGAAAACCATTACCCCTACCATCTATTGCCTCTAGAACTTGATGAAACGCGCTGCTAATAGTCTCCCCAGAACGTTGAAAACGTTCCCTAACAACCCTGTTAGATAAACCCAATGCCAATGTATACAGAAATATCCCCATTTTCTCACACGTTGACATTCTATCACTCAAATTCAATCCATAGTTTGATTCAAACTCTCTACATAATTTGGTAATTAAACACGTTTGTATGCATTCTGAATGCATTTACACATCGTATAGGATTGCCATTTAAAGTTTCCATCATCGAAGCCTGCCCTATATGCAACAACTAGGTCACTTGTATAAGTTAAATCCAACAAAAAATTTTAAAATTGTAATTTGTGCTTCTTCTTGCTTGTTTCATTATTCATAATAACCCTGGTAATAATAATTCAATATCAGCTTAACATATAAACATATAAATAGCTTAACATATAAGAACGTAAATAATATTCACAAATAAATAAATATTAAAATAAAAAGATATCAAATAACTTCCAATATAGTCATGTCACTAAAACATCAAGTTAAAAAACAATAAATCAACCCAAAAGCAATAAAGTTCAAACAAATAGAGACAATAATGTCTTCGTAACATGTCCGCAAAGAAAAATTTATTCGGTGAGCCTTTTCTTTCGTTGCAGCCATGCTAACCTATCATGATCATGTCGCACATTTATAAACATTTCTCTTTTTACGGGATCTTCAAATAAATCCATTGCAAAGAACCGCAACTCCTCATCTTCTCTCATTGATCCTGCATCTACCATCTGGTTAAGCACACCTATAGCAGCTTTTACTAAACATAGTACTTTGATTGATTTTGGAAGAATCTGATTCTAATATTTCTAGAGCACGTTGTTGATTCATATTACTTTGAGTTAAATGGTCTTTAAGTATTGAAGCTCTCAGTGATCCCCTCTCTTTACGTTTCATCTTAACTGGTTTAGGCTTAGTGTTTACTTTAGTAGGCTTCTCAAAATTTTTGCAACCTTATTGGGGCTTCAAGTCGATGCATCAGGTTGATGTACTTCATTCAAAAAAGTCAGCGTAGAAATTATTTTCTTGAATTTTCAAGTTTTCTAGATTAGAAGTGTATCATTGTATACATGATAAGCATCTACATTATCACCTCCCTTAACATTGTCATCCTCAAGGTTCTCAACGTGCACTTCATTGAATGTCATTGAATCCGTAGAGGATGCCACACATTTTTCCCCACTAGCAACTGCATCTCCAAATAACAGATCTAACTCTTCTTGTAGTTGTATAGATGGTTGATTATTTTGAATTGCTAGAACTTTTGAATTTTCCTACAAAATATAATGGTGAATTGTTAGTTATCATTATGACTGAATATTATACGGTATATAAATTTTAAATGGGCTATATTATGTCACCTGAAATTTTCTTTTCCACCATTCATCATAACAACCAAGCATGTCTGTTACTATCATTCCAACCTAGACCAGTCTCTCCATTCTTAAGTGACTTCCAAAGGTTGTACTCTTTTCTCATACCATCATACTTGTTCTTTATAGCTTTGTCACTGACGAATTTATGATTTATAATTTTTTCAAACGCTGGCTGAAGAGAACCCCATTTGAATGGCGAAGTTCGACCATGCTTCGTGATATATTTGTTTAAGAACCGACATAACTCTAGTACCATTTCTTTTGTCTAGTTTTCTCTTTTCCCTTTCTCTTTTTAGAATCCATGTAGAAACTGTGCATACATATATACACAATTGCAAAATCAGTTAAGTAGCTAGACTAGTAGCTATCTATCCATCCTATAGGCTAAGGAACGGCATCAAGTTTTTCATAAGCATAACTCCAACTTTCATATTTACAAAGTTTGATTTAAATATCGCCCAGATGTCTGCAGTTTTTACTGCAATGTATTACCCTTGAACGACCACTTTTGCTGTATTTTATTGTTGTAAAATGTTGTTTTTTAAATGTAGTCAAAGGAGTTGATATATTACATATTTTTTGCTGTTAAAAAGTGCAATCTTTGATGGATTTAATTTTTGTAAAAGAGAGTTAATTTTTACACCTTTTGTTTTCAACTAGTGTAATTTTTGAGGCATTTTTTTGCTGTCAAAACATGTAAATTTATATGAAGTTAATTGCTGTAAAAATAGAGTGTTTACTTCTTGTCAAAAAAGCAGTTATGTAGTATGGTGTTGCTTCTAAAAAGGCAATATTCTGTAGTCATAATACCTTTTAAGTTACACATATATACGCTAAAGATGCAGTTTGTGATGAACCAAGCCAAGTTCATTATTACAGGCCAAGGCTACTGACTTAAAATGCATATCTATATTTAATGTATATGCTTTAGAATTTTTTTCCATTTGGTTCTAACATATTGATATTAAAGTGTTGACAATAGGTGTGCAAATGAGCTGAGCCACTTGCGAGCTACTCGAGATCGGTTCGTTAAAAAGCTCGATCGAGCCGAGTTTAGTCGAGCCCGATCTCGAGCTTAAAAGTAAGCTCCTTTAATAAACGAAGCCCGAGCTCGAGCTTCACTTATCAAGCTCGGGCCAGCTCGCGAGCCTAAATGAGCATGTCATTTATATATAAAATTATAATTGAAAAAAACATAACATTAATTATAAATATATAAAAAATAATTAATAAATAGTAAACGAGCCAACCTCAAGCTTAAAAAATCTACCACGAGTCGAGCTCGAGCTTTGGAAATAGAGCTCAAGCTCTGTGTAAGTTAAACGAGCCAAGCTCTCGGCTCGTTTAAATCCCTAGTTGACAATGGAGGTGTATGCATCTATGAATAACCAAGTTTATATTACTCACTTTGTATTGTGCTTAGCATGTTATTCTTGTAGTTTTATATCAATATCTTTTGTATTCTTTTTGTTTAGGATGCCAGTAAAAACTTTAAAAACGGGGCCGAGCTCGAGCTCCCTGTATGTTAAACGAGCCGAGCTCTCGGTTCATTTAGAATGCAAATAAATATGTACATTATGACGTCCAAAGCTTGTATCTTTTGGTCGGCCGGTTTCAAAAGTTTCAAACCGTAGTGACGGTTTGGTTTACGGTTTACCCCAAAAACCGGCCGTGTAAAGACGAACCGGGCCGTAAGGTATAATATGTATGCAATAATTTTAGATGTATTGTGTTATTATATATAATAATTGATAAGTTTGGTGTCGCTAAGCCCTGATTGGGCCACTTGGCGGCACCATACTTGTCAATTATTTTGTTTTTTTATGTTCTTTTTCAATTTCTTTTATGTTTTTTTATTGTTTTTTTTATGTTTTAGTTCTAGTGTCGTAACGAAATAACGAAAGCCGACCAAACGTCAATTTTATGGTTTTTTGTTTGATTGAATTCCGGTACCGTAACAAACGTGATGGAAACCGACTGATTCCGCCTAGACTCATCGCCTCAACGTCCGAGCCCGACAATGCTCGAGTTACCGATGGACACCATCCCATTCATGCAACTAAATTTTTATGTTATCCGTTTTTTCGCTCTATTACCGTAACGAAAATTGATTGAGTGCCAATTTTGTTTTTTTTAGTTTCGGTTTCCTAACGAACGTGACAGAAACCGATTGAATTCACGTAGACTCACCGCATTTTGTTTTAAATTTGGTACCGTAACACACGTAACAAAAATCAGCTGAATGCATAATTTTTTGTTTTAGCTCTGGTACCATAACGAACGTGACGGAAACCAGTCGCATTTGCGTACACTCACCGTCTCAACAACGCTCGAGTCTTCCCAACGTTTAGGTTTTAGCAACCGACACCACCTATTGGTCCACCTCAATTTTTATATTTTTTACATTTTATTTTTGTTTTTTAGTTACGATATCCTAGCGCATGACACCGAACCGATCGAATCGCGTCAACTTATCGCCTTAACGCTTGAGATCGACAACACTTGGGTTTTATCAACCTAGTTAGGTATGTTATTTATTATACTTGGTATTCAGGTTTTAATAATTGTAATGGATGAACTGAGGGCAGCCTTGAGTTAAATGAGGTGTTAGAGCTATAATCAAACTTAATTGCTAATTATTTTGTTGATTTTAATGATCTTAAGATTAGAAATTACTTTTAATAGTTGTGAGAAGAATTCAAACATTACTCTTATGTTTTACAAGTGTTGTTGGAATAGTGATTATGGCAAAACTGAAAACTAGAACAATTGTAATTGCAGCACACAGATAGTATTAATCACACAAAAATCCCTGAAATTAATCACAAAAATCACAGTAATTTACATTCGTTTTCCACCCCACTTCGATCTTAATAATCAAATAAACCACCAATTAATCAGAAACATGTAACAATCAAATAACACAATTGAAGCATTTAGATCAAACGAAAGCACATAACAAAATTACGTCTATACTTCGATTTTCATGTGCCATTTACGTATATACTTTGACTTTCATGTACCATTTTGATCAAACGATTTATCTATGGGGAAATATATTAGGGCACGAAAGATAAAAGCAAAGGGGGGGGGGGGGGGGGGATAAAACAAGCGTGATTAGAAATTACATGTGATTCGTGGAAGTAGATGGATGATCTGTTGTGATTGTTGTTAACGTTGTTGTTGTTGAGGCTGCAAGGTTGTCGATGGCCGAAGGTTATTTAAGTAATTATAAAACTAAAGACTGTAGATTTTTTCAAACGCTAGTAGTAGAAGCGTTCTAATAGGGATCTTTTTCTCCCAATCTAAAAGCTTCAAGCTCTTTTACCAAACAAGGTTTTTAATGAGTAAGAGGTTTTTCTTAAAAGCCTAAAGCTAAAAGTTTCTAAAAGTTCTTAAAAGCTCCTCCATTCTCTCTCACCTCCATTCTCTCTCCTACCCACACACATAACACAAAGTTGTTTTTGGGTCTTTTTATAGAAGAGCTAATATTCCTCCTCTCTCATTCACATCATACCACCTCTCATCCACATCACCATCATTCTCCTTAAAAACACCCCGAAAAACATATATTGTGGATGGTCTAAATTATAACAAACTAGTGTTTTAACCGGCGCGAGATAAGTCTGTAAAAATTGGACGGTGACAAACCCAATCGTTGTCGGTTCCAGGCATTAAGGCGATGAGTTACCGTTGGTAAAATCTGAGCGTTAAAAGCCAAAAAAATAATCTTCAAAGTAACATATAAAAAGATTAACATGTAAACAAATAAACTATTTAACATTTATTTGGTCTGGAAAACCGCGTGGTGGTAAAACTCAAGCGTTGTCGGCTACGGACATTGAGGCAGTAACTCGACACGTGTTCGGGCGGTTTCGTTTACTTTCGTTATGGCACCGGAGCTAAAAAACGGAAAAAAAATATAAAAATCGAGGTGGACCAATGGGGTGGTGTTGGTTGGTAAAGTCGGCCGTGGGTAAATTCCGAAGCGTTGTCAGTCCTGAGTGTTGAGTTGTAAGTCTACGAAAATTTGGTCGGTTTTTGTTTTGTTCGTTACGGTACTGAAATTAAAAAAAAACAAAAACAAAATGACAACGATCAATATGGTGCCGCCAAGTGACCCAATCGCCACTTAGCGGCACCAAACTTGTCATTTATTATATATATTAATATTAATACTATATATGACAGATAACTTTTATGAAAGACGTAGTCTATTAGCATTCACTAAGGAGGGCAGACCTCTTATCCTAGAACTTGCTTAATTTTTTAAATCCTTTGATAGTAAGATATTCAAAAATATTGTTTATTTATATTATTTATTATCAGTTTTTTATATTTATTACTGGAAAAGTAAAGTGATGATTCATTAATTCAAGATAATTAGTTAATTACTCCTAATATTAAGAGTGTAATGTATCATATTAAAACTTAAAAATGTCAAAATATGGTGTACGCTAATGTTAATGTGATGTAAAAAAAAGAAAATGAAAAACGAAAAAAGAAATACAAACTTTACTCGTGTTCTATATTTGTACATACATGGTTTTAAATCTTTGGTGTAGGGTTGATCTCACCCTGTCACCCTCGTCACCGATCCATGTCTTATTTCGATTCTCTATTTCTAGCCACTCAAAAAACACAGCATCTATATGGCTACGGTTTTGTTTCTTCTTATACTAGCTAGCTTTTAACTTATTTCAACTTTTTTTTAAATATATCTTTACTATGGTATAAGGATTAACATTGACTTATGGTTTTGATTTTTCGTAAGTATTAAAAAAGTAAAGACTTAACAAAATCACACGTTTTATAATCCATAATTAACACGTATAGCGTACTTAGGTAGGCAATATGCAAGTCTATTCCATGTGATTGAGGATTCAAATCGCATGAGTGGTAGGAAATTACACGTACTTTTGTTGAAATGGATTTGCATTTAATGAAATATATGACAAATTATTTACAATTCATTTCTCAACTGAAGACATTTAAAATTAAAACACGATTCTAAATACAGCTAATTAAACACAATATGAATGGAAATGAGATTCTAGCTAATTAAAACAAATCCTGCTAACCAAACATATTAAGAAATGAAATTCACCATTGAAATATATAATATTTCAAACCCCGAACTTAGTTTTTGTACTCAAATGTATAAACCAATCTCGTAATTTATTAATCACAAGTTTAGTTTCATTTCTTCAGAAATATATATCAAGGATATGATATCTATAATGAAAATGTTGTATTTGAACGATGATGCTTCTCCTACACCATGCACAACCAAATTACCAAAAAGCCCTTGAGATGAGTTTGGAATTTTGTTTAGAGATATTTTGGTTGTAGTAAGGATATTCGAAACAAGGTTATGGTGTATATTGAGTTCAAAAAATCTTATCTTCCCTTATTTCTTGGCTGGTCTAAACTTCATCTCTTTCAAATCTTGAAAGCCAGCAACCCTAACAATATCTTCATAAAACCGAAATACAATGTCTTCCCCTTTAACCCCCTCAACTTCTCTAAATAACAACATTCATATTAGTCATAACTTCCCATCATCTACACCTAAAACCCTCCTCAAAGCCCTCAATTCCCCATTCTCCATTCCTTCAAAACTAACTTTCATTTCACCCAAATCTTCCATCACTACAAACTACAATGAACTCGGGTTGGACGAAGAAATGGGACAAATCAAAAGGCTTCAAAACGGGTCGGATGTTCGTGGGGTGGCCGTGGAAGGGGAGCCGGGGCGGAAGGTGAACCTTACACCGCCAGCGTCGGAAGCTATAGCTGAGAGTTTTGGAGAGTGGGTGATAAATGGATTGGTGAAGGAGAAAGGAAAACAAGTGGAAGATGTCAGGGTTTCACTCGGGCGGGACCCACGGATATCAGGTGCATCTTTGAGTGTGGCAATATTTTCGGGCTTGGGTCGGGCTGGTTGCGTAACGTATGATATGGGACTAGCGACGACACCAGCATGTTTCATGAGCACAGTGTTGCCACCATTTTCATATGATGCTTCCATAATGGTACGTACGTGTGTTCGCTTATTCCATTTTCATTAGAATTAATTTGCATGTGACTGTATTGAAAGTAATACCATATTTTAAAACTTTTAATGCGTATCATACTTTTATAAATAATTACTTTCTCTCTCTAATTCGGTTACAACCATTTAAAAAAATATTTAAAGTTTATAAATTATGAATAGTCTAGCTTTCTTCAAATTTTCATTATGCATAGGAGCTTTCTCTCTCTCATTCGCTCCCAATCCATCACAACTACTCCAAAAGATATAAAGAACACACTCAGATATTTATGAAAGAGTTGCTGTGAATGTTCTTAAAAGATTAAATTAAACGGTGTTCACTGCTTTCGCTTTATATATTACTAGCTTGAGTCATGTGTAATACACGGGTAATTGATGAAAATTTAAAGCGTTACATATAATTTAAGTGAAACACGTTAATCAATACAGTTATCATATATTGTTAATTGATTTACATCGGGCTGTAAACGAACCGAATTAAACCATAAAAATTGTTTATATACTTGTTTATACTTAAGAGTATAATATATTTTTTTATAAAATTTTAAAATTTCATGTATATTTGTTTCAATATATACTTAAATAATTAGTTTAATTAGATAGAGAAAAGTTAAAATATAAAGGGAGACAAAAATGAGAAGTACGAGAAAAATTTGGGGCAAGAAAAAAACCAAAAAAAAAATCATAATATCAAGGAAAAAATACACAATGATAAAAAAATCAGACACAATGAAGAAAATAAAAATAAAAAACAAAAAAAATAAGATACAATGAAGAAAATAAACAAAACACACAATGATAAATAAAAAAAGATACACAATAGATCACAAAATATAACATAATGGCGAACAAAATATAATACAATGTTGAGCAATATAACAAAGTATCAAGAAATAAAACATAATATCAAGGAAAAAATACATAATTAAAAACGAAAATAAGCACAAATACAATAATAAATAGAAAGACACATTGATCTATTTTCCTCAACATGTTTTTTCTTTTTCTTTTCTTTCTTTTTTTTTCTTTTTTGAGAACCAGGAAAACGTGAAATCATTTTTGTGTTTTTTACTTTTTCGTTTTTTATTAATTTTTGAGTTTTCATTTTTTTATTATTATTTTTTATTTTTCATTGTTTTTTTTACTAGAAATTAATCCTTCTCATCATTCTCGTTGTCTCTTTTTATAGAATAACTTGACCCTGATTAGATATATATATTTTTAACTCAACTCCAAGTTCATAATATATAACTAATTAACCCATTGAGAAATACGACACAGTTATTATTCTTCTCATTTTTAAAAGTCCCATACTTCAATATTTATTTTCTGATCATATATGTACAACCTGTGATAACCTATTATCACAGTTTAGTAACAAGCCCATTAGAATCAATGTGTTTATAAAGGGAAATACTATTGTTATTGTATTATGTTAAGAAAATATATGATATGATGAACTTTAATGTAAATAAATTTTTTGTAGTCTAATAATTCATTTTTGTTCTATAAATTATCTCGTTATTTGCAAGAGTGAGAAATTTATACAGAACTAAATTACTTCCATGGAAAATTCCTAAAATGTGCACTTTTACTAATTGATTTTCAAGATCGTCCATTAAAATCTAAAATTCTCTAAATGACTATGGAAAATACGTCTAATCGATCAAATTTGAGTGTGATCTGACCAAATTTGTGTGCAATATGACCAAATTATTTTGTGAGTTTCAAGTAAATTATTTGTGAGAACTCATGTAATTTGTACTTATTTGTGAGGACTGTCGGAATTTGTACATATTTAATTTTAAACATTATAATATTAAATTAACAAGTTATAAAAATAAAATAAACTTTTATATTAATAAAATAAAGTTAATAAGATAGCATGTTTATCCTCGCATCAAAATTATTTTTGATTTGAAGGTAATATTGAATTTTATGTTGGCAGTATTTAGTTAACTTAAACTTACATTGGATTTAGATGACAGCTTCTCACTTGCCATACACACGGAATGGTCTTAAATTCTTTACAAAGAAAGGAGGACTAACATCTTCGGAGGTTGAAGAAATATGCGACAAAGCTGCTTTTAAGTACGCCAATCGCTTAACGAAAGTGTCAACGTTACTCAGAACGACTCCTACACGAGTCGATTTCATGAGTGTTTACGCAAAACATCTTCGAGACATCATCAAGGAGAGGGTGAATCATCCACAACATTATGACACTCCTCTTGAAGGCTTTCAGGTACTTGTATATATACCTTCAAAACAAAAATATAAGAAAAGAAAATAACATATATAATTTCATGTAAATATCTTAGATGCTTAGATGTGTGGCACTCCTGCTGATATTCATATAATTAATTACTTTACCTAAAGAATTATTATAAATATAAAAACTAAAGATAGAGCATTAGAGTGGGTGAATTAGTATACTACTCTACTATCTAAGAACCAATGTTTGGTTTGGGAAAATGGATATTTATATCTCGGGTATCATCTAATACTATACACCCCGTGAAAAATTTTAAAGCTAATTTCATACCCGGTCACATAATATGTGTTCCATTACCCTTCTCCAATATTGTTTCACGTTAACTTACTAGTCAGTAGTTAGATTCGGGTTCATTTACCATTCCTATTTGAACTTACAGATAATAGTGAACGCTGGAAATGGGTCAGGGGGGTTCTTTACGTTTGATGTATTAGACAAGTTAGGTGCAGACACATTTGGGTCCTTAAACCTTACACCAGACGGTATGTTTCCTAACCATATCCCAAACCCTGAGGACAAGGTGGCAATGTCTGTAACACGAGCAGCTGTGCTCGAGTCATCGGCTGATCTCGGCATTGTTTTCGATACCGATGTGGACCGTAGTGGAGTTGTGGACAAAGAGGGAAACCCCGTAAATGGTGACAAGTTGATTGCACTTATGGCTGCCATTGTCCTAAAGGAACATCCTGGTTCGACCATTGTGACCGATGCTCGAACCAGTATGGCTCTGACGCGGTTTATTACCGATCATGGTGGCCAGCATTGTTTGTATCGTGTTGGTTACCGGAATGTTATTGACAAGGGTGTTCAGCTTAATGAAGATGGTGTTGATACACAACTTATGATGGAAACATCCGGTCATGGTGCACTTAAAGAAAATTACTTTCTTGATGATGGTCAGTATTTTTTGTTATCTAGTCTTACTATAGTATATTCTTTGCATTCCCATACAAAATTTTATTGAAAAGTCGAACTTTTAATAAAACAACATAGGGCCGGTGTTTTGTGCAAGAAACTGAAGAAACGGATCCATCAACCCAAAATTCCAAATTGAAAAACTGATGTTTTGGTTCTATGCATTTGTAAAAACTGAACCGAATTTTCAAATTTTTATTTTTCTATTTTTATTTTAAGTGATTTATAAGAATTTAATAAATATGTAACTCAAATATTTTTGGTAAAATGTATATTAATCAATTAGTTAATAAATTTTTTTTTTCAAATGTAAAAACAAATTTATTGATTGTTTATTGGATTACATCGAAACAGAAGGCAAGCGGGCAACAAGCTGCGCCGCTACCCCTTTTATTGGATTAATAATTAAAAAGCTATTTATACCTATATTCATTATTTTCGGCAAACTTTTTTTTGACCTAAAATTTCGAAGATTAAATGGCAAACACCGAAAAGACCAAAAACGAACCGAAACCAAAACTGAAACTGAGCGGTTTCAAAATTCCAAAAACCTAAGTTTTGGTTTTCGGTTTGATTTTAACTCAAAACTGACCCAAACAGAACCGTGCACACCCCTTAAACAACATAATTACAGGACTAAAAGCACATTACTTTGAATACAACTTAATTTTCAATAAATTTTATATCGAAATCCGACCAAAGAATAAATAAACAAAACCACGTGTTCAGGCTATTTTTAAATATAGTATTATCGAAATATCAAATTAAATCATATAGCTAGCTATATACTGTGTTGTGTAGGTGCATATATGGTGGTAAAGATCATTATAGAGATGGTAAGAATGAAACTAGAGGGGTCAAATGAAGGAATTGGAAGTTTGATCAAAGATCTTGAAGAGCCATTAGAAGCAGTAGAACTAAGAATGGACATACTTTCCGAGCCTAAACATGCCAAGGCTCGAGCCATTGAGATCATTGAGACATTCAAAACCTACACAGAGGTAGCAAAAATCCATACCTTAAAACAAAAGTTATCCATCTATATATGTTATCTCCATTATCAGTTTATACATAAATATCAATATCTAAAGACACAAAATGTTAATTTAACCGGTCAAAGTAAAGAAAATGTTCATTTGACTAGTGTTTTCCCCATAATGTTCACTCTTAATCTTATCGACCTGACACTTTTTAATCATTAATCGACAAAATTTTCAACCAACAAGATCGCTCCATCTGCTATTTTTTTCGTCAAACCATCAAGTTTTTCTTTGGAAACCATATGACCTGATGAGATTTCTGCACTTCTTGTCTATGTCAGTTCGTTGGGTTTCAGGCCAGTTGACAGGGTTGTCCCCGACAGGCCTTTTTTCTATTTATTTTTAAAACCATTGCAGCCTTGATTTAAAAATTCCCGTTGGACACAAGGAAAATCTTGTCGTTTTTAACAAAAAAAGTTTGATGCCAAAAAAATCATGTCAGACATCAACAAAATCTCGCCGAACGCTAGAAAAATCTCGTCGGCAGCACCAATATTTGAAAAAAAAAATCCCTTCGACTCAACAGTAACCTACATGGCAGAAATTGATTGGCTAAAATTTCGTCAAGTTAATGATTAAAAGTCATCGATTCGACGTGATTTTGTATGGACATTTTTGGAGAATGTGAGTCAAGTGGACATTTTCTTTATTTTAACCAGTCAAATTAACATTTTAGTCATTTGTTCATACGTAAATCTACCTGCCTACAGGAAGGGAGGCTAGCAGGATGGGAGCTAGATTCTTGTGGAGATTGTTGGGTAAGCGATGGTTGCCTTGTTGATTCCAACGACACTCCTGCTCCTGTTGACGCTCAAATGTACAGGTAGGAGTTAATTCTCCCAGGGTTAGTAACGAATTATACGACTCCAGTTTGCACGTGGTTGTTGATTTTGATTATTAACCTTGACATGTTTAGGGCCAAGGTTTCAAACGATGAAAGCGGACAATATGGATGGATACACATTAGACAAAGCATTCATAACCCAAATATAGCAGTTAATATGCAGTCATCTGTGCTTGGTGGTTGCTTATCAATGGCTCAAGTTTTCTTAGATAAGTCAGTCTTCATATCTACAACATTAATATATAGTCCTTATATATATAGATAACCTTGTATTACTAAGTTTGGAATTTGTGATCATTTTAGGTTTCTTCTAGCAAGCGGAATGGATAAGGATCTTGACTTCTCTCAGATCGACAAGTATGCTAAGAATGGAAACATGAGTTAGTTATGTTGGTTTCTATTTTTGGAAACTTAGCACGTAAGATAAAAACAATGCTGATAAATATTTATGGATGTATAGTGGGCTTATGCTTATATATATATACTAGGCTATTAACCCGCGTATGACACGGGTGGAAATATAGAAATCGTCTAAAAAACACATATAATTTTAAATGACAAGATAATTTGTAGTATATTTTTTGGGACAAACAACATGATACTTATTAGGTATGTAACTTAAATACACAAATAAATATATTGTAAAATTATATAAACATGAAAAAACCTATAAAAACATATATATTTAACATATAAATGTTGTAACAAATACTGTAAACACATAATATAGAACTTATATAAGGACTTAACATAAGAAATTATATTGCCAAAAAGATAACTGAAACGTATTATGTCGGTCGTTCTTACGAAACATCATGCCGAAAAATGCGTACACGTTATATTAAAATTATAATGTAATTGGATTTAGATGAATTGGCTAAATATTTATAATGGACCCAAAAATGTTGTCAATTGTACTGAGTAACTTAAACTAATGCAGTGTTGTAGAAAATAATATATTTTTAAAAATCCATAACTTTAATAGGAATATTTAAATAATATACTTTAAAATTTTAATAGTTAGTATTCATCACATTCAATAAAAATAAACATAATAATTTAATTGGTTTAGGTTGGTGACATTATCACATCTTATGTTACACTTTTTGTTACAAGTTAACAAAAACAACCAAAGTTCAATTTCGACATTAAGTGTTATAATATATTTAAAATGTGGTTACAACAGTTTACTTATTTTTGATTAACTATGTATGTTACATTTTGTATAATTGATAGTCTATAAAAAAATTGCTATTTGACTATACATTATATATATATTAAAAACCATTATTTCCTACACTCACACATTTATTATTTATCAATGTTTAAATCTTCTTACATGAGGTACAACTAACCATTGCACAAGTATTATATATACATTTAAAGGTAAATAATAAAGTTTTTTTTCTTATAATTTTATCACAATAGTTTCAAATAATTACCTTTTAGCCTCTCAACTTTTATTACGAACTTTGGTCTTTTAGACTTTTTGCATAAATGTTTTTACACTTATACTTTTTTGACCCCTCAACTTAGTTTCATATATTTACTTTTTGACTCATCAACTTTGGTAATGAAACTGTTGGTGCATTTTGTGACCGTCGCTATGCAATTCTGACCAGCGGAACGCCACAGGCGAAGTTAGCACAACTTCGCCTTAGGCGAAGTTAGAACAACTTCGCCATAGGCGAAGTTAGCACAACTTCGCCTACTGAAGCCCAGGCCCGAGAATGTTTTATATATATACGTGTGTCTTGTTTAGGTTTAGTGAATCCAGAAATTAGTGTGTGTTTTGAGCAGTTTGTTTGTTTAGAGAGAGTAAGAGACAAGGAGAGTCGTGTGAGACGACCCGAGGTAGAGCTCACCTCGGGTCAGTCGTTTTCGTCCTTTTGGTTACGGTATGTAACGTGTTTTGATTAATATATAAGAATCTGCAGATTTGATTATCCCGTTCTTGTATTTGTTCGTGTATTTGTTCGTGTACGTGTTTGTGTTCTTCATCTTTACACCAATAAACGAGTCTAGGAGGATTCCGCACTCCTAGACCTCGTGCGGATCTCGTATCGATCGGCGACGCCCCGGGGGGACCTACATGTGGTATCAGAGCCTTAGGCTCTTATGCTATGGTTCGAGATCTGCGTTTTGGTGTTTCTGGCACGTTTCTGATCGTTTCTGGCAGATCAGCGCCGCAGGCGAAGTTATGGGATTCAGGTGAAGTTGCCGTCACTGTTCGTAGGGTTTCATCGATGTTATTGGCCAGGTGAAGTTAGCAGCCAAGCGAAGTTATGGCCAGGCAAAGTTATTGAGGGGCGAAGTTGACTTTTAGGCGAAGTTGACTTTTAGGCGAAGTTAACTTTAGGCAAAGTTAACGAGAAAAAAAAAAGTATTTTGGTGTTTTCGTCTGTATGGCCCGGTGTACACGATTATTGTGAGACCGAAGACGTTGTTCCGTCAACGAGTGAAACTTGTTATCTCTTTGTCTTACGTGTGAACAAATACGTGTCAACTCTGGATTTGGAGTTGAGGTTGTGAATGGGATATTGTTTGAAACTGGATATTGACACATATTCGGGTGTTTGTGGGCAATGAAATTGTTGTTGTTCGAGGTTGACCAACTGAAGAAAGTCAAATTGAACTGAAGGTTTTCGTCATTACTGGATTGCGGTCAGAGCATATTATTTATGTTATTTTCAAGGCGTTCGAGAATTGGATCCTGAAACGTGATGCTTATTTATTAGAGTGAAAATTCTGGAACAAGTTGGATTTAATCGGGAACTAAAGTGTTTATGTTCTTGATCGTTATCCCTGGTGATTGAAGATGCTTCGGATTAATTAATGGTCATGTGTTAGATTCTGTCAAGGTGGTTTTGTGATGAAATTGATCACTTGATGTTGAGTAGTTGAAGATTAAACCTTATCGTATGCCGACGAGTTGGTGAAGTTGTGGAGGAAGCCCAACTTCACGTGTTGGTGAAGTCAGATGGACTCACGTGATTGGTTGAGATGATCTATTGGCACGAGGATGCATGCATTTCAAAGACCTCAATCTATATTGTCGGAGAAGCTTACACTGAAGGGGAGATCTGATATGGAAGACGCTGGGTGATTGGTAGATTTGTGAAGCTACAAGACAGTTTCAGACACGGCTGGTTGACTGCAAACAGAAGATCATCAGTTAAGAGGGGGACTGTTGGTGCATGTCGTGTAACAAAAGATCTTTTGTGTTTGTTAGAATTGAGAGCAACGGTCAAAGGGGAGACTGTTGGTGCATTTTGTGACCGTCGCTATGCAATTCTGACCAGCGGAACGCCACAGGCGAAGTTAGCACAACTTCGCCTTAGGCGAAGTTAGAACAACTTCGCCATAGGCGAAGTTAGCACAACTTCGCCTACTGAAGCCCAGGCCCGAGAATGTTTTATATATATATATATATACGTGTGTCTTGTTTAGGTTTAGTGAATCCAGAAATTAGTGTGTGTTTTGAGCAGTTTGTTTGTTTAGAGAGAGTAAGAGACAAGGAGAGTCGTGTGAGACGACCCGAGGTAGAGCTCACCTCGGGTCAGTCGTTTTCGTCCTTTTGGTTACGGTATGTAACGTGTTTTGATTATTATATAAGAATCTGCAGATTTGATTATCCCGTTCTTGTATTTGTTCGTGTATTTGTTCGTGTACGTGTTTGTGTTCTTCATCTTTACACCAATAAACGAGTCTAGGATGATTCCGCACTCCTAGACCTCGTGCGGATCTCGTATCGATCGGCGACGCCCCGGGGGGGACCTACAGAAACTTTTGCCACAAAACTTTTACCATAACAATCGAACCGATATCAACCGACTTCTCGCCGCGTGCCCGTCGCAAAACGTGATAGCTTACGAAAATTTAATGCATTTAACCCACTTTGTCGTAATGCTCGGGGTAGAAATACTTGTTCACATTTATAATATATTGTATCCTTTGATGCAAGCTTTAACTTGAAGCTAATAACATAACAAAATAAATTTAAATATATATTACTGGATTAAAGCGTTATACATAAATTGTTACCGTTCGAAATGCTACTCAGTAGATCTTTTGGAGTTGACACTGCATTTATATATAAAAAAACGTTATTATATAACATTTGAAGGGTAAATAAAGAATATTAAAATGACTACCCGTTTAAATTACTCCTCTTATTGGAAGAGGTTGATTGAACTATTACGCTTATTTGATTTGAAGATAACTGTAGTAAAATATAACAAGGTAATCATATGAAAATGAGAAGCACCATAAATGTTGACAGAAAAAAACGTATATAGCGTGCTGTCTAATTTTGTTGATCTAATGAAGCATTTTAATACACAAAACATAACAATTAGAAAAACAGAGAGTATTAAGTTTAGTTACAATTGTGGCTTTTCTATTAGATGTTCATAATGTAATTGTAAAAACATGGAAATTATAAACATTACCGAAAAACATAAATAACATACCTTAGTCTATTAGATGCGAAGAATAACGGTTAACTTCAAACAGCATAGAGAATTATAAAATCGTTAATGTAAAAGTGTCTAACCCACCAATGTGTGTTGAATGTATATGAACAAAATGTGTAGAGTTAAATAATATTCAACTTTCCACATGTAAATTAGGAACCAATATCGTGTGTTGAATACATAAACAAAATGTGAAGAGTTGAATAATATTCAACTTTCCACGGAGTTACTATTTTATTTAATATCATAATCATTAATTAACATTAATATATGAATTGAATTACTAACTTTTGAATAATCTTTACTTTTGAATTATTTAATAACCAAGAAAATTTGAGAAGCCTTAATATGTATGAAAACTGTAGTAATATGTCAATAGGTATAGCCCATTTGCCAAAAAGCTTATTGCTTTAATAATATAGGTAGATTTAAATAATCAAATAAAAAAAGAATAAGCGGATTCAAAAATACGTATAAAATTGTGTTACGTATATTAACATTGTTAGATAAAGAACATATTTTTGTGGCGGCCTCATGGTAGAAGGCAATGCCTTCTTGGGTGGAAACACATATTCAATCCTAGTTGAGAATATAATATTAAGAAAAAATTTCTGTTTGAATACATGTGGTTTGATCGTTTCATATATTTGTATACAATTTTGAAACGTTTAACGCTTTGAATACAAATATATTTTAATTATATCGATTTGTATACAACTTCTAAACGGAGTTAAACATATCTGTTAAACCCCAAATACGTCAAGGGTACTTTCGTCATTTTCAATAAAAAAATTAACCCCTGCAATGATCTGATAAATAATATAATGCAGATTAATCCTTTAATGAACCGTTCAAGAAAAAATAAAAATCACCAGAAGATTAAAAAATAAACATTCATAATACTTGTCCATAACTATAAAGCCAAAATAACCCAATCGAACATATTATAAACAAAACTAAATGCAAACTTTCATTTCATAACTTGTAAAATCATCCATATACATTTAACAAATCTGCAAATTGACCTTTACTTATGATTACCCAATTTTTCATGTTAATTGACAAGATAATAGATTACAAAGAACCAGACTACAAGATAGAACATGTTTCAGTCTCTTGTTCTCCATATCATGTTTCCGGACCATTTCTTTGTGATTCTTAATCGAATTGAGAAGCCTCGAGACAATATCTGCTACTTGAGAACACAATTGCATATTAACATCGTTGAATTTGGGGAAGACGGTATGAACGAAGAGAGGAGTTAAGGTTCAAATGAAGTATTTGGGGAAGACGTATAAACAAAGAGGGGTGTTAGGGTTTTAATCTGCTAAAAGTGGTTATATAAAAGCACACTAATTTAGACACTAAGTAATAAATTCTAGACTCTTAAACTTAACTAAACTACAAACCAGCAAGTGAACCGATCGACTATAGTACAGCTAAGTAAGTCTGGATATCGAACCCACAGAACTCTTTAAATTACGTTAACTAGCTAAATTTAGACTTAACTACATACACGACTATTTATTTATTATTGGGGGGTTTTACTAAAAAAAAATTAATATTAAATTAATCACTAAGAATTAAAGATGACTTAAAGCTAGACTTAATTCAAATGATGACAATCAACCACCTAGGCTAGAATCCCCTAAGTTTCAGTTATCAATTAACCGGGAAAATATTTAGTTATGGACCTGAGATCGTAAAATAGACGCTTAAGAGAAAACCGAACAGGACCCCTGACCCTTATCAAGAAGACACCTATGGGTTTCTAATAAGTTTTAACAATCACCAGTATTAACAATCAAGTTTCCTTACGGTCACCTAACTAATTACAAACTAGTTCATTTATACGAAATCCTACCTTACAGCGCGGAAATCAAAAGTAGTTTAAAGTATTCACTCGACTAGATAAACAAGGCTAAAAAATCAAACTTAGACGGACTTCTTACGAAGAACTAAATCTAGCAATATTAAACAACCAAGACTTATCATATAATCTATCACCTCTCAGCTATTTAGATTAGCAACACACTTAAGTCTATTTGATTAATTAAATATTGTTCCAATGGTTTTGATGCATATCAACCATAAACTAGTCAAAAACACAACATTAGATGACCTAACCGAATCCTATTATATGAAACAATCACCAAGGAAACTGTGAAACAATAGAATTCACCAAACAATCCTAAGCACACATATGCATCGAATGAATAACAATAAACCTTTTACTTAATCATAAACTATAATAAAAACAAAATCCAAACTAAAATCCAACGCAACAAAAGTTCATCATAACCTAAGCAGTTTGAGGGTTTAGCCAACGACCATACTCAAGAACAAACCAAAATAAATAAGTTCAAATAATGAATTCATAACGAAAACAAATAAATTCAAACCAAGAATGTTTGGATGAATAGGTATTGAATCCGGATACTCTCTATTTGAACCAAAGGCTTTCTCTATCTTTTATTTTTTTTCTTTCTTTTGCCTTTTGTCAATCTTTCTTCGATGTCCATGGGGCGGCTCCAAATTGTGGTGTTTTTAAAGATTTTATATCCATGCGTTAGGTCTTCCTCTCATTCTTGCAGCCCACCAATCACATAAAAGCCCAAACCGAAAATATTCAATCTAATCAATGTTTTGCTTTATTTGTTTATATTTCGATTAGATAAGATTTATTTTGATCATGTCCACGTGCATGTCCAGCAATCAAGTTGAACTAATAATTATAGCTATGTGAAGTGTGCGAATATATATATATATATAATTTGAATAAAAGTTTCACATAAATCGGGTTTTAAAAATGGTTTTCATCAACAACCAAACCACACACGAAAGACAAGTGTACCTATCGTTTGTAGCAAAATATCGGTAAGAACCGAGTGTAAATCCACGGACACGGCTAACTTTTGATACTAAATATTTGTAATTAATTTAACCAAACAAACAATCCAAGTAATTTTTCAAGTAACTAAACTAGCATACAACAATAACAAAGCAAATAAAATACAACTAACAATCAATCCAAACAAAGCTACTTAGACTATGCATCCACTTAAACTTAGTGACAAAATGACAATGATAATGGCAAACATCATGTATTAAGCATCAATATCAAATTCCAATCAAGGCAACCTAATACTAACAACAAAACATCATGATAGGTATTCAACAAGTTAATAACCATAGATTAGTAAGTTTGTCAAAACTACCTAATCTCACAATTAAAGGAAAGCTAGCATGAAAACAACAAACTAACCACCTAGAATCATGTAAAATAGACAAGTTCAAGAACACTAGTTAAACACATGAGTCTTTCAAATTAGCAAAATATAAACTAAGGATTATGGCCTTAATCTCTAGCAAACATTAACCAACTCAAAGAATCATATTATCACCATACAATTTTCCAATATCAAGTGATAGGTTTCATGCTTGTTAAAATTCATAACCAAGTTAATTTCCACTAGTCTTTCCTAACTTAGTGATATAAACAAAGTATGCATACAAAAACTTAGTTCATAAACAAATACTCAACACATAGTTTTCCGACATATTATGGTTAAGCATCTATCAAACTAACAAGACTAGGAATTAAAACAAGCATTCAACCATTAAACTCTATTCAAGAACATGTCATAAACTTGAAGAACATCAATTTATCAAAATCATGCATAGATAAATATCACATAAGTAGAAGTTTCAACATAATCTAAGTAACAAGAGTATTTAGCCCATAAGGCTTAATACAACAACCAAAATCAAAGTAATCTTACAAATCATTGTCAAGAACAAAAGATTGCAAAATAAGATGAATGATGATTGCTAGTTGAAAGGATGATCACACAAAGATGGAAGCCTTGAATTCTCTCTAGCAAACACACAATAAATTTTCAGCAAATTCATAGAATTCCCCTAAGGCTCCACACCATAAATGAAGAGAATTGAAGGCTTATAAGCTGTCTGGTCACTTGGCACGGTCGTGCCAAAAAGTGCACGATCGTGCCCAGATATAATAAGTCAATGTTTTGCTTTATCCCGACCAATTTTGCAGTTTTCTCTGATTTGGCACGGTCATGCCAAAAAGTGGCACGGTCGTGCGGCTCGGCACTGGCTCCGGCACTGGCAAGCATGGTCATGTAGGTCTGGCACTGGCAAGTGCACTGGAAAGCATGGTCGTACAGGTCTGGCAAAATGCTTATTTTGTCCCCGAAACGCCCTCTTTTCATGTATTCTTTGTCGGGCGGGCGCCCGGACCTGCAAATTCACAAATAACTCAAATAAGTACCAAAAACAATGAATTTGCATGGAGTTCGGCTAAAATATGAGGAAAATTTGGTGTAATAAGATGTACACTTTGTGTTACATCACTATGCAATAGTTAACTTTCATTTAAATAAACCAATGGGACTTTACGTATCATTTAACAAATTTTCTCATCCAACCCATATAATAATTGATTTGACATAGAAAATTGTAGGAATTATTTATTCTATTTATATATAATTTAGCCCATATCAGGTTAAAAGAGTACAGGAATTAATTTTTTTTAATTAAAATTAACGAAAGTAACATATCTGTTTAACTCCGTTTGGAAGTTGTATACAAATTGATATAGTTAAAATATATGTGTATTCAAAGCGTTAAAGGTTTCGAAATCATATACAAATAGATGGAACGATCAAACCGCGGGTATTCAAACAGAAATTTTTTCAATAGAAATATTAAAAAGGAACGGTGGTGTGGTGTGGTGTGGTGTGGTGTTGAAACATATGTTGTTAAAAAAAAGAAAATAATAAATAAAGATGAAATAAATATTAATTGGACTTCTGGTATAATGGCATGTGGAAGATGGTTAAGGCTTAAAATTTTTATGAATTCACGTTCGAAACCTACCAGGAACGTAAGTATGAAATTTTACTAACCAAAATATTGTGATTATATGAAGCCATATCTACAAGAAAAAAGCATCTTATGAGTTATAATCCTAGAATATATATGATTCTTGTAAATTTTGTTTCAAGAGATTTATAGTTCTAATTAAAGGCAAAGGTATTATTATATGAATGAATGAATACAATATACATCTACAATATATGATAACCTCTAGCTTCTATATATGAATAATATTTAGACTTTCCTAAATGTAGTATATACAATATATTCTTATGCTAATATGCCCCCACATTTCGATCGGCAGCTTTGCGAATGGTCAAATTGGAAAGGAATTCTTGAAATAACTGTCTGGAAAGTCCTTTAGTAAATATGTCTGCACACTGGGTGGGGATGGAACATGAAGAACCCGAGCATGGCCAAGATGAACCTTTCTCGAACAAAGTAATCTCTACACGTTTAGTGCGTTAGAGTTGGACCGGGTTATTTGAAAGATAAACCGCCGAGATGTAGCCACAGTACACGATAGTTGCACGCTGGATAGGCAGGTGTAACTCAAGTAATAGGTTGTGAAGCCAAGACGAGTTGCACGCTGGATAGGTAGGTGTAACTCAAGTAATAGGTTGTGAAGCCAGCTCGTCTTGGCAAACCGCATTAGCAACCCCGCGATATTCTGCCTTCGCAATAGATCGCGAGACTGTATCTTGCCATTAGAGGACCACGAGATTAAGTTAGGTCCCAAATAAACGTAATACCCGGAGGTAGATCGTCGTGAGTCCAGGAAACCACCCCAATCAGTGCCAAGCGAATCCCATAATCAAGAGTACCCCGGGCATAACGCAGAATCCACTTCATGAAGTCAAAGTGCGATTCGCGGGGTGTGTGCATAAATAAACAAACCTGTTGAACTGCATATGTGATATCTGGTCGGGGGAATGTTAAATATTGTAACGCCCCGGCAATGCTACAGTAAAGGCTTCCATCCGGAAGTGGCTCACGTTTCGTTGCACTTAGTTTAGACGAGGTATCGAGCAAAGTTGCACACGGTTTACGTCCGGTCATGTCGGCTCGGTGGAGAGTCTCACGAGCGTACTGGGATTGTGTTAAAAACATCACATGAGCGTCGCAAGAGACTAATATTCCGAGAAAATGATGTAAGGAACCCATGTCTATCATTGCATATTCCTGGGATAACCCAGTGACAATCTTTTTTCAAAAGCTTGTGAGATGATGTTGTAAGTATGATATCATCCTCATATAAAAGTAAGAAAGCCATATCTGAACAACGTTGGTAAACAAACAAGGACGAATCGCATGAACTGCCTTTAAACCTAATGGATATAATAAATGTAGAGAACCTAGTGAACCATGCCCTCAGTGCGTGTTTTAAATAGTAAAAAGATTTGCGTAACTGACACACATAATATGGTCTCTATGAGTCAACGAACCCCGGTGGTTGATGCATGTAAACTGCTTCTTTGTAAATTTCCATGAAGAAATGCATTTTTAACATCAAGTTGGTTAATATCCCATCCTTTAGACAATGCAATGGACAAAACGGTTCGAATGGTCGCCGGTTTAAGAACCGGACTAAAGGTGTCGGTGTAATCGATGCCGACCATTTGCGATTTACCATTAACGACTAGTCGAGCCTTGTACCGATCTAAGCTACCACCAGCTTTAAATTTATAGAGAAATTGCCACGTACATCTAATGATTGTGAAATAACTTGTTGTAGACACTGATTAGGATCTTATGTTGTTATAGCTTATGTCTCAAGGTGCGGAAAAACAATGAGAATGAATATCACAAGTAACATTAAGCACATACTTCATTAATAACATCAAATGTTTACAAGATATAACACTTCGGGAACTTTTTCTCTCTAGTCTCTCTCTCTCTCTCTAGCACATGACATGAATGGCCAAAAGTCTAGTTAATCACGCATAAGTCCCCTATTTATAGGAAACACATGATAGGTCACAAGGGGCGTATATCTTATACAACGCATATGTTATGCGCCGCATAACATATGCGGTCCCTTGGACTTAGGTGCTAACACATATACTCTAACATATACAAATTACATTTAAAGCCCTGTATAATCAAAACTAAGACCCTAGCAATAGACATTATGCTCTAACAAACTCCCCCTTGGATGTTGCTAGGTCTTGATCTTCAGTCATCACTCTTTCATCCCAAACACCTTTCCCTATACTCCCTCCTCATGTCTTCCCATGAACGTTTGTTTGAGGGCTTCTGGTTTGTGGGAATTGAAACTCCAACACCTTTATACTGGTATTTCTTCAATGAAGCAATTCTAATATTCTCTTTTATCTCCTGCTCTTGCTCTTTCTCCTTCTGCTCTTCCTCTTCAACCATTTTGAACCATTCTTCCTGTTCCTGACTATTAACCTATGCTTCCTCGGTAGACTTGCTCTTGGTGCCTCCGTTGAGTATCACAAGTTTTCCAAGGTTTTCTCTCTATCTTCACATTCAACCGTCACAATTCCTTCAAAATCTCACAAATCATACCTTATACCTTCGTGACAAACCCAACAAAGTTTCATTCAGTTTCATCAAGTTTTGGACATTCAAATTGTCAAAATACCAAAATGAGTCTACTTGGCACATATGTTATTTCCACGTATAAGTCTCTCACGAATAACATATACGGCGCATAACTTGTACGCCGTATATGTTATAAGTTGGCACATATACTTTGAATATTACATATACGTTGTTCCTACATATTCGTTCTACATATCCGTTGACCTACCTCATACATATCCGTTGACCTTCTACTTTTGCGTTAACCATCATCTTATCCGTTGACTATCTAAACATATCCGTTGACCATTTCTTGTGTGTTACATATCCATTGACTTCTTGTTATTCATACCATGGACAGTCTAAATGCTTTTGTGTCTCAAACATCTGTCCTGCTTCAGAACATTAATCTTGAAAATAAAATGGGGACGTCAAACAAACCCTCAAAGCTTCTACGTATGGAAGACTATCCGTCTTGGGCCGATAAGTTTGAAACTTATGTTCAGGCGTTAAACTATGAGACATGGACCGCTGTTGAAGAAGAGTACATCATCCCTAAGAATGAGAATGGAGAAAATTATCGATTGTCACAAATTGCAGATGCTGACAAGTCTTTGTTCTTAAGAGAGAAGAAAATGTTGAGTCTCTTTCAACAAGCCATCAAAGCTAAAATCTTTCAGCTATTACAGCACAATGGTTCATGTTATTCAATATGGCATGCATTATTGAACAAAGACTGAGGAAACCCAGATATGAGAAAAAGTAAAATAGCATTGCCGAAGAAAGAATTTGACATATTTACTCAGGTCAAGGGAGAATCGTTCACACAATTGATTGAACGATATTGTTATCTGGTGAATGAGATGAAGAGGCTGAAGATTGATAAACCTTATTATGAGTACATTGACAAGCTTGCTGATGCACTACCTGAAGAGTGGGGTACTTTTATAATTATTCAGCAATCAAACCCCATAGCATATGCACGTCTTAATCTGGAAAGTTTTATAAAAAAAACTTGAAGCTCATGATCTGGAGCTTAGGAAGAAGCAAAAGATGATATCAACAGTATGGGTGTTCACGGTCCGGTTTTCGCGGTTTTTGGGTCAAACCATGAACCAAACCGTTGATAATGGTTTTTTATTTTTGTAAACCAAAACCGAACCGTAGAACTCCTAAACCGAACCGAACCAAACCGTTAGTAACGGTTTGGTTCCAGTTTGGGCTTGTTGGATTTTTATACAAGATGTCCAAATCACTGCATAATATATTGTTAGTAATGTTGTCATATGTTTTTATAATTTAACAAGCATAGGCACACCATTAAGAAATAAGCAAAACACGAGTTTAAGTCACAAACTACCAAGTAAAAAACCTGTATGAATTTGGGTTATGTCCATCTTTTTCTTAACAATTTTGTTCAGTTAGAAATACATGTCTTAATACTTTAAATAATATGTATAGTAATAAATTTGAACATATGTATACATATAAAATATAAAGATTTAAAATTTAAAATAATTAAATCGCACGGTCCGGTCCAGTTTTATACGGTTGGTTTTTGTTGTAAACCGTAAACCAAACCGTTCGCTACTGTCACACCCCAACCGACGGCGGAATACGTCGAGGTGAGACGATGATTGTTCATAGCACATGATACTACGTGTTACAATAGTCGTTAAATTTAATTTAATATCAAGCAATACAGAGATACAATGAATTGTTTCTATAGTCATCTATGTCCAATCATGCAATCCTATATCTTGCATCAAGTAATCTTCAACAAACAAATTTCCAATACCTGAAAAATATGTGAGAGTGTCAACTAAAAATAGTTGGTGACAACATAGGTTTTAATAAAATAAGTTTTAAGTTGAAAGCAATCCATATGTGTTAAGTTACTTTGTATACTTTGTGATTACAACCAAACCTCTTACACGTTTAGCGAGTCGTCTAATCCACGATTAGACTATTATGTTTAATGTTTAACGATCGTCGGATTCTGAACACACAAGCCTCTACCTAAGGCCTGCGTGGGCGGGTCGGGCCAATAGATCTATCATCATACTACCACGGGCTTAACAAGTTAATGGTTGTACATGCGATTAAGTATACACTTGTAATAATCACACAATGAATATCATGAATAAAGCTTGAATCAAATAACATGTAAAACAAATTGATTATGCATGTTTCCACCCCGAAGTATAAAACGTTTAAAAGCATGTAAAAGGGGCTATGAACTCACCTTCGTTGATGAATTGAGACTTGTAACGCTTTTGTTTAGAGCCCTAATGATCAAGAAAGTTGTTAGAATGTGACCCTATTTCGGTGAATAGAATCTCCGAACTCAGGTTCCCAGGAAAAGGTAAGTGGGTCCCATTCACGCCCGGACACGCCACTTGGTTTTTCCTTAGGCCGTAGCCTTGGTGACAGAACCCTTGGTTGAATATCTATAGACTTGGAGTTTGTTTGGAAGTACAATTGGATTTTAGGGTTTCAAGTGATACTTTATGGTTTAGGGTTTTAGATTATCTTTTCTAGAAAAGAATAGGTTGTTTACTGTTCAAGACACGAATTTTTAAAAATAGTAAACCTTTGAGTTAGATTACGAAAATTTTATATCTTGTAACCGTATGAGTTTTTTAACATGTATATTTTTTATAAGATTTCAGTGTTTATAAAAAAATATATAAAATTCATAGACTACCGAGGGGTCTGATTCTGAGTCAGTTTAGTAGAAAAATAACTAAAAATCGATACTTTAACAAATTGAGGAGATTCTGGTTGGATAATTTTTATAATTAGAAGGTCTACAATATATCCAAAAATTGGGTCATAATTCGTAAACATGAGTGAGTTATGACATTCGTTTTGAGGCTAAATTTATCTGTTAGGATTTTCAGCAAGACCCTTTGTTAAAGAAAAATAATAAAAACGTTTTTAAAGTTTATAAAATTTTACACCAAAAATTACAGAGATACTAGACACCTAAAGAACCAATTTAGGCTTTTGAAATTCGTGATTTGGATATATTATGACCGAGATCTAAGCGTTGAAATAAAAGGTTTTTCTGCAGAATGAAAGAACAAAACATTATACGGAAATTAGAACTTACTAGGAAGGAAACGAGTTGTGAATCTTTGAGAGGATGATGATCACGAATTTTCAACCTTGGGGCTTTGGAATATGCAGGTTTGGAATGAATTTTAGGGGTGATAAAGAGTTCTATTTATAGGGGTGTTTAGAGAAGAGATTATAATGAATTAGAGATAGAATTTGACTAGGACTTGAATTCAAATTTGGATAAGGCTAATCTTGGAGATCAAGAATAGAATATTCTAGAAGGTTATTCTTAATTTGAATTTAAGGATATAAATAAAATTACTTTAGGATAAAATTGACAATGACAAATATTAAATCTAGGCATTCCTGGTTAAACGTGTCACGTTAACGATTAACCATGTATAACTAAATGTACATAGAAACATGTAATTGTGCATATGAAAATAATATTAATAACTAGAAATAAATAATATATGATTCCATAATAATATAGATGGTGAACTAATACATGGATCTTATTAAATACGAGTATAGAAGACTAGTGATTTCATGCATGAAAATGCATAGGTGTTACAGCTACGGTTTGAATTTTTTGAAACTGACCAACCGATAGTTAATGAAAAAAAACCAACCGTGAAACCGAACCAATGACCGGTTTGGGCAGTTTCACGGTTTCGAACCAAACCATGAACACCTCTAATCAACAACAGTATCACAAGATGGGGGATTGTACTACAAGGGTTCACAATCAAGTGTTTTTCAAATCCCAAGATTCCCACAGTATTCTGTGCAGAATAGACTGGACAAGCCTTTGTAACAAATGTACCTGCTACTTCTGCTACTCCACAATATAGTAGTAGTTACTCGGGCACCATTCTAGTATCCCAATCATCTCACACACAAGATCCTGATGTTCTACAATGTAATATTGCTGTAAATTTGAAGAAAACAGGATGCCTAACCACTGAGACAGTCAAGAAACATATGGCATTTCTGGGCACAGTTCTGGAATCTTATGAATATTTAGTTGCTGGACGGATTGGTAACTACAACATGACCAAAGAAGATAATGATCAGATCGACCCAGAAGAGATGGAAATGATTGATATTCGTTGGTGTATGGCAAGTGTGATAAGAAGAGCTCAAATATTCAAGGAAATTATTGAAAGGAATGTATTGGATGGGTCCAATTCAAAGCTGGGATTTGATAAATCCATGGTGAGATGCTTTCGATGCAAAGAAAAGGGACACTTCAAGCAGGAGTGTACAAGCAAGAATGTTGATGATAATGCTGCAAATCCATTTGGGAGGGATTATTATAAACAAGCAATATATCACCTTCCTTCTCAAAATGAAGCTGAATCTTCCAAAGGTAAGAAATCTCCAAAGCATCAACATCACAACAAAAGGCTGCTACTGCACAGGTGGACGAGAAGTTCAACTGGAATCAGTGTTTCAGGCAAATAAAGCAGAAGTGGTTGAGGACAAAGAAAAAGTTGAGATGATTGATACGAAGGAAGACGAAAAGCTGGTTGATAGTGTGGTAGAGTATGTATTGCTAGAAAATGAAAGATTGCAGAAGGAAATGAAGGTTGATGACAAAGAAAGTGACAAGGTTGATCAAGAAGTTGATCAAGATGATTCTGATCTTCCAAGAACATATGACAAAATTCACACGGTTCCTTCTGATCATCTTACCTCCTTATTCACAGGTTGGTTTAATGGCGAGGAAGTACCACATGGAAAGATTGATTTTGGAGAGGAAGACAATGTGGATGATTCAGAAGTCAAAGAATCAAGCAAAGTTGAGGATTCAAATGAGAAGATGATGGAATTGCTAAAAACATGACTGATGAAAAGTCTTAACAATTCAAATGAAAAGTGCTCACCAACTGATCATGCATTCATGGCTAGTGAGGTAATTCTAAACTCAAACATTTGTGAAAAATGTGAATTGCCTTGCGATGAATATGATTTTAAAACTCTTGAAATTAAAGAGTTGAAAATGCATTATGACAAATCATTGTTAGATCTTAACACTATTAATGAGGCATATATGAAACTTCAAACGTGTGAAAAGAATTTATGGGAAAATATTTTACAAGATCAAAAGACTATTTCAATTTTAAAACACACGGTTGAGGACAAATAAATTGCCATCAACAGACATATATATGAAAATGCAGCTCTCAAGCTTGAGTTACAAACACTCAAGATTGAGACCGAAAGAGTCAATTTAAAGGTTGTAAGCTAGCTGCATCATCTTATGTTCTCGATCACATTATGCCTAAAAGTTCATCTAAATCTAAGGATGATGTGGATGAGAACATACATCTAGTAAGAATTATCATGCAGTGCCTCCACCTATGTGGAATGCTTATATTCCCATGTTACCAAACGGTTTCAAAAAGATATTAAAAGTGGACATCAAATATCCACTTAATGATACCTCAAAGTCTGATGATGATGATTGTGTTACTTCTGAAAAGGTTGAAATTGAAAGTTCTGTTTGTGATATGACAACTGGAATTAAAGTGGCAGAGTCAGTTTTAACTGAGGAAAAGGTTGAGGATCATAGGTTGGGAAAAGAAAAATGTGTTGAATCGAAAAGATTTGCTAAAACAGGTTTTTATAACAAGAAATCTCATCGAATTAAACCAATTGTGTTTGGTCAAGGTAAGGCATCTGAGTCTAAAAAAGAAGCTGTCTTTAAAAATCAGTCGAATAAATAGTTTTATCGTCTAAAGGCCGAGCGTGATAAGGTTGAAATGACATCTCAAATCAATAAATTTGTTGATTAGAGACATTGTTTTAATTGTAATGAAGTTGGGCACAAGTTTTACGTTTATCGCAATCGATTCAAACATCATCACGTTCCACTTTAAAAGACTGTGAGCAAGAAACCACTTTTTACAGTAAGAAACAAGCTGTAGGTCAAAATTGGGTGACTAAAATTGTACAAAAACCACCAATAATTGTTGAAAAGAAAGTCGAATCTGAGTTACTGGTAACAAGTGATGATTTGTTATCAAGTGAATCTGATATTGAAGATGTTAGGTTGTTATACAAGAATTTCAAACAACCCAAGACCAAGAAGGCTTGGGTTTCCTTGTTTCATTAAAACGGTTTTCTGTGTGTGCAGGGGCTTCCAAGATCTCACGATTCATGTTGGATTATGGATAGTGGAGCCTCAAGGCACATGGCTGGTACTCTCCACTTGCTTAAAGATGTCAAATCTATTCGAGGAGGGTATGTTGGATTTGCGGGATACCAAGGTGGACATATTGTTGGAGAAGGCACGTTGACAAATGGGAAAGTCATATTTGATAAAGTCAACTACATTTCAGAGTTGGAGAATAATCTTCTCAGCATATCACAAATCTGTGATAAGAGTTTCTCTACTCACTTCACAGAGAAGGAGTGTCTTATTTTGAAACCTGGTTTCAAAATACCTGATGACTGGGTGTTAATGTGTGCTCCTCGAGAGAATGATCTATATGTTCTTAACATGAGTACTGCAACAACATCTTCAGAGTCTACTTAATGTTTCATTTCAAGAGCATCAGAACGGGAGTTTATGCTATGGCAACGTAGAATGGGTCACATTAGTTTGAAGAAGATGAACCATCTGGTTCATAACAATTTAGTTGAAGGAGTGAACTTGAGAAGTTTTCAACTGAATGATGAATGTTTGGATTGCAAGAAGGGAAACCAAACGAAGAAAACTCATCCAAAGAAGCTTGTTAATTCTATTAACTTATCATTTGAATGTCTACACATGGATCTCTTTGGTCCGGTGAATGTCAGAAGTATCACGAGTGAACTCTACTGTCTTGTGGTTACTGATGATTGATTTTTGTGGGTGATGTTTTTGGAATCCAAGGATGAAACTTTTGATTCCCTGATGATCTTATTCAAGAAACTCGAAACGTTGTACAACTTACCTATTCGAATAATAAGAAGTGATAATGGGACGGAGTTCAAGAATAACAAGATGCTGGAGTATTGTAACGACCGGGGGATTCTTCATGAGTTTAGCACACCTTATACTCCACAACATAATGGGGTCGCTAAACGAAAGAATCGCATATTGATAGAAACAGCTCGTACCATGATTTCTGATTCAAAGTTACCTGTGAATTTTTGGTCTAAATCCGTGGCGTCAGCTTGTTATATTCTCAACCGGGTACTTACAGTTAACAAGTTCAGCAAAACATGTTTCGAGTTACTTAATCGACGAAAACCAAATCATAAATGGCTTAAACCGTTTGGATCAACATTACTATTCTTGAACCGAGTGGCAAGTTCGGTCCTAAATCAGTTGAAGGATTCTTTGTGGGGTATGCTAGTCCACTTCGACGTGTATACATTCCTAGCCTCCACAAAATTGTTCAAGTTCAGAACGTTGATTTTCAACGTTATACTCCTACCGTTCAAAGACCAGGAGATTCTCGGTTGTTTGATTACGAGATCCTTTGGGAAAGTTTCAAGCTCCCTGAGGAAGTGATTTCTGATGAGACTGTGACAATGTTATATCAACATTTATCAGAAGATCCAGTCTCAACACCAGAAGTTCCTGTTATGTTTGTTCCTCAAGATGTCCCAGATCCTATTCTACCTGTTGATGTACTAGAGTCTTCACCCATGTTTGATGACAATAGTGAAATAGACGAGGAGATAATTGAGGCTATTTCTCCTGAAGAGAATGTCACCAATCTTCAAAATGAAGTGACTATTTCTACTGAAATTGTGCCAAGAACTATCTCTTATCATCCAAAAGAGAATATCATTGGAGATTTAAATGTTGGGGTTCAAACGAGACATCAAATTGATCAAACCCTTCAGTGTTTTTACTCAAGTGTATCTCCATTACAAAATAGGTTCTCAATAAAATGTTTTATTTCTCAGGTGGAACCGAAGACATATAAAGAACCTTTGACAGAAGAAAGCTGGGTCAATGCTATGCAAGAAGAACTAATGCAGTTTGAAAAGCTAGGTGTCTGGAAGCTCGTCGACTTGCCTGAAAACAAGAAGCAGATAAACACGAAATGGGTGTTTAAGTTCAAGCGGGACAAGAATGGGATTATAGTCAGAAACAAAGCAAGGCTGGTTGTTCTAGGTTTTAACCAGAGAGAGGGTATTGATTACAATGAGGTTTATGCTCCGGTAGCAAGGCTAGAAGCAATTCGGATCTTTCTAATTTTCGCTTCATGGAAAGGGTTCAAAGTTTATCAGTTAGATGTCAAGTCCGCATTTCTGAACGAGAAAATCAGAAGAAGTCTACGTCGGACAAACACCGTGGTTTGTCGATCCGATCCATAATGACAAAGTGTACCTCCTTGATAAAGCCCTTTACGGTCTTCATCAGGCCCCGAGAGCCTGGTATAAGACATTGTCCCAACATCTTTTGGACAATGGGTTTTTTAGAGGAACCGTCGATTGTACACTTTTCACCAAATTAGTTGATGGACATCTACTGATCATGCAAATCTATGTCGATGATATCAAATCTGGGTCGACAAACGATGATCTGTGCAAGCAGTTCGAGGAAGTGATGAAACTGAAGTTTGAAATGAGTGCAATGGGAGAGATGAAATTTTTTCTTGGACTTCAAGTGGAACAGTTATCTGATGGTATCTTTATCCACTAGACAAAATATGTCAATGACGTCCTGGCAAAGTTCAACATGTCTGATGCATCGGAAATCAGTACTCCTCTACCATTGAATCATGGTATCGGTCCTGATCCCAACGAGGAGAAGGTTGATCAAACATTATACCAATCCATGACTGGCTCATTGATGTACCTCGCTGCTTCTCGGCCAGACATCATGTATGCCACATGTTTGTGCGCCCGATATCAATCGAATCCGAAGGTTTCACATCTCATGATCGTCAAAAGAATTCTACGTTATCTCAAGGGATGTCCGGGGGTCGGTCTTTGGTATCCAAAAGACGATGAGTTTGTGCTGAGGGCATACTCAGATTCGGACTATGGAAGTTGTAAACTGAATGCCAAATCTACAACGGCAGGGTGTCAGTTCTTTGGCAAGCGTCTTGTCACCTGGCAATGCAAGAAACAGACCACGGTTTCGCTATCTACCTGTGAAGCTGAGTATGTAGCTAACTCAAGTTGCTGCTCTTAGGTTCTTTGGATACAACAATAGATGCGGTATTATGGTTTGAATTTTCTTACTACCGCTATCTTTGTAGATAATAATGCAGCTATTTCGATAACAAAGAATCCGGTAAACCACTCTAAAACTAAACATATTTAAATACGGTATCACTTCATTCGTGATTGCTACGGAAAGAAGTTGATCACCGTAGACAAAATTCATATCGATGAACAAAAGACAGATATTTTCACCAAAGCTTTTGATAAGTCACGATTTCAATACTTATTAAAACTTATTGGTTTAAAAATTTTGGGCGGTGTTGATAAGAGGGTTACCGAGATCATGGATGGGTCGGATACCTTGTGATCCTAAACATCAGAGTCACTTTATGTTTTGTGTAAATATTTTTCATACGGTTTTTGTTTTTAGAGGGAGAAATTTTCTGAAAAACCAAAAACATTGAAAATTTTGAAAAAGCCAAAAACAATATAAAATTCAAAAATGTCAAAAACATTTAAAAATGTTGCTCCTTAGAAAATGAGTTTTTGAAGCAAAAAGGGAAGATCATAGTACATTGATCATCTGGTCCCAAATCCAGTAAAAAGTAGGCATAAAAGGTTGTGTGCTTAATTGTATTGGTGCATTGGTAAGCCTTTAAAACAAACAAGTAGGGAAAAGTAAGTGATATAAACTTAAAATTGCCAAAATGATGGGGTGTTAGTTTCTAGCAAAAGTCTTGATAATGATGGCAGAAATGTAATAGCTGGTCATACTCAAGCCTTTTCATCAGAATGATTGGTTAAATTTGTTAAAACATAGCTATTAGTAAGTGGTTAATGCTTCAATGATATATAGTTTTATAGCATTAAATCCTGTATTGATGGGATGCTTTAAGGTTCCTGGATCCATGTATTTATGCGGTTTATCATCTGGGTATTCATTTCGATGAATATTTAAAAATGCTTTCAAAGCAAACCCACAGTCTAAGCTGCTTTATAAGTCATTAAACTTGATCGCACAAGTACTTATGTACTAAAATCATTACTGACTTGATCAAAATCCGTTGTTAGACATACGTTGTCCCCTTGCTCGCGTCTTATTACCATTAAGAAACGGACCACAAGGGACACAACGTATGCAGGCCAACAGATGAAATCATGCATACTCATCCATGGGAAAGGACCTTAGGGTATTGCCTGACCCCTAAGGTATATATAGAGGATATCCGGCGCATAAGTTCAATACATATGTGCCTGACCCCTTTATTTCTCTCCGCTTTGATACAACTTGAAGTAACTTGTTGTAGACACTGATTAGGATCTTATGTTGTTACAGTTTATGTCTTAAGGTGCGGAAAAACAATGAGAATGAACATCACAGGTAACATTAAGCACATACTTCATTGATAACATCAAATGTTTACAAGATATGACACTTCAGAAACTTTCTCTCTCTAGTCTCTCTCTCTCTCTCTCTAGCATATGACATAAATGGCCAAAAGTCTACTTAATCACGCATAAGTCCCCTATTTATAGGAAACACATGATAGGTCACAAGGGGCGTATGTCTTATACGGCGCATATGTTATGCGCCGCATAACATATGCGGTCCCTTGGACTTATGCGCTAACACATATACTCTAACATATATAAATTACATTTAAAGCCCTATACAATCAAAACTAAGACCCTAGCAATAGACATTATGCTCTAACAGATTGGATGTGATGATGGATGTGGTACCAAATCCCATGTATTATTATTAAGGCCTAATATTCATTGGTCATGGCACGTTGCCAGTTAGGTTCATTTAAAGATTCCAGGTAAGGTATTGGGAGTGGGGAAATTGTAGGTCCTCTAGATGGATCTCACAACTTAACTCGGATCAATCTGTGTTGCTAGTTAGCGGGAATCACCAACAGCACTCGGATCTCGGATCTTAGTTTTGTAAATATAAAAGAGAGAAAAAGGTGAAGTTAGGAAAGAAACTTTATTTCCAAGAGAGTTGTGTCTTGAGTTAGGTGTGGAGAAATGGGTAAAGTGACCCTTTTATAGGGTCTCCATTTCTCCAAGACTTACAAAATAAACGTACTAAGTACGTAATACACTGACTAAAAGTAAAACAGAAAGACATGCACAATCCTAATACTAATATAGAATATTGGCCCTACAATCTCCCTCTAGGAGTGAGTATGTCGAGGAACCTTCGTCAAGTTCTTTGTTTCGTCTTTATTTCTTCAAATTTAGTACTTGTCTTGATCCAAGAGCTTGAACCAGGTTGGATTTTGGACAATTCTTTATTTTCTATTCATGTAGACTAGAATTTCAATCTTATTTTCCGGGAATGATCAGCAACAGCAAATTTTAGAAACTTCAGATGCGGGAGGCTCGGCATCTAATTTTCTTTTGTTGACTTTCTTGAGCCAACTGGTTTCTTTCCATGTCTTCAGACACAATCAGTTTATTTTTAGATTCAACCACCAACTTTCACGCTCTCGTTTTCTTTTAAATGATTCAGTATCTACACTTTAGTTTCCGCACCCAAGCAGACTTGATCTTGATCTACCTGTCCATGTACAACTGCACAAAACTTAGACCAAATAAGATTCGTTCACAAACACTCTCGAGGGTTAAAGAAGAATTTTCTTTCTCAAAACATGCCCTTGGTTTGAAGTGTTTGCAGAATAACTTTGAAATTTTTATTTTATCTTGACTTTTCTTCAAATACCTAATTCAGTCTCTCAAATTGTAAATGATTTGTTTAAGTCCCATGTTTCCAACAAACTTGGCATGAACGACCTTGACAATAAAACATATGATTTTGAATAAAACAAAGGTTTAATAAAATATGTACGAACATAATAAAAACTTAAAATCTTTTTGGCATTTTCATATATTTTGAATATTACAAAAATATATACATAATATTTTGAAGTTGAAACATAAAATAAAACAAAAATAAGATAGGAGTAAAGATGAAATAAATATTATATATCAATAATGTTTACAAAATTTTCTAATGATTTTAATATTTTTACGAGAAAGTTCACAACATGGAATCACATCGATCGATAGCGTCCTAGATCACACTTCCATTTCAATATTATTATGCTAAGAACCCAAAGTCGATTGTAGATATATTTTCTCCACTTAAACTTAACAAGTATTTTGATATCAAAGTGATACGTTAAGGTATGAATTAGGCACAGTGCTTGTGTGGTTCCCATTTAATCCGATAAATTACAGACTCCATCATACCTCGGGCTTAGTTTGCTTTCACATGTTACCTCAACTTGACTTAAACCTTTCTTATCTTATCACAGTTTGCTTATTGACACTTTACTTTGGACAGTTGACTTTATCTAGAAATGCACAATGTACCCATGTTGGAAGAGGATGTGTTGAAGATGCTTATAGACCTTCCATTGCAAATGGAAGAATATGATAGCTGGGTGCTGCATTTGTTAAGTTTATCAAAGATTCAGCCAAAAGGAGACTATCAAGATAATACAATGGAGCTAAATAATAAAAGGTTTTGGCATCATCAGTTCAGGGGGAGATTATTGAACCTAGAAAAGAACTTATGGTCAGAAACCAAACAACTGATGGTTCAAACATCAGTTGTTCTCCATTAAGGTTTTTGTCTAACTGCTACTCCAAAACAGTTGATCAATTAAACTGCTGATACACAAAAACTGAAGACGAAACAACTGCTTAGCAAACTATTGAAGATTCAAAGAACTGAAGACAAACAACTGATGGTGCAAACATTAGTTGTTTTATCAAAGATCAGTAATTCTCGTAGGATTCTTTTACATACAGTTGTTTGTATTAGTTCATCAGTAGTTTGTAACAGATTTGGTTAGATGTCGCTTTTACCTTTAGCTCATCAGTAGTTTCACACTTGTATAAAATAAAGAACAAAGTCTCTTTTTCATCAACACGTTTTACATCACATATTCACCTGATCAGAGTACCTTTGTACTGAAAATCAGTGAATGGTGAGCTAAAGTTGAGGGGGAGAAATAGATTGTAATCATTTGGTTATAATTAATACAAATTTGTTCTTCCATATGAAACCTTCTATGATTTCCGCTGCTTGTAACTTTGATAATACTAATTGATTCATAGTTTCCGTATTAATTCAATTAATGTGATACTAATCCATTCAAAGTATTAGATCAGTTTTTACTATTTCATTGGCGCGGATTGTGTTCATTAGCTTAGTTCCATTTGAATTTAGATCCAACTGCCATCTTTAAATAAGTTTATTTCGGTTAGAAGTAAACGAACCGATATAAGGTGATGAAAAGAATAGTTAAGATAAATAAGAGAAAGTTTGGTTGGTCGAACCTAAACACATCATTATATCGGGTTTGGTTCTAACATGTCTAAAATATCAAAACAATGTAGCAAGCTTCAAAGTCATATTATAAATAGTTTGTTAAGAAAAACCAAAACTTGAACATAAACCGTTCTAATGAACCAAATGTGAAATTGATGATGAACCACCTTTATTAATTGAATTTAACAACGGGATTTTGATCAAGTCATGATAATGTACTGAAAACAAATGATAATTACCCGAGGAAGGTTCTTGAAAGATGAACTTGAGAGGCGGGTTTGACTTTTGGAAGTCAAAGATGTTTTTAGCACAAATTGGAGAGAAATTATTTAATTGAGAGTGAACATGAGTATGGAAAAGAGATCGCAAATGTTGAGACTTGTATTTATAATGAGAATTTCGTTAATAACAATCCTTTACCGGATTAACTGGCTAAGTTAGTCAAAATGCTAGTCTTAAGCAAAATTAATGAAGAAATTAAGTTGTTTGACTACATTGGTGAAGGAATCAAGTGTAATAGAGGTTGTAGCAAGTCTAGATACATGGAGAATTGTCCAAACGAGTTAAAATATGGATAATTTGGTGGAAATCGGCCAAGAGGAAGACTAGCCGGATGATAAGCTTGAAATCACGTATCTAGGCTTGGGTCACATGTCGCGAACAGCTAAGGCTATACGTTTCGCGGCACGCAAACCAAAAGGGTCTCGTTGTTCTTGAGATCCGTCGCATGTTGCCAAGTTCTTGAGCTCAATACTTCGCATGTCGCGACCCAATTGAGGGCGGGTTTAAACGCTAGAATAATCGTGTGACGCGAAGGAAAGGAGAGAAGCCCTTCATGACCCGCGATAGACAAAAATGGCAAAAATTTTGATTTTTGACATGTTTCACCCTTGGACTTCGATTATATGCAACTTGAGTATAAAATACATGAAATGAAATAGATTTTACGGTCGAGTTCGTAGCATCACAACAACATAAAAATATAAAATCACAAATAAATATCATAAATGAATATGAATAATCAATACTTTTATTAATCAAAGTGGATCCGAATTACAAAATGAATCGGGTAAACCAATATAAAAATGACAAATGTCATATAATGAAAATTACCATCCACACGGATACTATTTGGGTGATGGGATATATCCGGAATATTCGATTATAATGAAAACGTTTAGAGACATGATCGATTAAAAAATATCATATTTTAAGAGTACAAGAGTCTTCGCGAAAGGATATCGATAGGTGTTTTGGGGTTCTTCAACAACATTGGTATTATGTAAGAAAACCATGTCATTTATGGTTGTTGGAGAAAATGAGAAACTCAATGTATGCTTGTATCATATTACATAATATGATTAGAAAACGATGGGAGAGTAATATGTCAAAATTTTATATCGGGTGATGCTAAAGAGCAAACTTAAGCAAGTATGGATGAGAGAGTGCAAAATGCGTAGGACATGAGTTGTCGAGAATTACATAACGCGCTAATGACGGATTTGGTCCAACATACTTGGATGGTTCAGCCGATTTAAACTGAAGGCGGCGATGACGTGGAAGATGAAAACAAATTTGAAGAAGAATGCAATGAAGATTTATTTTTAAATTATTTAACTTAATTGTGTCTTTTTTATTTTAATGTAATTTTAAATATTTAATGAAATATTATTTTTATTTTTATTAAAAAAGTTAGAAAGGAAATTAAAAAAATATTAAATGAGAATGATCGCAATGGGGGTTATACTACTACACCATTTTTGTCATAACCTCCGTTTGCTGATGTGGCTAATACATGTCGCATAACGCCCTACAAGTGGGGTTAAATGTTTTTAAAATTGGTTTGTACCAGTCGATTGAACCGGTAATATCGGGTTTTGCATAGCAGGCCGGTATTTTGAGCCTGATATTTTTGATCGGTTTGCTAAAACATTGTATTGGCAGTTTTTCTAAATAGAGAACCGACAAACCGGTTTTCAGCCCAAGCGATTTTTGATATTTTGCGGCCATATTTTTTAAAATTACTTTTAACCTAACGATTGAAACTGAAAGCAGTAATGTTGGGACTTATATTTTAGACCGACGCATCGAATTATTATTATTGTGGGTGAAAAAATATATTATTATTTTTGGTCTCAACCAAGGGTGGATGGCTTGAAGACCAAGACATGCTAGACTAGTATAAATAGATGTATTTGTTAATTTGTCTAGCATGAGTGTATTGTGTATATTATGAGATCTAGGGTTTTATCCCTATGAGAGAGCCTCCGCCTCCGGGATGAGCTCTCCCGGAGGCAGCTGATCTTTCTTGTATGTATATGCGTATGTATGAGTGCTCATTGTGACAATCTTTTGATTAATGAAATCATATCGCCTCATCTTTATGTTTGTGTTTCGATTGTATACATTTGTTCATCCCGTTTATTTTTCATTGTAATCGATTCAGGCTCTCTCCCAAACACCACTCATCCGTCCAAAACACCTTTCAAGAGTGAATACGATTGGATCCTTGCTCAGATCCGAGCTCCAGCGTTAATAACGACCATTATTCACGCTTCTGCACTGGGGCTCGGGTCTTGTCAGTTGGTATCAGATCTGAGGTTACCGAATCATTCAGACTAACCGTTGAATCTGATTCGCTCTTGAATCCACCATGGACGTTAAACCGATGAAGTTTATTGAAAATTTTTTTAGGGTTTTGAAATTATTTGATGATTTGGGTAAAATTTATGTGGATTGATGTTTGGGTTGATGACTCGTTCTGAGATTCAACATCAATTTCATTTTTATTTGGTCATATCGGTCCAGATCTGATGTAACAGTGTATTTAGCTCATTTTGGGGCAAAACTATTCTTGAAGATGATTTTCAGATCTGTAAAAGCTGTTGATAGATTGAAGATAGATGGTTGATATCGAGATGACTGGGATGTTGCTACAACGATTATTTTCAGATTACGAAGCTGGCTTCTCGATCTGAAAGATAAGGGTTTTTTTTGTGCTTATTATTTGTTTTTGATATATTGCTCGAACAATAAATGGTAATATTGAAAAAACATTGCTACTGGTACAATCTGATGTGTAAAAGTCAAGAATGAACATGTACTAGGAGCAATCTAATCATTGTTTGTAGCAGCAGATGGAAGATGCAAAGTGAATATTCAAGCATGTTCTGCATTGAAAGACAAATCATTGTTTGATGATGCAGAAAAGAAGTCTCGATGTTTTGGAGCATATAAGAATGATCTCGAGTATGTAAAATGACTAAGTGTTGCTTCGAGCATAGCTTATCTCGAGTATATCTTATCTCGAGCACATCAAGTTTGGATTCGAGCACATGAACCCCGAGCACATCCTGGTTTATCTCAAAACAATCTATCTTTTGGTCTCGAGCACACTTTGTTTTACTCAAGCAAACCTTCTTCAAGCAAACTTGTGCTTTTGAGCATGCTCAGGAAAAGAAAAGAAAAATACAAGTGTTTTCGTGCACACTTTGTCTCGAGCACACTTTTGCTTTTGAGCATGCTCAGGTAAAGAAAAGAAAAATACAAGTGTTTTCGAGCACACTTTGTCTCGAGCACACTTTTGATTTTGAGCATGCTCATGTAAAGAAAAGAAAAATACAAGTGTTTTCGAGCACACTTTGTCTTGAGCACACTTTTGCTTTTGAGCATGCACGTTGAAAGACAAGAAAAACACAAGTGTTTTCGAGCATGCTCGAGTAAAGACAGGAAAAATTCAAGTGTTTTTCTCGAGCACACCTTTGCTCTCGAGCATGCTAGGATATAAAAAAAATTGAGTATGCTCGTGAAGGGACTTAAAGGACTTATGTGTGCTCGTGAACTGATAATCCATGCTCGTGAATGAATTACAAGTTCAGAAGAAACTTTTGAAATATTTGGTGCCGTTGACCGTTTGACCAAGTCGATCTTACGGAAGATATATACCAGGGGTATTTTGGTAAATTTTATCCAATCATCTACAAGCAAAAGGAAATCAAAGGCTTATCAATTTTTCACGACTTCATCAAAGAGCTTTACAAGAACAAGTGTTGACCAAGCTTACGGATTTAATCACTTATGAGTGTCAACCGACATAATGTTTTGTTTATCTTTGTTTATTACAGAATTTTATCCAATCATCAACAAACAAAAGGAATCAAAGCCTTATCAAATTTTCATGACTTCATCAAAGAACTTTACGAGAACAAGTGTTGACCAAGCTTACGGATTTAATCACTTATGAGTGTCAACCAACATAATGTTTTGTCTATCTTTGTTTATTACAGAATCAACAATCTTGATAAGGATGGTCAAGATTGTTTCACCCACACTTATTTTGAAGACACATTTTTAAAGACAATTGCAACGAAACTGGGGGAGTAAAAATTCTTGAATTTCATTGCAAATTCTAGCTTCAAATCAAGTGAAAAGACTCAAGTTAATGAAAAGTTGATCAAGATCAATAATCCAAGATTCTTTAGAGACGTTTGTTTGTTTGTGAGTTTTCAAATTTCCTAGTACGGTTGAGAAGATAGAGTCATCACTAGTAACATGGTGAACGGTTGATCAGTAGAATTTAACATCCTATGAAAACAGTCACTTGACAATCAAGAACGGGTTATGGTTGACTTGAATGCTATCTTGATTCAGGGAAAGGTTTGAACATAAGTTACAAGGGAAGAAACGGGTTTGAAGAATGAAAGATTATTTGATGATCACATTGAGTTTATTTCTTTTTGTGATGACCTTGCTACTTGAAGTTGATCTTTGAAGTTCAAAGCCTCGTTCATATGCCCATACTACTGTATCCAAAAGTGATATAAGAGAGATGATTCAAAATGAACAATGGGAGAAGCTTAACGTGAGGGGGAGAAGTTCAACGAAAGACAACGGTTTTTGAGGTGATCATGGAAGAAATTCGATGGCATCGGTCTAAAGAGGAGATTGTTGGGACTTATATTTTAGACCGACGCATCGAATTATTATTATTGTGGGTGAAAAAAATATATTAATATTTTTTTGTCTCAACCAAGAGTGGATGGCTTGAAGATCAAGACATATTAGACTAGTATAAATAGATGTATTTGTTAATTTGTCTAGCATGAGTGTATTGTGTATATTGTGAGATCTAGGGTTTTATCCCTATGAGAGAGCCTCCACCTCTGGGATGAGCTCTCCCGAAGGCGGCTGATCTTTCTTGTATGTATGTGTGTATGTATGAGTGCTCTTTGTGACAATCTTTTGACTAATGAAATCATACTGTCTCATCTTTATGTTTATGTTTCGATTGCATACATTTGTTCATCCCGTTTATTGTTCATTGTAATCGATTCAGACTCTCTCCCAAACACCACTCATCCGTCCAAAAAACCTTTTCAAGAGTGAATATGATTCGATCATTGCTCAGATCCGAGCGCCACCGTTAATAACGACCATTATTCACTCTTCCGCACCGGGGCTCGGGTCTTGTCAAGTAAACTAGGGACGCCGATCATGAACTCGATGCATACAACACTCTAATGTGATCATAAACCGACTGCACACTGTATTTTAAAAAAACTTTGTATGAAAATCGAGTGCTTTTGTATTAATTTTTTATTGTGGATTAACTTTTGAATTACTTTATTATGGAATCATGTAATTTTAGGTTGTTTTATAATTTAAAGTTGTATTCATATGAAATTACAATAAAACTATTCAACTCAGTTAAACCTTTTGGTATGACCAGTTATATCATTTTTTTAGCCCAATTCAATACGAATTAAAAACCAATTTTTAAAACATTACGGTATTGCTTGTACCATTTTTTAGGTCAATTTAATACATGTCTAGCAACTGTGATGTTTTATTTTTATTTTTTATTTTGTATTGTCCAAATCGATGTAACTCTAAATCTAACGGTTTTCTTTTTTACTAAATAAATAAATTGGACAGACAATATCGAATCAATTGTTTGGGGTCCATCTTGATTTTAAACCTATTAATAATACTTACCTTTTAAACATGATTAACTACAGATTATGCTTAATAAATTGGATAATATATTATAATATCGATCAAGTTTAAAAAATATTTAAACACTATAAGTTAATGGCGTGTGTTATTTTACAATTGACACTGACATTGGCACAAATAATATATGCACATAGTAAGCTTGCATATTTGATCTTTTAGTCTTCTATATTTAGTTATTAGGTTAAATACCCGTGTATACATCTGTTTGGTAAACTATATTAATAAAAGACCAAAACAATGTGAAATCTTTATACTAATTTAGTATTAGATGAATAAATATGAACATGTATTACAACGTTGAATACAATAAAATTTTCATAAAATAAAAAAAAAAAGAAAATTAGATGGTAAATTTTCGTTAATCTCTAAAAATTTCTTCATATACAACATTTGTAGTTACCCTCTTCATTGAATATTAGAAGACCATGATAGTGACCCGTGTTACACACGGGTTAATAAAAAAATTAAGCAAAAATTTCAATTTGCTAAATTTATAATATACATGACGATAACAAAACAAAACACTAAAAATTACAAATTTTAAGAAATACAAAATAATAAATGAGAACAAAAATCCATATGAAATTAAATACCGAAAATCAATAGGGTACCACATATGGGATTTTACACCTTAAAATTACATAAATAATTAACTAAACCAGATGTTATTAGCATAAAGTAACAGTTTACATAAGGAACACTAGGGCTGAGTACGGTTCGGTTCGGTTCGGTTCGGTTTTTAGGTAAAACCGAAACCGAAACCGAAAAGTCGGTTTTTCGAATATACAAACCGTCCGGTTTTGGTTTTTTGATTTTTCGGTTTTCTTCGGTTTCGGTTCGGTTATAATCGGTTTTTTTATGTGTGTAGACATAGCAAAAAAAATTCCAAAATAATGAAAATGCATATTAGATTCAAAACACAAAAAATAGACATTTGTTACATGGAATCAAACAAATGCAAACTTGCCAGAGTACTAGAGTTTAAAATTTAACAAAGTTATTAATCAAAAAGCACTAAAAGTTTACTTCCAATCTTCATTCTTCATCTTATTCATCTTCAAAGTTTACTCCCAAATCCCAATCTTCATCATCTTCATAATCTTCATCACCATCAACGGTAGTTTCTTTTGGTGTTTTTTCCAGTCATAACATCTAAAAAAACACATATAATTGTATTAATATTTAAGTAAAAACACATATCGGTTCGATTCGGTATTTTTCGGTTTTTTAAAAATGGAAAACCAACTGAAACCGAAATTTCGGTTTTTCAAAAAAACAAAAAATTAACCGCGGTTAATTCTTTGGTTCGGTTTTTTCGGTTTTGATTCGGTTAATTCGGTTTCCTACTCACCCCCTAAGGAACACCCATAAAGCCAAACATTAAATAAATAACACAAAAAATGGATAATGAGGGACTCCCAAAAGAAGTATGTCACACCCCGTTGAGCGATTTGCGAAAGCGTAAAACGGAAATGTAACAGACACCTCTGGTATCAACCACATTGTTTATAAAGAACAATACAAACTAGTTTACAATATTTTACATCGATCTAACTTTGTTTACAACTAGGTGATACAAACTAAATCCAGCCCATTAAGCGACTTTACTTCTTACTAGCACACTTGCATCAATTCACCCAGCATTGATCGCAAGTCAAACACGTAGCACATTGACTTTCTAATCCAATGTAGTACCTGAAAAACATGTTAAAACGGGTCAACTACAAATAGTTGGTGAGTTTCACGAGTTTCAAAAATCAGTTGTGCGTACAACAATCACAGTTGTAAGTACGCAAGTATGTATATATGTACGTTCACAAGTACGTTTGTTTGTATGTTTATGATGTAATTATGCTAAGCTACAGTGAAGCCTTGACTGCCTGTGATGCATGCATCCATTTCCCACGCTCAATCAACCACTGTGACTCCCCTTCCGCCCACAACATGCCCCGGTAGCTATGTCTAACACTACATAGCCTGTTTGTATAAGTATGGTCATGTGCAAACAGCGCTATGTGACACGGCAACCAGGCCGATTCCGTTTGGGTTTGTCAAACCAATAGTACTATTCACAAGCCACCGGCTCGAAGTTAATCACTGTGTTCGTGGGGACTTTCGTGTGTTAGCACTTAGATAATTCCCATCATCAAACAGTACAGGGTATATATAGATATGTATCAACATGTTTTTCATCCCAAAAGTTCGTAAAAGCAGTTTAAAAGTGGGTCATGAAACTCACTGTTTAGTGGATAATCAGTAGCACGTCGGTTCGAGGTTTGTGTAACTTGTAATCACGGTTTCCTATAGTCAATATTATAATAATATTAATATTTTAATATTATTGTAATCTCAATACTAAACTGGGCTGTATAACTGGGCTGTTTAGTGGATATTAAATTTATAAAAACATAGTATACGTTTGTAAAATTCAAAAGTATTTTCACATATCGCTTAAAACATTTCAATTAAGTGTTTGGTAAGTCTTTTCGTCTTAACAGATGATACAATGCTTGTTTTGTAACTCTCTTTTGTGTTTTAATCTATAACGGGTAGTTAAACGAGCATGTTTTCGTTTAACTATTTTGCTATCGAACTAAGGCCATAATATTGATATATTGGCTTATATTAACGTATATCACTTATAGATGGCCCCTCGAGATATCTGGGTCGTAACCAGACCCGTTCGGTTAATCATTCGTTCGTCGTGTAATAAGCGTTTAATCGTTAAATCGGTAACTGTATATTAGGGTGTACCTGGTTTTGTCTCAATTGTCACAAGGTACTTGTATTTGAAGGAAAATCTTTAAATCGTTGCAAGGTGCAGGTAAATCTTTTGCAAGTAACACATACTTTTCCTGGATTAATAATGGCCATGTGAGGAGTAACATTTCTACCATAAGTAGCTGGTCCACTGTCTTAAAAACACAAAACCTATATAAACATTTGTTAACGATCTAAGCTAAAACCCATCAATAAATATACAACCATGTAAGTAAAGAATACATGCATAAAAATCTAAGCTAAAACTAATCAATAGTTAATAATCATTTAACAAAATGAGAAACAATATCTTTAAAATGCCAAGAATGAATCCATATTGAACACTGAAATTATTAAAATAATCACATGCCATCAAATTCGTAAATAATTTTAAATGTTAAATATATATGAAACAAAAACTTACAAATATTAGTTTGTAACGCCCGTTAATTCCGGTTTCAAGAATTGAAGCTTGTAGAGTATGTATGATTCTCGGGGTTTATCCGACGCCTCTCGGAAGCCTTTACGTCATCCCGGTATGTCTAATCGCTTAACTCTTTTTCCAAGTTGCATTATCATTAAATTCCAGGGGCTAGAATGAAAATATTTCATATTATAACATTAATCAAAAAACCCTAACCCCCCATTTTGCACCTGCAGCGATCGACCAAAGAGGCAGCCCCCCCCCCCCCTTCATTGGTTCGACTTTTTGATCGATTCCAAGTTCCTAGAAGTAGTTCAAGGTATGTACTACAATCCCCAACACTCTTTTTGTTCACCTATATTCGTTTCGATGCTCAATTTTGCCGAAACTTTTTTGTGGGACAGATTTCGGCTAGAGTGCAATTGACCCACTTCCCGTGGATAAAAATTGGTGTTTTTGGTGTAGAAAGATTCCCAGGTATGGAATTTACATCATATTAAAATTTCGTGGGCATTGAAGGTGTTTAGGTCGGTCAATCGATTTTAGTTCGAAAACTAATGTTTATCGGGTGTAGAATTGCAAATTGTTGAGTTTGATGCGTTAATCGGTTGGATGACCAACCGAATCAGTTTGTACGGCCTGAAGGGAGTCTAAGGGCTGTGGGAAAATTACTTTTTTGATGCTCGGGGCTGTTTTGGTTGGTGTTTGGTCAATCGAGTCGGCGGTGCGCGAATTTTCGTTTAAATGTTAAATTGAGAGTTGTAAAAAGAAACCGTCAACCCTATCAACTCGGGTGACATAATCTTGATGAATGAAAAGATTTCAAATGGAATTTGGTCCATTCGGGGCTGATTCGTTTAACAAATGGTTGTAAGGTTTATTACACGCGCATTCGACCCGATTCGATTGTCCTTGGGCCTTGGGCCAAGTTGTTGGGCCTTGGGCCAAGTGTTGGGCCTCGGGCCAAGTTGTTGGGCCTTGGGCCAAGTTGTGGGCCATGGGCCAAGTTGTTGGGCCTCGGGCCAAGTGTTGGGCCTCGGGCGGCCCATTAGGCAAGAGTGTTCTTACGGTCTAGTTTAGTAACGTGTTGTATATAATTTACAGGCCCTTGCTTGTGATTGTGCACTTAGGGATTCCTAGCTCGTTGCATGTGTTCGATTGATTTCAGGTGAGTTCTTGATGCCTCATTTAACTCTTTTTAAGTTTTGGGCTAGCATGCACACCTAAGTGTTTTTCTTACCTAATGAAATGTTTTGAATGGTTTTACATAGGCTTGCTAGTATCAGTAGGCCTTGGAATGCTATGGAATGTGTATGTATATATATATTTATATATATTTAGAATGGCCATTATTTGGCGAATGTTGTAGTCGTCTCGACTACTGAATGTTGCGTATGCCTACCTTGTGTTTGCACGTGCCGAATGTTACGTGTTTGGGTTGTACGTTTGCTCGACCTTGAATGTTTGTAGTCGTCTCGACTACTAAATGTTGCGTACGCCTACTTCGTGTTTGCATGTGCTGAATGTTACGTGTTTGGGTTGTACGTTTTCTCGGCCCTGAATGTTATTATATATATATATATATATATATATATATATATAGGAATGCACGTATAGAGATGCTCATACGTAAGGATGATTATTTATTTGAATGTGGTGACCTAACCGATATACTTCCGTTTACCGTTTTAAAACCGTTGGAATGATTATTAAAACGGTTGCTACTTATTTAAAACTTGAACTCACTCAGCTTAAGCTGACTTTGTGTGCATGTTAGTGTGAGTTTCAGGTTAGGAAGAGGATGCCTTATCGCTTGGACGTGCACGGAGCTACTTGGACTGTGAAGGGCATACTGGAATGAAGAATTTCTTACAAACCTTTTATTACAAAAGACTTTTAAAAGTTATAATTAATTTTGATTTTGGGAACTTATTCATCTATTTACGTTTTCCGCCAAATTATACTCTGTAATGCTATTTTAATGCAAAGAATTGTTTTTAAGTTTATTTAATTTCTCAAGTGTTTTGTATGATTACCAACTGTGGGGTTTCCCGGGGTTCGAGGCCTTACATAGTTGCAGACAGAATTCAGAGGAAGATGATGGATAAAATGTGAATAATGCATCTTAGAATGTATATTTATATAGTAAATACATAAATCTTTATTTTTATAAAATCTGTTAATTTTAGTAAGATTATAAATTTCATAATAATTAGCATTATTAGTATCATAATTACATTAATAAGCTAAAGAAATATAAAAGTCAAATAGGTGATATTTTTAGAATAAATTTCAAAATTTCAAAATTTTCAAAGTCATTTTGCAATTAAAAATATCAAAACGTTAATACTGATACCCATATAAATTTTTAGCAAGTTCAATATATTCATAGTAACATACAAATATATGTTAAATGTTAAATTCGTTATGTATAGGGAGTCAATTAAAAGGAAGAACATAATGTTTCAAGTAACAAACATATTTTGTTAGCACGTATATGTACATATTAAATTGAATGACTTGGTGTATTATGCACAAAAATTGGGAATTTAGGAATCTAAAAGAATTCACATGAACAGTATATTCAAAATTAGGAATTTACCATTATGAATTGTACATAAATTAACACACTAACATATCTGTAGCATAAACTGATGATTTTAGGGTGGAATTGAACCCTAATAACAAATGTGTTTGTGAAAATGGCTAAATAGAAAACTAATAACAAAAAAAAGACCTAAATTAACAAACTAATATAACTAAAAATGGAGAAATTGGAACCTGACAACCGAAGATTTGATGAAATTGAACCTTAATAACACATCTGGTTGTGAGAATGGTTGAAATGTAACGTATAACAAAATTAGGATATAATATTGAATACATTGAATAAAATTACCTAAATTAGCATGCTGATTAAAAAACTAATCTGACAAACAAAAGGAAGCGATTGCAACCTAGAAACCAAAGAGTTCAGGAAGAAGATGGAGTGACTGAAGACGTATTACCAAAATTCTTTTAAATTGTCAATCGAAACTCATGAATAACATATGTAGATAAATTATTGCAAGTGAGAACGGATAGAGGAACGAACAAAGATTTTAGGGTTAATGAAGGATATTGGAATGAGTGGATTTATGTTTTTGAAAATCAATCAGGTTATACCAAAAAGAAAACAAGCGCGTGTAGTATTAACTAAAATAGAATTAAATTAATTAAATAAATAGGTGGAAATGATAAAAATGAAAATTGAATGAGTTGGAAACATATGTAGACATGCTAGTTGAATGCCATGTGGATATATTGTATTGCTTTAATAGTGTAGTAAGATTGACTCCAATATCTAATTTTAATCTTGAAAGTGCTACATAAATCTCTAAAAACTTTTCTTGTATATAATGCTTAAAATTTATTTAATTATCTTTTCTTACTAATACCACACGATTTTTACTAAAAACATAAATCATAGTATTAATATTAATTTGATATAGGGATTTATATTTTTAAGAAGAAAAGTGTTTAAAAAAAGATTGATACAATTCATACAAATACTTAAATAAACAATACACAAAATTTAAATAAATATATTATAATATAAAGCAATATAAATTAATATTTGTCTTTAACATTAATATATATATATATATATATATATATATAAGCAAACACCAAATACTAAGAGTTTAAAACAATGCTAGTCCACAAAAACTGAAAAAATATTTTAAAACATAAAAAAGAATTATCTTAAATATAAAAAACAACTTTACTTTTCCAAACAACAAAACATCCTAAACAACATGAAACCATTATAGGTTTTGGATAGCAGCGGCCATTAGATATTTTGGTCATATTTACATGTATTTTCCCTGAAAGATATTTATCTAGATTTGATGTATAAGAGCATGTAACACCACGTGACCGACAATGAAAATCACCATTGTTAACATTTGTTTTTCATATGTGAAATAAACCAATTTTAATTTGAAAAAATATCTAACTAATATATTAAAGCAAAACTATTTTGTTCACATGGCATTCAATTAGACCCTCCACATATGTTGCCAAGTGTATAAGTTTTCATTTTTGTAATAATCCTTCATGAATGATAAAATAAAAAATATGTTGTTGGTGGGAATTGAACTCAATACCTTGATTTTAAAATGTTTGTGGTTTACTAACTCAACTAGGATGAATTGATGGTGGCCTTTTCTTTTTCTTAATTGGTATAGATTCACAACCTTTCATTTTGATTTTTTATAAAATACAAATACAAATTATTTTTACTAATCTATGTGTTTTATGAAATTATTTATATCTTATGAATCTACAACAAAATATGTTATTATGTGCATTATTAAATTTAACTTTTTTATTTTATTTTTTTAACCACATGTGTATCACACAGGCTCTATCCTAGTAGGGTAGTAAGATTATATAAAAATTAGTTTCTAAGGTTTTTTAGCATGTTATTATTATTAGTATTACTATTATTTTTGGAATACAATAGAAGCTATAATTATAGTCAGAAAGTGAAAGATTTTAAAAATCATGAATGTTTTCAAAATTAAAGTGTTAAATGTGGTATATAGTTTAAATTAAAAACAAGATTAAGTATAAAATTTAAAGCATTCATTTTTTAATATAAAATTATTAAGACTATTATTTTGTATAAGTCATTAAATTGTAAGAAACAATGGAATGCTATATTAAAATTTTAATGGAAAATCCCCAAAATATGTATTTTTAAAAACAAGTTTTAAGTATCATTTGTAAAGAATTCCAAAAGTAGGTGTTTTAAACTAGTCGTAACGACTAGATTCTTGGTGTCAACAAGTAGTTCACAAAACTAGTCGCGACGACTATTTTAGGCTAAGAAAAATTCAGGGCCGAGTATTTTGACGCCCTAAACTTGTCGGGAAGACTAGTTTAGGTAAAAATAATCTGAACGAGTTTTTATGAATTTTTTTGTACTTTTCTTAATATTATATTATTATATTTAATTTTACTCATAATTAGTTTTTCTTTTATAACTTTTAAAATATAAAATTTTACTAAAATCCAAAAACACAATTGAGACGTGCTTTTTTATCTACATGCCGACATAAGATTTATTCAAAACCGAGCGTATAAAAAAAAACCTCGATATAAATTTGACCTACTCGGTTTTGAATAAATCTTATGTCCGCGCGTAGATAAAGAAAAACATGTTTCAATGGCATATTTGGATTTTAGTAAAACTTTATATTTTAAAAGTTATAAAAGAAAAACTAATTATAAGTAAACTTAAATATAATGATATAATATTAATAAAAGTACAAAAAAATCATAAAACCTCGTCCAGACTATTTTTTACCTAAACTAGTCGTCCCGACAAGTTTAGGGACGACAAGTTTAGGGCATCAAAATACTCGTCCCTGAAATTTCTTAGCCTAAAATAGTCATCGTGACTAGTTTTGTAAACTACTCGTTGAAACCAAGAATCTAGTCGTCACAACTAGTTAAAAATACCTATTTTTGGAATTCTTTACAAATTTTAAAACATTGTAAAGGACATCATTAAGAAACATTTCTTTTTGTTAAAATTAAATATTATGGGAAAAACATGTTTTTTGTTGCTTTGATATGATAAAGTGATAAGTTATGGAAGGTTTTTAATGATTTATTTTAATAAAATAATTAAAAATTAAATATGAAAAGATAGGGGTGCCACTTGGCAAAATATTAGGCCGATTAAAGAATATGTGATTGAACCATCATTTTTGTCTATTATAATTATAGATTAGTTAACTTTAACCATTTTAGCGGATTAAACTTTATCTAGCCTGAGCTCCGAGTTAAGACTTCTGTGTTACATCCGTTTAGACACAAGCCACATAAGTAGTTCATGCTTTCAAGCCTTTCTAGTAAATATGATGTTGCGTATTCTTTTCGATCAAAGGCTCTAAAAATCAGTTTCAAATTCAAATAAAGCTTAATAGAGTTAAGTTTTTTTAGCGGAGGTCCAGTGATAAATTATAATATAAAAGGTGGGGAACAATGACAAGAATATTCTTAGATGGATTGTTATCGGTCAACTACAAAAAAAATTGGGATTATTAAATTTCAAATTTCCTTATGTATATGAACGAGCCAAACCTCATATACTTAATTTAAGTTCAACCTTGTTATTATTATAATTTTTAGTGTTAAGGCTATTAATATTGTTTATGTAAATATAACCATAATTATCATGCTCATAATTATAGTTATTATTGTTAATACTATTATAGGTATCATTAATATTATTATTTCCCAAACTTAGCAACGAAAACATCACAACTTTTACAAACAAACACATTCAAGAACAAACCAAACACACATAAGGAAATACAACATCCGACCACTACTCAAAGTCAACTATTTAGTACCGTGATAACCTCGCGGTTATTTGACTTTGCTTTAGATTTGTTTTATTTGATCTAGAGATGGTTAGCCTCTATATCTTTGGTGAGCCTCGTATAAAAGTCCATGAATGTGTCTGGATCCGGAACGTCTGGGCTTAGCTTTTCATACTCAACGGTCCATGTGACCAAGTGATTTAAACAATTGGTATCCACGTGAAGATAGATAAAAAGGTTGGTATATAGTTTGAGGAAATCGCCATCAGCCACCTGAAACTTAATTAACTTTCTCTCTTCATCGATGGAAAGGATTTGAGTTTTGGCAACACAGTCTTTTCCATCTGTAAAATAACTTATAATTAGCAATGACGTCATCTGATTTTTAATTCTAGTCCAACCAGTCTAAGAAGTAAACCAGTAGTACAACCTGCTCGATGACCGGTTCAATTTTTAGAACAATATATATGATTCAAAAACTTGAATTTGTGTGTATTTGCTTTAGATTTGTTTTATTTGATCTAGAGATGGTTAGCCTCTATATCTTTGGTGAGCCTCGTATAAAAGTCCATGAATGTGTCTGGATCCGGAACGTCTGGGCTTAGCTTTTCATACTCAACGGTCCATGTGACCAAGTGATTTAAACAATTGGTATCCACGTGAAGATAGATAAAAAGGTTGGTATATAGTTTGAGGAAATCGCCATCAGCCACCTGAAACTTAATTAACTTTCTCTCTTCATCGATGGAAAGAATTTGAGTTTTGGCAACACAGTCTTTTCCATCTGTAAAATAACTTATAATTAGCAATGACGTCATCTGATTTTTAATTCTAGTCCAACCAGTCTAAGAAGTAAACCAGTAGTACAACCAGCTCGATGACCGGTTCAATTTTTAGAACAATATATATGATTCAAAAACTTGAATTTGTGTGTATTTGTATGCACAAAGAAAGTTACCATGGAAATAGTTCCAATGGAGGATAGAGCCAACGGTTCCAGTTTCTCCATGATGGGTTTGACAGTTTTGAACTAAAGTCGGGCTGAGGTTAGGAATGTGGTGCGGGTTTCCCTTCCATAATTCATGAAAAACGTTACCCTTTGACTTGATCTCAATCTGAGCAACTCTTTTACCGCTCAATGCCATCTCTTTCTTTAAATTGAACGACAAATTAAGGATGACCATTATTTGGTGCATGGATCATGACCATTTATAGGCTCCCCGCCCCTCCCAACTAGGAGTATTTAATTAATTGTATTAGCAATAAATATTAATTTATCATACGATCAATGCGTACTTTACCCAAAATCGTCACAATGTTTGTTAATAATAAATATGGATTTATCACATGATCAATGTATACTTTACCCAAAATGTCACGATTTTTATTAATAATAAATATTAATTTATCATATGATCAATGCATACTTTACCCAAAATCGCCACAATGTTTATGGGGATCTTATGTAGTTAGTTTATCGCATATACCCGGAAACATAACTAATTTTAATTCACGGTAGACTTATAGCTAATAAAACACTTGTAAGAGTTTGAATCTATCACCTCATATTTGGAGGGACAAACATCATATCACTAGACTAATAGCTCACAGGTCTTATACAAGGAATAATAATAAGGAAAACTACAATAACAGATATTAACTTTTAGATCTCCTTCTACAGACTTTAAACGCTCCACAATTTCTATTTTCATTTAATGAGACAGAAAAAAATAGAGTGAGAGACTGATCGAGAGTGCAGTAAACCTTTTAGAAACTTCATTTTGAAGGTCACGTAAATAACTAGTAATCTATCTAACTATATATTAAAACAATATAATTTTTTCACATGGCATCATTCTAGAGCTTTTACATAGGATGCCACATGGATGCCATGTGAGCAATTTCCTATTTTATCTTTGTAAAATTTTGAAAAATAAATTGTTGTGTGATACAAGTCTTGAACCCAAAACCTCATGTTTCAAACTAAAGATGCTTACCAACTCTACTTAAGTAGTTATTGTGTTAAATTTCTTGATTTCTAAACTAACTATATATTAAAGCAACATGATTTTTGGGCTTTCACATAGGATGCCACATGGATGCCATGTGAGCAATTTCCTATTTTATCTTTGTAAAATTTTGAAAAATAAATTATTGTGTGATACAAGTCTTGAACCCAACCTCATGTTTCAAACTAAATATGCTTACCAACTCTACTTAAGTAATTACTGTGTTGAATTTTTTGATTTATAAATGATATATTGTTTATTTACTTATAATTAATGTATTAGATATCTAATCTAATCTAACTATATATTAAAGCAACATGATTTTTTCACATGGCATCATTCTAGAGCTTCCACATAGGACGCCACATGGATGCCATGTGAGCAGTTTCCTATTTTATCTTTGTAAAATTTTGAAAAATAAATTATTGTGTGATACAAGTCATGAACCCAAGACCTCATATTTCAAATTAAAGATGCTTACCAACTCCACTTAAGTAGTTATTGTGTTGAATTTCTTAACTTCTAAATGATATATTGTTAATTCACTTATAATTAATATATTACATATAACAATTTTTTATTTTTATTATATTTTTCACCCGTGTGGAACACGAGCTCTAACCTAGTAATTACTATAAAGGCCCAAGAGGACGATACCAATCTAATAACTTCATATACATTATGGTTTATTCGAGAAACTAGTTTTAGAGCCCGTGTCACACACGAGATAATTCAAATTATAAAATTATAAGTAAAACAAATAATTACGTAGCGTATATGAAAAAAAATGTATTACATCTATGCTTGTATCTATACAATGTGTACATAAATTGATTTTATTTATATCACAAAATTATTTTTTTAAATGAACTTAATAAAAAAATGTTCGTGCAAAAACGTACCTGAGAATATTTCTTTCTATTGAAAAATTCATTCTCAGTGCCATATATGTATAATTGAAAGACTTTTGGTTATGAACCAATTTCGGAAATAAAGCTTCTCATACGATAGTACTTCTAACCATTCAGTCTAAATACAAAAGGAGCGTTACCTTTATTGATATATTTATCAATTTATACTAATTAAAGGAAAGTAGAAGATTAAAATTGTAACAATGGATGTTCTTCAAGAACTATGTTTTTCTGAGCTACACCATGTAAAAGATTTTGATAAGTTTTATAGGGCTTATCGACTTTGTCATAATGACAACATAAAAATAACATGTTAACCCATCCAATTTTGTGAATATTTTGTTTCATTTGAGCATAGTTTTCCATAACATGCTTCCCATACAACGTTCTGATCACCATTGAAGGAAAAATTAATGTTAACATAAGTATTTCAAAATTGATAAAAGTTATAAGCATTAATAGTCATGGGGGTGGTATGTCGAAAATGTCCGCAGTCTTTTCTTACATTTTAATAGTTGAGGGGAAAATAGTCAGTTTGCCAAATCCCTAACATTTTGATTATTTTAAAAAATGCCCTTAAAAATAATTTTTAAACCCGAATCATGTTTATAATTCCAACCTTCATACTTTTTTATTTTAATTTGAGCAAAAAAGAATTTTGTTATACTAAATAGTTAGTCGTGTTAGAAATATACCTACACATGATTTACATGTAGATTCTAAAAGAATGATTTTTGTTTATATATTTTCTAGAATTATAATTATAAGAGGGCAATAAATATTGAATTTCAGTTATTTTCCTGTATTTTAAAAAATAAATATTTTATATTTCAAGTTCTCGAGAAAAGATGTTTTCTACGTAGAAGTCTCTCATATATCGTTATTACATTGAAAGGTAACATGAAAAAAATAAGGTAGGTTTGGTATGCAGGAATAACAGTAGGAATGGAATGATTCATTACGTGGGAATGAAAAAAGTGGTGTTTGATTGCTCAATGGAATGGAATCATCACATATTACATGGAATCACATTCCATCAAAACCATTCCTTCCTACCACCCTTTTTTTTCTTTCCATTCCTCCTTCACCCTACTTTCTCAACACCACCACCACCAATACCATCGGCACCACCACCAACTCCGTCGACACCACCACCACCATCGCCACCGCCATCGCCATTTTCGTCACTGGAGCTACCACCGTCGTCACTGTAGGGTTTTTTTTTTTTTGTTAAAAAGTATTTTAAGATATGAGTGTTTTTATTATTTCTATTTCACTTCAACAATTTTTTTAGATACCAAACAATAAAAATTAATAATTGATTTCATTCCTAAAGATTAACCAAACAAGACAAAGAAATAGTAATGATCAATTTCATTTCCTTATTCATTCTATTCTTTCTCCTACTCCATTCCCTTCATTTCATTACCTTCAACCAAACATACCCTAAGTAAAAGAGGAAATTCAGTTCGTATTTTCAATTAATTCATTAATACTTTTAATCACAAACAATATTGTTTTATATTTGTTTTTAACTTATTTTTACACTACACCATTAAATCTAAATTATCTTTGCTATTAATTTATATATTTGTTTTTAACATTAAATGTTACTCTTACACTACTTTATACATTAAATCTAAATTATGTTACTCATGTTTGAACCTGACGGCTCTTCTCTAAGTGATATATGTCTCTACCAAATAAGCTAACCACGCATTAATTATAAAATCAATATTTTATTATGGAAATATGTTTCGTTAATTATGACAAAGCATCTACTCAGTTACAATATTAAAAAAACAAAAAATATAAAACAATATAAATACAAAAAAGTATATAAGTATTAAAAATAAAAAATGTAAAAAAACATCGGTAATATAGGGGGGGGGGGGGGGTAAAAGCTAGTGGATATATAGTTAAGATGATTTATGAAATTCGTTTGTAGATTAATGGATAAAAACAAAAAAAAGGACAAGTTTGTGCTAGCTTTATAAATTCAAATGTATTTAACGAACTTATTTAGTATTACTGAACATCCAAACTTTTACTTTAAAAAAAGAAAAGCAACCGACGTAACATATATAACGTAGCGAACGACAACACAATCCAAATCAATTATTTAGGATCACTCTACACCGGTGACCGATACACACAATTTGATTTTGATTTGGTTAGCTTTGGAGATGGTGAGTTTCTATGTCTTTGGTGACCTTCTTATAAAGGTCCATGAGCGAATCTGGATCAGGAACTTTAGTGTTCAGCTTCTCATACTCAACAGTCCATGTGACCATGTGGTTTACACCATGTTTGTCTACATGAACATGTATAACAAATGACTTATATAGTTCCAGGAGATTTCCTTCAAGTATCTCAAAAGTCACCGACTTTTTGTCTTCGTTGATGTCCTTGATTAGTGTTTTCGCAACACAGTCTTTTCCATCTGTAACCACATATATATAATTATTAACCACATAGGGATGATATTCGGTTCACATGAAATTAGCCTACTAATCGTACAAATAACTAGAGTAATAATTATTAATCTGCATATTAGAACTAGAGTAACTAAATTATAAAAAATAAATTAGTGTAATAATAGTTACTCTAATTAAAGAAACAAAAAAGTAATAATAAGTATACTAGTGTTAGCATAATTACTCTAGTTATTTGTACGTTTCTACATTAAAAGTTGTTAGTATTTGATCCTAACACATACACATAGCATCTGAAACTCTGATTTTAAGCGGTTTTGCAAATGTTGATAATTAAAGAAAGACGTTAGATTACGCATATAGGTGTTATTTACCATGGAAATAGTTCCAGAAGAGAACCGAGCCTATAGTTCCAACTTCACCATCATGGGTCTGACAGTTTTGGATGGTGGTCGGGGTCAAGTTTGGAACTTGGTGTGGATTCCCCTTCCATAACTCGTGAAAAACATCACCCTTTGACTTGATCTCAATCTGAACAACTCTTTTACCACTCAATGACATCTCTCTCAATATATATGTATATTAAACTCGTACACTAAGATGAGAATTACTTGTTTATAGCTTCAACATTTATAGACCTCCTCCCCTCCCCATCCTCTAATAATTGAACCACCCTATAACTTAGTATCATATTAATTGAGATCTTAAATGTTCCATGCCTTCTTTGGTGAGTTGACTTTTTATAAATTAGGAAGTCATTTGGAAATTGCGAGTAGATAAGAGAGAAAATAGAGTGTTTTTTTTGTATATTTGAAAAGTTACTGTTCAATTTCTATAATTTTATAATATTTGTTGAAAGTAGTTATAAGCAAAAAGAGAGAGAATGTAATGATAAATATATAAAAAAGTATTATTTAATTAAAAATAAGAGAGAAAATATAATGTTTTTTAGTGTAATTTTAGATTTAGGGATGATATAGAGGATGAGAATGCTCTTATGATACCATGTTTTTTTAGACATCTTTTATGTTGCTAAATTATAACCGTAAAAATCTTCCAAATTCACATATTTGCAAAACTTAACCACACTTTTGGGTGTGCCGTGTGCATGTTGAATCATGACAAAATGGTGTTATAAGTGAACAAAATGGTATAATCATCCATCAACGATTAGTTAGTGACATTACCTGTTTGTGTTTAAGCCAAGTGAAGCCACGAAGATAATAAGAACGTCGCTAAACAAAACACGAGTAAAGCATAAATCGCTTGTACATGATGCACATACACTAACACATTCATAAACAGTTAAAATGAGTTATGTTTGGTTTTTAATATATCTTAAGTAAATCAATTATTTAGGATCCATCTAATTATAAACTATTATATGTATCTTTAAGTATTAGACTATGCGTTGTTGTTAAAGCCCAACCCTAGATTCGATCTCTAATATTGCGCCACCTGTCGTCGACTGGACACTGGATAAAGCCCTGCTAAAGCCATCTGAATCTGTTGCGGTTCACGTGAGCAGAGGCTTCAACAAGTTTCTTTTTATTTTTTTATTTTTTTTTTTGGTTTTGAAAATGTAAAATAATAACTAAAAGGTAAATTCTATAATAAAAAATAAAAAGAATATATGAAACAATAACCCAAAAAATAAATACGATAATAAACAGAATATATGAAAAAAAAAAAAAAGAAAAAAAAAACTAATAAAGTTCAAACCAACCTTGTCCAATCCCCAACCTGGCACAACATTCGTAAAGCATCCCCACTTCATCTCTCGTTCGTTGTCGCTAGCCAGCTCACGGCTATCTGTTCGTGTCCCCCTCGCTAACACCCGTTGCAATGTTCGCAAGTGACATATTAAAGAGTGCCCGCTCTTGCCCTCGTTAACCCTTCCGAGGCTTCAACAACGGGCAGTATTTTTTTTTGAACATACAAGCTTTCCTCCTATTATTTACATTATACCGCCAATAAGATTATGTTTCATACGTTGGTTAAGGATATATTAATAAAATCGAGATGTAATCTGTCAAAATAATATTGTATTTTTTTTCCAAAGGCACAAAATAATAACTTTGTTGCTAGGAATTTCTTGAATTATATAAAATAATAATAATAATAATAAAATTAATAATAATAATTTGGTGAAATGTTTAATGGTGGATTCAAAGTTTTATAAAGCAATTGAAATTTATTAAATATACTGGAAAAAAAAAAAGAAAAAGAATTGATTTATCTCGCTGCAACCATCACCTACTGGTCGCACACACTTGATGTTGTCGTCCCACACCCTTATCATCATCACCTATGCAGCTTACATAACTTTCTGTACATGTGGCTTTATGCTTAAATAGCCACTCTTAAGTTGAACATTAGAACTTTAGCTTTCTTCACTCTTATGCTCCCGAAATAAGTGTGATTGAGCCAAGCATTAACTCGTGTAAGCTCTTCACATTAGTTGATGAACCGATATTGATCTTTGAGGCTGCCTTGTGTGTTGAGCTCGATTTTGAAATGAAGGCTCAAACTGAGTTATTATTGACCACACAGATTTTGATTTTAAGATTTTGTGATGTGGAAGATGTGAGTTGTGAGATGTGAAAAAAATAATGATTGACACGTAAACAATAGGACTTTATATTTTACATCAAGTAAATGTGCTAAGGTTGGTGAAATATGAAATGTGATTGTGCCTTTGTAGGATGAGATATGGAGTGAAGTATTTACAATAAACTAGGATAGAGCCCGTGTGATAAAAAAGTGGTTAAAAATTAAAATCAAAAAGTTAAATTTAATTATATACATATTAACATATCTTATGGATTCATAAGATACATATAATTTCCTAAAATACATAGATTAGTAAGAATAATTTGTACTTGCATTTTAAAAGAAATAAAATGGAAAGTCGTGAATCTATATCAATTAGAAAAAGAGAAGACTAAGATTAATTCATCCAATTTGAGTTGGTAAGCTATAAACATTTTAAAAGTAAGGTAGTAAGTTCAATTTCCATGAACACCATATTTTTCATTTTATGATTCATGAAGGAAAAATTGTGAAAATGAAAACTTATACACTTGAAGCCTATTTGAAAGATCTAATGAAATAACACGTGAAAAAATTGTGTTGCTTCAATATTACGTGTAGAGGTAGATGTTTCATGTTATATTTTTATTTTTATAGATTAATAAATTAGGTAAAACATCATATTATGAAGCCCCACTCCCATCCTCCAAAGACTTTTATTGATGTATGGCCAAAAGAACGTGTAAAGCGTGATATTATTACATATACAAATATTTATTGATTACATTTTTATTTTTTGTAATTATATTTTTCTAGAAGTTTGGTATTAATTAGCATTCTCAAGTATAAGTGGTGTTAAAAAGTCATTAAAGAGATATAAATGCTATTTTACATTTGATGAAAATTAATTTAAATTTAAAAGTTTTTCACAGGCACTTTAGAAATATTTGTAATTATGGAGTAAACTTTTCTCTAATTTTACTTGCAATAATATCTAATAATATCAAAGAGAGTGTGGTATGGGCCTGTGGGGTATTTTATTGAAATAAATCTAAGGTTGTTTACGAGCTAAGTTGAAACGAGCGAAGACTTGCTCGTTGTTTGGCGGTTCGTTTACAACCGAACCGAATAGCTGAAATTCGAACTGAACGAAAAACAAAACGAGTCAAAATCGAATCGAGCATTTTTCGATCGAACATCGAGCGATTTCGAGCATTATTTATTTCTTCACTTTAAAAATTTCAATAAAAAACAAGTTTGAAGGCTGTTAAAAATACATTTTGTAAACAAATTAGTAGTTTTCAGACAAACGTATAATATGTTGTAAATTTTAGAAAAAAAAAGTTTGAAGTGAAATATAATAAGCATCTAAACAAACTTTTAGTGTTTTGAAAACTTAAATCAAACTAATAAAACTATAAACTTGACGGAATAGAAAATTTTTAAAAGGTTTAAAAAATTGTATACTTATATTTTATTTGTGTTGTCTACGTATTTATATATTTGATTTTGTTCATATGTAATTATATATAAAATAAATTAAAAATATTCTAGCCGAACCTAACCGAGCAGAGCGGATCGTTTACGATCGAGCAAAAAAACAAGCGAGCGTTTTCCAAGCAGTTTCTGAGCGATCAACAAATGAGTTTGAGCAACGAGTGGTTTGAACGACCCTAAATAAATCTATATTTAGGTATCAATTTGAAAACTGAGTTATACTTATATACAGATCAAACAAGATTGGGCTTTAGCTCAAGAAGATTAGTGGCTTAGCCCACCTTTCGATTTAAACTCACAATGTCAACCCACATTTGAGTGACATTACTGATGTTCAAAACCTATACACTTATTCATGTAGCTCACAAGTCACCATGATCAATGTTATTTTTAGTTAACTCTAAACCTATATAGATTTTTAGTCCACTACAAAATTGAAGATTTTTAGGGTTGATGACACTCAAAATTAACGATTTTAACCTTGCTATTGACAATTGAAAACACAATTCTTCAAAATTTCAATGTTTACACTAAAAGTTCATTTTTGAATATAGCTATATTTATAGAACGAAATATCACAAAGTATGAATAGAACCTTTGCTATTTAGAGCATTCGTATTATCTCCAAATATAAAATTACTGGCTTTTGAACCGGTGTATTACACGGGATTTGTCAAATAATAAAATAAGATTCATTATTTCAATTGTGATTATCAAAATACTTATAAATTAATTAATATAGATTTAATGGAAAAACAGACGGGACTAACGAAAAGTACTTAAATAGCATGATTTTAATGGAAACGTCAGGTGTTGATTTGCAAGAAATTTAAAAAATGTATTAAAGTTGCGTAGTTGATTAAAACTCATGTATGAAAATGACATTTAATTCAATAATGTATAAAATCCACACTATATTATAACCCACTTGACTAAATAGTTTTGACTCATGACCCATGAATAGCTAGAATGAATGAAATAAGAGATTAGGAATTAGAAGAAATGTAGGCTTGACACCTAAGCTTCAACATTTTCTTTTATTAGTATTGTAAGATAAGATAGGATACTAAAAATCACTATCTTTTATTTATTATTTTCAGTTTAATAATACTTTTTATATTTTTATCATTATGTTTCTCTTTCCTTTACTCATAACCACTTTAAAAAAATATTAAAAGAATTTATAGAGTGTTACAAAAACTTTTTAAATAAACAGAAAAATCAATTCATTTTCTCTCTCCTTCTCTCACATCACCCTAAGCCTTTCACTATTAGAGCATTCTCAGCCCGTCTCTCATCCTCATTTCTATAATTAAACTAAAAAAATACTACATTGCTCTATCATGTTCAATTAAATAATATTTTTTATACATTTATCATTACGGTTTTCTCTATTCTCTACACACAACCAATTAAACAAATATTAAAAAATAAATACGGACAAACAAACCACTACATTTTCTCTCTCCATCCTAAAATTTGCACTCACAGCCGCTCATAACCTCATCCTATAATTTGAAAAACCCACTCACATAATTTTAAGGGATGTGTTGAGAGTACTCTAAGTTATAAAAAACCCACTTTCAAAATTTGATGGGTAGATGTGAATAATCTAAACCTTGTATATATGAAGTCATGCGATGTAGCACAGCGCATGAATAGAACCTTAATAAAATAACAATATCAGTATGATTAGTCAGTCATCATTAACTACAGCCGAGTTTAAGAATTTGATGGAAATGTGGACTTGAAAATTAGTTAATTATTTAGACCTTTGTATATTTGAAGTAACTTGTATGTTGTTGGTTTATGGTACTGGTAGGCCAGATACTGAAGTTTGATGGACCGGTTCTAGCATTCCCCAAATACACGTCTGGTAAAAAGGGTCCAGAAATTGTAGTCTTAGGAACACTCTTTGACTATCAAGCCAATATCGAGCATACATGAAGAAACACTAAATGAACCCTGGACAGATTATAGATAATCTGGGGGTCAAGTAATGTTTCCCACGGATGAGATCTAGCTGAGAAGGCTGTTCTTCAGGAGACCTGCAAAACAAACACCGTAAGCTCGTCACTGAGAAGGGGGGGGGGTTCCTCCTTGTGACCACCCTCCGGCGTGAGAATCAGACTAGATTGCTCTGAATATAAGTGTATATTAAGAGATTGCTAGATAACTGGATAGCAGATGATCTTACCATTCCAAGATGTTGGAGTATTTATAGCCGAAGGTAGGTTTCCAAGCAGGTACAACCGGCTGAATAGTATTCCTGTTCTACCAACAGTGGATTATGCACAGGCCATACTGGTTGGTGGATAAGTTACGGCCAACAGTAACAAAGTCGGCTGCACTATTCCACCAACTGTAGATTATGCACGTCCCACCTACTGTGGATTATACGCAGGCCATGCTGGTTGGTGAATAGGTTACGGCCAACAGTAACACTATTCTACCAACTGTAGGCTACGCACGCCCGTCAGTAAGAGTTGGTGAGTAGGCAGCGGCTAATAGTGACAAACAGTACTAGAGGGTGCTCCTCCTCGTACTGTTGTCGGTGAGCTGTCACCCTGTGATTGGCTCATGGGTTGTTCTGGTCAGATCGTCTGTCCTATCCATACCTTGGTAGGTATAGTACAAAAGATCTTTCAGAATCATACGGACTGGCTCATTTTGGCGGGATTGTTCCCGCCTTGCTCATTCCTTCATGTGACTACTGAAGTAGCTATTGCCTTGTGCGTGTAGCCCTGCTGTCTGCGGGTAGCCTTCCCTGATGGCTTGTATCCGCAACTGCGGGAACAGGCGGGGTACTTCACCATTGGGAGGCTTTCCCTGCGTGTACAGCTTGCGTACTGCGCGTAAGATTCTATGAGCATGGTGGGTCCTGCGGGAGCAGAAGGCCTTTGCGCAGACGTCCCTATTCAAGGTGAGTCTTGCGGGACCAACTGGTCTCTGCTGGGACCTACCTCTTCAAGTCCCCCCAGTCCAATGTTCTTCTCATGAATGTTTAATTAAGTGAGGTGAACTTTTGGACTTTAAGCAAGGGGTTTTGAAAAGGGTTTTTAGTTTTAAGGTTCTCCGTGGGGATTCTTCCCGCGGGTTTCCTAATGTCACTTGCAAAAATTCCCGATTTTTTTGCTTGATCTTTGGGTATAATGCGGGTAGGTATGTAACCTTCTCGCAAGTCAGGAGCGTTGAGTCTCACTTGTGTGGATTCTCCTTGACGTTTTAGTGGTTTTGAACATAGTGATCAATTATGTTTAAACCACCAATTCCATCCTGGAGCCTCAAACAATGTAGTTCTCGACGTTCCCGCTATGCGGGGATGTTATTTCCGTTTCCGCAAGCATTGCCCAGAAGATCCTTCTTGGTTTCAATTCCCTGCGGAGCGCTAGGTATGTGAAGGGTTTTGCCTTAACACTGTACCCGCGCTTGTCTTACGGTTACTTTACTTTCAAGGTACCCCTGGCGTCAATTCCCTGCGGATGCTAGGTATGTGAAGGGTTTTGCCTTAACACTGTACCCGCACCCGCCTTATAGTTACTTTGTTGCCGGGGTTTTCTTGGCTTCAATTCCCTGCGGGTGCTAGGTATGTGAAGGGTTTTGCCTTAACCCTGTACCCGCATCCGTCTTATGGTTACTTGGTTGCCAAGGTAAGGGGTATTTTCCCGCTTACTTTTGAAATTTTTTGAATTTTGAATTTTGAAATTCGAAAGGTTGGTGAGGATAAGAACAGTCCAAACATCTGAAACGTCGTGCGACGGTTTCTTCTGACTGTGTCAGGACGTGCAGGAAGTTATGGTGACGTGACAGTACATGGTCATTCCAGACGCTTTTTCAGGCGCGTGGGCGCGATTTTTCGGGCGCGTGGCCGCGAAATTTCTGGCACGCGTCCTTTTTACAGCTGTTGCCAGCTTGCTTTTTGCCACGCGTCATAGTTTCATTGCACCCTCGATTTCTCTCTCCTCCGCATTAAATTCACCGCATTAATTGCGATTAGTATATAAAGGGGGAGAGGGTCCTTTTTAATTCACACCTTCACCCTTCTCTTCTTCTTCTTAGCGATTTCCGGCAAATACTCCCCTTTTCAGGCAAGCATTTTCCCGAAATCGCTTTCTTTCTGCAAGATGTCTTCACATGATCTCGAGTCTACCACCGATGACAGGAGTACTGCTGGTGAGTGCCAGTGTGCTCTGCCCGGCGATCAGTACCGGTATGTTGTTAGGAAGTTCATGCTCGATCCTTTCGAGCCTGAGTTTCCTGAACCCCATCAGACCGTGTACGATGCCCCCAGAGGCAAGATCGGGGTTTATGCAGCATTCTTTGTCTATGGGAATCTTAGGTTCCCATTGACAAAGTTTGTTTACCGTGTCCTTGAGAGGCACGGTGTTCATCTGACCGAGTTGCACCCCATGGCGATCGCCAAGATTCGCCATTTCGAGTGGGTGTGCCGGATTCTGGGCATTGAGCCCTATGTGGACCGCCTGATGACCTTCTATACTTGGAGGTGCATCCAGGGGTGGTACACCCTGACAACCCGGATCAAGGGTCTGAAGATTTGCGCGACCGAGCGCAGTCTCCGATCGTGGAAGCGGGAGTTCTTCTACATTTCTGCCCGCGCCATCCCCATTGCCATGAAGTTTAAAAATGGCCAGGCAATTCCAAGCCATCACGCCACCAACTACCAGGAGGCTGAATGGTTTGCGAAGATATCCCGGGTCCAATCTCCGGTTTACCGGTTTGCGGAGTCCGGGATGGTGATGCTGGGGATGAGCCGGGTATGGAAGGAGGCGTCTCAGGTTCCCATCCTTCTCGAATACGGTTTGAACTCTACTCCTTATGGTATGTCATGTCTTTCTTGCTGATATGAGTTTGTCTTCTAACTGTTTCTTTTCTTTCAGAGGGGAACAATTTGGAGTCGCTCCTGTACCCGCGGGAAGCTGACGATCCCGTGCGGGTGGGTACTCGTGCTCTTGACGAGAATGAGTTGCCCATCCTGGAGCAAACAGCGGATCGGTTTGTGGAGGTCTATCCGCTGGGCCACGAGATCCTGAGCCACCGGCGGCCAGGTAAGGCGTTATTCTCTCCTCCCCCCTCAGTGTTGTACCCGCTGCTGGAATTCCTGACCTGTCTTCTTCTGAGGAATCCGCAGATGGTCCTCCGTTAGTGCGGAAGAAGAGGGCTGCCGGCAGGAAAGGGAAGGAGAAGGCGGCCTCCACAGCCGATCCAGTGCTCCTATCTGACACTGAGTCAGATAGTGAAGAGGTGGCGGGGAACCCCGGTGGTGAGAAGACCACTGTTCCGGAGGCTACGACTGTTACCTCCGGAGAACCAATGACGACGACGGTGACCGGCATCAAGAGACCGGCTCCATCGGGTTCTTCCCCGCCCGTCCGTACGTTTAAGCTCAAGAAAACCCGTAAGTACAACTCTTAGCTTTTATCTTCGTAGTTTAATCTTCAAGTCTTTTTCACTTTTCTTCTTTACGCAGGTGTGGATGTTGGCGCATTCCAGGGTGAGGGGCCGAGTACTACCTCTCCGCCAATGACGGTAGGCTTGGTCAGCCTACCTGAGGCGTCGACCCAGGCGCCTGCGCCTGCTTCCGCTGGTTCAGTTGCTCATTCTGAGCCGACTGTTCCAGCCGAGATGACGTCACCGCCGGCTGTGAGTGCAATTTTTACAGCATCCTTCACAGAGCCGGCGGTTACTTTTGCCGCGGATTCTGCGGCAGCGACCGCGGCGGCGACCACGGCGGCTGCTACTATGCCCCCGACAATGACGGCCGGTCCCTCAGGTACGCGTGGGGCTTCTCGCATCTTTCCGCCACCTTCCCATCTGCCTGACCTCTTGGATGGATTTTCATTGGGTTCAGGTGATGGGTTCGGCGGCTATCGGCCTGTAATTGACCCTACAGGTGCGTAGGGTTCCTTTGGCCCTTTTTCACTTATATATTTTATCATCTTTTCCTAACTGCTTTTTGTTTTCTGCAGTTTCGGATTCCAATGAAGTGTATGTTCCGCGATGGAACATACGCCGAGGAACAACCATTCGTACCCCTGTTGAGTGCGTGGAATGGGCTCGCCACGCTGCTCCCCATGGTGCGTTGGGGGAAGCCATGGCTAGCTACCAGGAGGGTAGGCTAACCAACGAGCTTCGATTTCTCCAAGCCCGGATGCAGCCGCGCGTCGAGCTGCTTTGTCGTGAAAACGACAAGTTGAAAGCAGCTCGCGCCAAGGAAGTATCCCAAGCGCGGGCTCTTCGGGAGGAGAACCAAAAGCTGTCCGCAGCTGCTGCGGAGAAGGAGAAGGCCTTCAAGGCCCTCGAGGTTGAGGTTCAAGCGCGACTCGAGGCCCGCTCCAAGGCTGCCCAAGCTGTTAACGAACAGCTTCGGCTAGCTAAGGAGACTGCGAGGAACGCGACCGAGAGGGCCACCAAGGCTGAAGCCGTTGCTGAGCCTTTACGCGTGGAGAACGAGGAGCTCAAGGCCAAATTAGAGGCTCTCCAACGCGCTCATGATGCCTTGGCGATGGAAGATGCCAAGAAGCTCCAGGAGATCTTGGACCAGAGGGGCGTGCTTGACCATACCGAGCGGAAGCTTAAGGGCGTCGAAGAGGCTGCCGCAAAGGAAGTGCTACTTGCCAACCTTAACGAAAGCGAAGCCGAACGCGCCTGCACCCAAGCTCAAGCCGCCCTTAAAGAAGCTCTGGTTGCCAAGGAATGGCTTCTTCGAGAAGCGTTGTCTCAGGTAAGTCTATCTTCATGTCTTCACGCTTTTCTTTGTAGATAGGGTGCTGACACTTGTATATTTTCTTATGTAGGTTGTGCATCGGGTCTTTTCAGAGACATCCTACGACGATGCAATGAGCGCTGCCCTCAACGCTTCTCACGAGGATGGGGAACGGGTCGGCTTCCTGCTTGGTCTAGGGTTTGTTGAGAAAGGCGTCCCGCCATCCAACTTCCCTTTGTACAATGTAGATACCGAAGCCATATATGACCAAGCAGTAAATCAATACGCCGCCTTCCCGCATCCGGTGGTGGAGAAGGTGAATGAAATTGCTGCTGCTGATGACGGGCTACCTATCCTTAAGGCTTACCTTGAACAGCCACGCTCTACTGACGGCGCTGGTCCAAGTGGAAGTGGCCCTGAAGCCTGATCCTGAAGATCCCTTCCCGCTGCTAGGATAGATTTAGTTTGTATAGATTTACTCTTGTAGGCGGGTAGTCACCCAGCCATTGTAACGAATATTTATGAAATGTAAATCTTTGTGCGGCTAAGACCGCTTGATTCATTGGATTCCTTGCTTTATAAACTTTATATGACTTGCATTCTTTAGTTTAAATTAGCAATTTTCCAAGTGTTTAGGATAAGTTAACCTTTGAACGTGGTAGATAGGTGTGAAGTTTTGCTTCCTCCTTCGTGATTGTGCGGGTATGACCGTCACTTGCACTTGGTAGGATGGCTAAACTTTACCCATATCTGACCTGCGTGTAGGTTTTCCTCATCTTTGAGGATAAGTTAACCTTTGAACGTGGTAGATAATCGGTGTGAAGTTTTGCTTCCTCCTTCGTGATTGTGCGGGTATGACCGTCACTTGCACTTAGTAGGATGGCTAAACTTTACCCATATCTGACCTGCGTGTAGGTTTTCCTTATCTTTTTTTTTTTTTTTTTTTTTTTTTTTTTTTAGGATAACCTTTGAACGTGGTAGATGATAGGTTGAAGTTTTGCTTCCTTGTTTGTGATTGTGCGGGTAAGACCGTCACTTGCACTTACAAGGATGGCTAAACTTTACTTACATCAAACCTGCGTGTAGGTTTCCCTTATTTTTAACGTTGTGTTTATGCGGGTTTTGCCGCCTTCCACACGTAACGACTTACTTCCCGTTTATGCGGTAAATACCGGCACCAGTGGGAAGTTCATAAGGATAAAGGTAAACACATTATGAAAGGAGAATCATTTCCATTAGAAGTGGCTCTAGGCCTTTACAAGTTTTGGAATTGATCTACATATAACATTTGCGTAATTGAGCTCCATTCCATGTTCTTGGGATGGGAGTGCCATCGAGCCTTTCGAGCCGGTATGCACCCTTTCCCAGGACTTCTTTGATAATGTATGGCCCTTCCCAAACCGGGGCCAGCTTTCCCGGGCGCTCTTGGTTTGAAGCCTCGTTGTTACGCAGTATGTAGTCTCCTATCTTGAAGTTGCAGAGTTTTACCCGCGTGTTGTAGTACTTTTGCATTTGTCGTTTGTAGTTCTCTTCACGCACTGCGGCTAAGTCTCTGCGTTCCTCGGTTAGCATAAGATCCAACCGTCTTTCCGCATCATTGTCTTCTGGCTGAATCAAGACCCTTGGCGAGGGTAGACCAATTTCGACCGGGACCATGGCTTCAGTGCCATAAGTGAGGCTGAACGGGGTTTCTCCCGTACTGGCCTTCTTCAGCGTTCTGTTTGCCCAAAGGACGTGCGGAAGCTCGTCCACCCAGCCGGATCTGTGTTCCAAGAGTCTTTTCTTTATGCCATCGACGATGCTCTTGTTTGCTCTTTCCACCTCACCATTACCTTGCGGGTGTGCCACTGAGGTAAAGGTGTGGGTAATTTGAAGTTCTTTTAGCCACTGTTGTAGCTTCTTGTCAGCAAAGTTGGTGCCGTTATCGCTCACCAAATTCTGTGGAAGTCCAAAACGACAAATAATAAATTCCCAAATAAATTTTTTGATATGCTTCGCGGTTGTTTGGGCTAAAGGTTTTGCTTCTATCCACTTGGTGAAGTAGTCGATGGCTACCACTAGGAACTGAACATTTCCTGCTGCTGTAGGAAATGGGCCTGTCACATCGATGGCCCACTTCTGAAATGGCCATGAAGAAGTGACTGGAACCAGTTCATTCTTCGGGCGGTGCGTGTTGGGTGCGTAAAGTTGGCAAGACCTGCATTTTCTGATGTATGCCAGTGCATCCGTATGCATCCCCGGCCAAAAGTATCCCGCGTTGTTTAGCTTGGCTACAACAGCGCGGGGACCTGCGTGTACTCCACAGATGCCTTCGTGTACTTCCCTTAGGAGGTAGTCAGCATCTTGGTTGTCCACGCATCTTAAGAGTGGGCCAAGAAAGTTACGTCTGTAAAGGATGTCATTGACAAGTTGATAATTCAGTGCTTTACAGCGTAGTTTTCTTGCCTGTGTTTTTGACTCTGGTAGTGTTCCTGCTGCAAGGTAATTTATTATTGGTGTCATCCACGTTTCTGTACCGGTTTGGATGACACAAATTTCCTTGTACGGGACTGATGGTGCTTCGAGGAGTTCAATGCGGATGTCCTTTCCTAAGTGGGTGAAGGCTAGTGACGCAAGCTTGCTTAACGCATCCGCATATTTGTTTTTGCTGCGCTTGACGTGTATGACTTTACAATCACTAAAATCACGCATAAGGGTTTTTGCCTGGGCGAGGTACAGGGCCATTGTGTCGTTCACAGCCGTGTACGTCCCATTTATTTGGTTGGCCACCAGCATGGAATCCACGTGGGCTTCCAAGTTTTTCACTCCCATTTTACGCGCAATTCTCAAACCGGCCAAGAATGCTTCATATTCGGCTTCGTTATTCGTACTTGGAAAATCCAACCGAATAGCGTAAGTATATTCTTGGCCTGCTGGGTTGGTTAATTTTAACCCTGCGCCTAAACCCTCGTTACTGGCTGCTCCATCAGTGTAGAGTCGCCAGACATCATTGATGTCCTGTGCTGGGGAGGGTTGAGCCTCCTCCTGGCACTCTTTCTCCCGCGAAGCGGGGACTTCTGCAATAAAATCGGCCAGGACCTGGCCCTTTATGGTTGGTCTTGGCTTGTACTTAATTGCATATTCTCCCAATTCAATTGCCCATTTGGCTAGACGTCTCGATAATTCGGGTTTGCCTAGAACGTTTGAGAGTTTGAAGTTGGTGAGAATGGTGATTGGGTGGCCCTGGAAATATCGTCTTAACCTGCGTGAAGCGTGTATGAGTGCTAAGACCAATTTTTCGAGGGTAGAGTACCAGGTTTCTACGTTTGTTAGTACACGGCTAACATAATAGATTGGCATCTGGATGCCTTTTCGTTCTATTAGCAGGACTGCCCCGGTTGCTCTATCTGTTGCGGAAAGGTATAGGATTAACTCCTCTCCCGCTTGTGGTGCTGTAAGTGTTGGGAGTTCGATCAGGCGTGACCGAATCTCCTGAAAAGCTGCTTCCGCTTCTGGTGTCCAGCGGAAGTGCGTTTTCTTTAAGCAGTTTCTCAATGTTGACACGAAAGGAAACGACTTATCCGCATGGTTTGCCAAAAAGCGATTAAGTGCGACTAGTCGTCCATTCAGTGTCTGAGCCTGCTTGATGGTGGTGGGTGATTCCATTTTAATAATGGCTTCGACCTTTTCAGGGTTCGCTCTGAAGCCATCTTTAGTAACAATGACTCCCAAGAACTTCCCTTCTTCCATCCCAAATGAACACTTGCTCGGGTTGAGCTTCATGTTTATCTTTCTGAGCGTGTTGAAAGTTTCTTCAATGTCTTTCAACATCGCTTCTGGCTCGGGGCTTTTGATGACCAAATCATCCATATAGACTTCCAAGTTTCTCCCGATTTGGGCATGAAACTCTTTGTCCATCAGTCGTTGGTACGTGGACCCTGCATTCTTAAGTCCGAATGGCATCATTTTATAACAAAATGTACCATCGGGCGTCCGAAATGCGGTTTTGTCCTGATCATCTACGGCCATGTGGATTTGATGGTACCCCTTATACGCATCCAAGAAGCATTTAAGGCGAAATGGTACCAACGAATCAACCTTAAGATCAATTTCTGGTAACGGATAACAATCTTTGGGGCATGCTTTGTTCAAATCTTTGAAATCTATGCACATGCGCCATTGTTTGTCATTCTTCGGTACCATTACGGGATTTGCAACCCATGTTTGATATCTGCTAACGCGTACGATGCCTGCGTCAAGGAGTTCCTTGACTTGGGTTCTACACGCGTTAGTTTGTTCAGGCCCCATTACTCTGCGCTTTTGTACGACTGGCGTGACAGCCGGATCGCACTTGAGCTTATGCTCCGCCTTACTTCGGGGTACACCAGCCATGTCAGCTGGTGCCCACGCAAAGATGTCAGCGTTTTTCTGCAGTAAGCGTTTGAGTAGGGTGCGGGTGGGATCAACGATTGTTGGTCCAATGGTAACGGCCTGGTCGGGGTATTTGCCATTGAAGGCCCATTTTTCCGGTTCGGTGATGGTTGGTTTAGCTTTTTTCGGTTTGGGTTTAGATGAGACAGATGCGATGCATACCTGGGGAATGCCAGTGATCATCGCTACACCCTCAGCTGTTGGCCATCCCATCATGCCGTGGACTGAAGATACCACGGCGTTGAATCTTGCCATCCCGTCTCTTCCGAATAGGATGTCGTACGTGTGGTGTGGCTTTTTCATCACGACAAAATCCACGTCTTCTGTGCGTGAATGATTCCCATCAGTAAGAGTAACGGGGAAAGATAGGATACCCAGGGGGGTTTCTGTACTGCCGTCAAACCCTTCCATTGAAGCGTAGACCGTTTCCAAGCGTTCTTTGTCTTCATCATCCAGCTTATCAAAGAACTGCCTGTACATCACTGTCGACGAAGCGCCATTGTCAGCAAGAGTGCGGGAAGTGATGTAATGCCCCAGCTGGCTTCTGATGACGATGGGGCCTTCTTTGCTGGGGCCTCCTGGCACTCGCGGGAAGCGCACCTCAGCTTCCTTCCACGCGCATGGTTCTGTCACTCGTCTTTTTCTTCCTCTGACCTTGCCATGAACCATGTTGATGCTGATGTCGACGGGCTTTCGTCCGTTACCTCTGTACCGGTTGTCATTCCTTCCTCCCTTCCTGATTGATGCCACGAGATGTGCAAGTCTTCCATCCTTGACAAATGTCTCAATAATATCCTTCAAGGATGTGCACTCTTCAGTACCATGACCCTTTGTCCCGTGGAAATCACAGGATTTGCTTTGATCCGCATTAGGTTTCTGCCGGATCAATGGGGCTTTTGGCCATGGCAATTTTTCCGTGGCAAATATCTCCGTGACGCTCTTCGTGAGTGGCGTCCACCGGTGTTTTCGGTTTGAAGGGTGTGTGTTGTCCCTTCCGCCAACAAGAGGGCGAGAGCTGGATGAGGTGTCAAAGTTTACCCTTGACTGCCAGATACCTAGCCTCCTCTTTTTGTTCTGCCGGGCGATCCGGACATTGTTTTCTCTTGTCCTCTGCGTGTAGAGGTGTGTACTCTGGGGAAGATCCCTTCCCAGTTGCTTTTCCGTCTCGGCAAAGCGCTTTGCCGCCGTCATGATGGCATCCCATGTTGATGGCATGCCATCCTTACCCGTCAATGTGCGGATAAGTTCTGGGTATTCGGCGCCTTGGGTGAAGGCGGCGCGAACCAGATCCTCACTTATGTTGCCGAGACTTAGCTTTTTGGAGTTGAAGCGAGTGATGAAGTCTAGTAAAGATTCATCCTCCTCTCTCACGCAGTTGAGGATCGTCCACTGCTCTTCAGTGTACTTCCTCTGTTGGCTGAAGTGCTGGCTGAACTTGTTCTGAAAGTCCGCCCAGTCATATATGTGGTGGATCGGTAAACGATCGAACCATGCCCTGGCCGCTCCGACCAGAGTCATCTGGAACATGTAGCACCACGTGGGTTCCGTCCAGTTGCTGACGGTAGCCCCCGCAATGAACCTGTTCAAATGGTCGTCTGGGTCGGATAGACCATCATAAGTGCCAATGTTGGACATTTGTTTGGCACTTCTTGGGGCGATTGCTTCCGCAATGTCCCTTGCGAATTTTGACTTTCCTGCATTTGTAGCAGTTGGTCTAAAGGTTTTGGAGAAGTCACGCGGGTTTCTCTCCGCGATTGGTTTAAAAGCTTCCCCAAAATTCCTTTTTGGTTGGACGTCCGTTTCCTTACGCTTCCCTTTCGCCTTATGGCGAGGGTTTGCGTCGGTATCAGACTCCAACTCGTCGTCTGAGTACTCGCAGTCACTGCTCATATTGAGGTGTTGGCGAGTACTGGCGAATTCGTCAGCCTGTTGAACTGAACGCAAGCGTTCATCCAATTCGGCTTGGAATTCTCTTTGCCGTGCTTCGGCCCATGCCTTCACTTGGTCTAGTGTTTGTCGAGGGACCTTCGTTCGTTTTTCCAGCTGGGTATCGGTGAACCCCAGTGGAATATTTACTGCACTTGCCCCGGCTTGGGTAGTCGGGGTAGTGTTCGTAAGGATTGTATAACCGCCGGTGTTCCCCCCAGTTGCTGGGGTTGTTACCGGGGTTTCTTGGTCGGTTACTGGCCTTTGGACCGGAGTAACGTTAACCATTTCTTCAGAAATTGTGAAAAAACTAAAATAGTTCTAGCTTTTATGCACGGATGGCGCCAATGAAGAAACACTAAATGAACCCTGGACAGATTATAGATAATCTGGGGGTCAAGTAATGTTTCCCACGGATGAGATCTAGCTGAGAAGGCTGTTCTTCAGGAGACCTGCAAAACAAACACCGTAAGCTCGTCACTGAGAAGGGGGGGTTCCTCCTTATGACCACCCTCCGGCGTGAGAATCAGACTAGATTGCTCTGAATATAAGTGTATATTAAGAGATTGCTAGATAACTGGATAGCAGATGATCTTACCATTCCAAGATGTTGGAGTATTTATAGCCGAAGGTAGGTTTCCAAGCAGGTACAGCCGGCTGAATAGTATTCATGTTCTACCAACAGTGGATTATGCACAGGCCATACTGGTTGGTGGATAAGTTACGGCCAACAGTAACAAAGTCGGCTGCACTATTCCACCAACTGTAGATTATGCACGTCCCACCTACTGTGGATTATACGCAGGCCATGCTGGTTGGTGAATAGGTTACGGCCAACAGTAACACTATTCTACCAACTGTAGGCTACGCACGCCCGTCAGTAAGAGTTGGTGAGTAGGCAGCGGCTAATAGTGACAAACAGTACTAGAGGGTGCTCCTCCTCGTACTGTTGTCGGTGAGCTGTCACCCTGTGATTGGCTCATGGGTTGTTCTGGTCAGATCGTCTGTCTTATCCATACCTTGGTAGGTATAGTACAAAAGATCTTTCAGAATCATACGGACTGGCTCATTTTGGCGGGATTGTTCCCGCCTTGCTCATTCCTTCATGTAACTACTGAAGTAGCTATTGCCTTGTGCGTGTAGCCCTGCTGTCTGCGGGTAGCCTTCCCTGATGGCTTGTATCCGCAACTGCGGGAACAGGCGGGGTACTTCACCATTGGGAGGCTTTCCCTGCGTGTACAGCTTGCGTACTGCGCGTAAGATTCTATGAGCATGGTGGGTCCTGCGGGAGCAGAAGGCCTTTGCGCAGACGTCCCTATTCAAGGTGAGTCTTGCGGGACCAACTGGTCTCTGCTGGGACCTACCTCTTCAATACAATAACCTAAGTAGCATAAATATGCGTATTTAGACATATAGAGAACCTATTTAAGGGAAAGGTGGGCATTGCGAGCTAGATCAAGTCCATGGCCCAAACCCACCTTATCATTAAGTGTGATCTAACCTACACCATTTGTAACGTGTAACATATAATCCAACCTACTAGTAGTAGAAGACTATTGGCACCCCTAAATCTGTCAGCAAGATACATTGAGAAACCATCCCCTTATTTGACCACACTTAATTAATTCATCCAAACTTGAGTTAGACTTTACTTTTAACTTATTAAACTTTTTAGACACCTGACATCAGTCAAATTTATAGCGCTATCCATAAATAAAAATAAATTAAATTTCGTCCACAGTTATCATAATAATCTTGAATATATGTAGTATTATTAATACATAGTAATTTTATTGTCTGGCTTCTTGCAATCATATTGTTTGGCTTCTTGCAAGAATCCAATATTTCATTCGAAGACAAAATAAACACGACTTAATAGTTAATACATAGTAATTTTATTCTTTAGACTTTCTGATTAAGAAAATCAACTGACAAGATTATCTAGTCCAATTTTGTCAATTTACTACTTATTTGTCGCAATTTGCTTCGATCCTGTGCCACTTTTATCAGCAACATGTGTGATTTATCTCAAATACAATTAAACACGCTACTAAAAAGAATTAGCATTTAATAAAATCATAAATCATTTGAAAAACACAAACACTAACCCACACACTTTTTAGGACTTGAATGTCAGCCTCCTTTTTAAGATTATATATATTTTGTTTTTTAGTAATTAAATGATAGTAAATTCAATTTTAATCATTCAAAGTTTCAAGCTATGACCCATTAGCCGATAATAATTCATGTTTACAATTTGACCATTGTCACCTATGAATTTCATTTTCGTTGTCAAACGCAATCTGAACAACTCGTCATTGTTGTACGATGACGAGTATATCTATATATTGTAAGCATGAATTGCGTTCAAACATAACTCAAGTATAAATCTACGTATTTATGTTAAAGCAGTTGCCCTTAGCACCCAAAGTAAAACTTATAGGTGTCATTGGTCAATTAAGCTATATCTATATACAAGTATCGGCTAATGAATAATAGTTTAATTTCCGTGTTTGTCATTTGTTCCCACAATCAACTTTCTGAAGGCATTATTTAACATTATCGATTCATCGTCAACGCATCCGTACGTCTCGACGATCTATAGTAATTATATTATATTATTAATGTTAATGCATATTTCAATTAAGCAACTCTCTTTGATCTATTCCAGATCTAAAGCAAAACCTTATCTATACCGACAGCAAAATAATAGTTAATGTATACATTATTTATATGGGTATATTTCGGAGCACGTCATAGAGATAAGGTAGGGCGCCCCATTTAAGACGATGCTTGCTTGCTTGCTTGCATCAGTTCCTTTCGGTATGCAATTTTATTTTTCTTTTTAAAAGACTATAAGAAGATGCATATCACTTATCAACGAGTAGTTGCATACATCAAAACAGAAGGTTTACGGACAATACTGAGCCGATAGCTTTTTTAGGATAGCAAAACTAAGTTGTTTAAAAAGGCATTAATAACATAAGAAAGTGCCGCTCTAGAATAAATAAATACAAAAAAAAATAACATTAATAGATAGTAATGTCATAGCATTACTATTCTTCAAGATCGTCATTTCGAGTGTCCAAGACAAGTATAAAATATTGACCTTCAATCAATCAATCATACCCAGTGGAAAATCTCACCAATAGCATAGCTATAAGTAGGGTCTGGGAAGGGTGGGATGTAGACACACCATACTTCTATCAAATAACATAGAGATGTGACTTCCAGAGAAACCCTTAACTCTAAAAATCATATGTATGTGAGGATATAAAAGGCAATTAAAGTTCAACAGTAATATAATTAATAATGACACTTAGTAATTATAATGATAATAGTATATAGATATATTGGAATAATAATAATAATAATAACATACAAAAAGAAAACTACATAGTGACTTGTGACCAAATAAGGTAAAGAGATCCCCCCCTAAAGTATTACTTTCTTCCTAAAAGTCATTAACCTTAATTCTACGTCTCCAAGAAAAACCAAATATTTTAGAATATATTTTCAGAGACTCGTGCGCGAGAAAACCAAATAGTTTAGAATATATCCTGCTAGATATAAGGATTACGCGTATACGGTCGACGAACCGTTTGAATATATGCCGTAGGATTTAATGGATGGTGAGATTTCCAGCTAGATATTGGTTGTTCTCTCTCCACAAATACAAATACATTTGTCATTTTCTGAATAATTGTTTGACATTGTTTGAGTGGACAATTTCAAATGTGCCATTTCCCTGGTCCATCCTTAGCCAGCATTACTTTATTCTCCCTTTTATTAAATTATTGTGGAATAATCAATGCAAATTGCAAACTTGTTTTTGTGGTTAATAAAATTAGCTAGATTTCAGGAGAGTGACTTTCATTTTAGTTTGTAACTTGTTTTTCCACTTGTAACATCTTGCTAGTTGTGTATGGTTACAACAAAAAACATATTCTAGGCCATAAAAGAAAGTTGAAGTTATTGGTTTTTAATATTCTTTTATAGGGGAATGGGCACTAGTGTGGGTAATGTTTATGGGTTGTTTATTATATGGCAAACCCACCTCTAACTATGTGGGTAGTTTGTCAAATTACAATTTGTGGCAAAGGTTTACCATGAAACATATAACCGTTGGAGATTATTGAAGAAATTAAAACACCCATTAATACTCAATTTATTACATATGAATACCACTAACTCTTCACAATTTTTTCACTCAATCATTTCATCATTTATATTCACTCAACCTTCACCATTTCTATTCACTCAAACCCCAATGGCAAATTTCTTAAACGATGATCTCGGTTGACAAACTAGATGCGTATACGCTAAGAAAGGAAACAACGCTTCAAGATTTGGTGAATGCTAAAAGGCAATACGTGGAGGATTCTAGAGCGTTGATTAGGGAACAACGCAAGAGTGTAGCCAAAGGGATGTATGACATAGACTTCAAGACATATACTCAGCCACATGATCATCTAGAGGACGAGGTAAAGAAAAGCGCTATAATTTGCAAACGAGAAATTGCGGAAAATATAATTGGCCGAAGAATCATCTTGTTTAGATGTTCGTGTTTTAATTTTTTTTTCTGGCTTTGATCGTCATATATTGTTTTTCCGATTTTCAATTATGTAATAATTTTAATTTTATTTAAATTTAATTGTTTTATTTATATTTAAATTTTAACAAAAAACAAAAAAAAGTTTTAGGGTACTCGTGGGTAGGTGTTTCCAGTTATTTTTCGGTTTGTGGGTACTCAAGGGTAGAAATGAAATAACAGTGTATAATTGGCAGGTACATGGGTAATACCCATGAGTGCCCCTTCCTCTCTTATAAAATCTAATTTGAGTCACTATTTTCTGACTATTTAATGTTTTTTTTAACTTCATATATTTTCCGCACCTAGTTATTGTTTATTAAATATTTTCTTAAGAATGTAATTTCCGTATTTTCTGTCTATTTAAATTCTAATATATATTCTATTTAATGTTATTTGAGTATTTACTGTCTGCTTACTAATGCCTATATTTGACGATTCAATTTATGAACTAATTATAGTTATTTATACCCATAATTTGATCAATGACTTTTATGATCAAGAGCAAGGGCAATTCTAGTTTCATAGAGAAACAATAACTATGTACATTTTTCAAACATGTAATATATATTGATTAGGTTAAAAGTTATCGAAAGAATTTCGTGATCAAATTAAGAATGTGATGTAACGTGTTCTTCTAATGTGTGTGATGTAGCGTATATTAAAGTGACTAGACGACACAAGGTGTACGAGTAAAGCTTTGAACCCTATCAGGATCTTCGGCACAAATCCTCGGGAGGGGATGAATATCCCGTTACCTCATAAATTATATTAAGTAGTGTGATACAACTCGAGAACTATGAGCAAACGATGTCCAGAGCACAATAGCAACTGTTGTGAGTGAGTAAAAGTGTGTCCTATATCGTTTATCATAGCCTCATTATATAATAAAGAAAAAGAATAATAACAATAAAGGAGATAAATCCGGTGTCTTTGCGAGCTCCATCAAATGACCAATGTAGACACTTTCTCCTGATATACGTGCTATTTGACTGGTCCTTCAACTTTTGGGCTTGACTTGATTTACTAGCCGTTTTACTTATTAAGGCTATCCGCTATGGTGGGGGGCTTCGAAGCCCCTTAACTGTGCCACGTTAAAGCTGCGTCACCGCCTCGTAGAAAACAGGGCATCGAAGCCAGCCTCCGCTATAGTTTAATGTTGCTTGGGCGCCCCAATATATATATGTGTGTGTGTGTGTGATAGATGGATAGAGAGAGCTCTTCAACCGAACCGGTCGTCACAACGACGCCCCCCTCCCCCTTCCGAGTCCGTTTCAACGACATCCTTCCGCAGTGTTCCGCGCCCATAGCAGACGATGTAAGGAGAAAAGTAACCTGTAAGAATAATTAGTTAGATAATATAAGCATAGGTTCAGGATACCGAAACTGTTAGAGATCCTGGATAGCAAGGTACGTCTGAGGATCCTGATCAAGAATTTGAGTTTCTATAACATATACCATATCTTAAATCTAGTAGTGTTATTGTTTGCATTTGTCCGTATTAATTATTATCGGCTAATCCCTTGTAGTTTGGATTATATAAATCAAACTAGTTTTAGAGCCCGTGTTACACACGGGATAATTCAAATTATAAAATTATAAGTAAAACAAATAATTATATGGCGTATATGAAAAAAAAATGCATTACATCTATGCTTGTATCTATACAATGTGTACATAATTGATTTTATTTATATCACAAAATGGTTTTTTTAAATGAACTTAATAAAAAAATGTCCGTGCAAAATCGTACACGAGAATGTTTCTTTTTATTGAAAAAATCATTCTCGGTGTCATATATGTATAATTGAAAGAATTTTGGTTATGAACCAATTTCATAAATAAGACTTCTCATACGCTAGTAGTTCTAACCACCCAGCCTAAATACAAAAGAGGCGTTACATTTATTGATATATTTATCAATTTACCACCCATCAAAAGAAAGTAGGATATTAAATTGTAACAATGGACGTTCTTCAAGAACTATGTTTTTCTGAGCTACGCCATAAAAAATATTTTGATAAGTTTCAGAGGGCTTCTTGACTTTGTCATAATGACAACATAAAAAATAACATGTTAACTCATTCAATTTTGTGAATATTTTGTTTCATTTGAGCATAGTTTTACATAACATGCTTCCCATACAACGTTTTGATCACCATTGAAGGAAAAATTAATGTTGGCATAAATATTTGAAATTTGATAAAAGTTAGAAGCGTTGATAGGCATGAGAGTGGCATGTCGAAAGTGTTCGCAATCTTTTCTTAAGTTTTAATAGTTGAGAGAAAAATAGTCAATTTGCCAAATCCCGAACCTTTTGATTATTTCAAAAAATGCCCTTAAAAATAAACTTGAAACCCGAATCATGTTTTGACATTTTAAAGTTAACACTTTGAACCCATAACAAATTTGACGATAAATCTATTTTGCATTCTCAAACTTTTAAAAATACTCAAAATTTTCATTTTTGACCCGTAACAAAATTTGACCTAAATGTAGTTAACTTGTACCAAACAATTTATTTACCAACTTTTGACCCACAAAATCAAATTTAACTTCCAAAAAAAAAACCCAAAACAATTTTCATTTGAGAAACATGATTTGTTGTTGATTTTTGGAATTCACCAAGTATTTTGAAATATATAGTAAAATAATTATTAATATTTATATTTATAAAAATATATAGATATTATATAATATAAATATAGCGTAAAAGGAAAGCGAATTATTAAATATATTAGGGTATATTAATTTTGAAGAGAAAAAATTATGAGAATTAACCAAAACATGACAAGTGTCTCTATTTATTTTACTTTAAATATAGGTAGATAGATTTATTGATATTTATTAAAAACATTTTTGGAAAATAATAATATAATGAAAGTAAAACGAGATAAACATAGAAAGGAACAAAGAAATTAAAAAATTTATATATAGCGAGGATAAATAAACAAATAATATAGTGAGTTGATGATGACTGATGGATTAAAAATCACGTGTATAGATTTAGGGTTTAGTTTTTGTAGAGTATAAATTAGAGGTTTGAATGTGATTCTGTTTTCGGCTTTGTGCTGTGCTGTGCTGTGCTGTGCTGTGATATTATTATCGTTTTGATAGGAGGTTTGAAGATTAAATACTTTTACATCACACCGTCGGCGGGAAATTGCTTGCTAAGCACAACCACATCTTTAAGGTTCATTCATCTTTTTCTTCTTCAATTTTCATTATATTTGATACATCTCACTGTGTAATTAGCTTCTTGAGGTCATAGATCTTTACATTGAATGTCACAATTAGAGGTGTAACCGACCTACTCCAGATCCGATCGATTGAAAGCTCGTTTAGTTTTTGAGCCAGCTCGGCTCAAGGTTTGGCTTGTTTAAAGTACCGCACGAGCTCGGGCCGAGCTTTGGCTCATTTAAGGTTTTACTCAAAATATATAACAATAATTAAAAACATATATAAATTAATTAATAAAATAATAAATGAGCACGAGTTTACAGAACAACTATAAAGTCGTCACGAGTAAGGTGAAAATGAGCCAGGATGCTCGGGAGCTACTTGAGCTTGGATCAATGAAAAGCTCGAAACAATCCGGGATTTTCGAGCCCAACCCTCAAATAAAGCTCGTTTAGTTATCGAGCCTGAGCTCGAGCCTTGTACGGGACGGTCGTTTAGGCTCGTCGAGCATTATGAGCCTTGTGTATTTTAAAGCTTACCTCTTTTGGACTTCTATGTATTAATCTCACACTGCACAGCCAGCGTCGAGCCGAGCTTAGGCTCTTTTAAGGTTTTTCTAAAAATACATAAAAATAATTGAAAACTTATATAATTAATTGATAAATAAAAAGGAGCCGAGCCCGATTTTGAAAAAATGACTCACAAGCTTGGGCTCACAATACTCATTAGGGCAGAAAATTTCAATCTGTGGTTCAAATATTAACTGTTGTGATATTTAACTGTAAGAAGTTAGGGTTTCTGTAAGTTGAACTTACATGTGTTTTTTGATATAATATTATAAACTCAGAATCAGATATAATGCTTGGCAAGGAATTTTTCACTGAGTATGGTGAAGCCAGTCTATATGAAATTCAGGAAGTTGTTGGGAAGGGAAGTTATGGTGTTGTTGCAGCTGCGGTTGATACGCACACTGGGGAGAAGGTTGCTATAAAAAAGATTAACGATGTTTTTGAGCACGTTTCTGATGCGACTCGTATTCTTCGTGAAATCAAGCTTCTTCGGCTGCTTAAACATCCGGACATTGTTGAGATTAAACATATTATGCTTCCTCCTTGTAGAAGAGAATTCAAGGATATTTATGTGGTTTTTGAGTTGATGGAATCAGATCTTGATGAAGTAATTAAGGTTAATGATGATCTTACTCCTGAACATCACCAGTTTTTCTTGTATCAGCTTCTTCGAGCTTTGAAGTATATACATACAGGTAGACCTTCTCAATACTCTTATATGTGTCAAGATTTTGTTACCATGACTTGATTAATAATTACTTACCGTGTGTTGATTATTTGATTGCATGTTTTTCTTTGCAGCACATGTGTTCCATCGAGATTTGAAGCCCAAAAACATCCTTGCCAATGCAGACTGCAAGTTAAAGATATGTGATTTTGGTCTAGCCCGTGCATCGTTTGATGATACCCCGTCAGCAATTTTTTGGACTGTATGTTTCTCTCATTATATTTACTATGATTGAAGCATTAATCTTCGATGAGTTGCTGATGTTGTATTCTGTAAATCTTTACAGGACTATGTGGCTACCAGATGGTATCGAGCTCCTGAACTTTGTGGTTCCTTTTTCTCTAAAGTAAGCATATACACACACATCAGTTAACATTAGCTATCTGAAACATAAGCTATTCTAATACTCATTTCTCAATTTGGATTGTTTCAGTATACTCCTGCAATTGATATCTGGAGCATAGGATGTATATTTGCTGAGATGTTAACAGGAAAGCCATTGTTTCCTGGGAGGAATGTTGTGCACCAGTTGGATCTTGTCACTGATTTGCTTGGTTCTCCTTCTGCTGAAATCATTGCAAGGGTTCGTTTAAAGTTATCCTTTTTTGAACTTATATTCAAAGATTATCACTTTTTTAGCATCTGGATAACAGTAGTTATTAAAAATCTGCAGATACGGAACGATAAGGCTAGAAGATATTTAAACAGCATGCCCAAGAAAACCCCTATTCCATTCTCACAAAAGTTCCGGAATGCTGATCCACTGGCACTTCGGCTACTTGAAAAATTGATTGCATTTGATCCTGCAGACCGAATATCTGCTGAAGAGATAAGCATTAGTAAAACTTTATGCTTTTCTAGTAATTAACTTGGTGAATGCTTGAAACTTATTACTGTTTATTGATATTGTGAAATGTATTATATTTGCAGGCATTAGCTGATCCGTATTTTTATGGGTTATCTAATTTGGAATCTGAACCATCCAAAGAGCCAATTTCAAAACTTAAATTTGAGTTTGAAAGGCGAAGATTAACTAAGAATGATGTAAGGGAATTGATTTATAGAGAGGTATGGTCATATCTATGAATCTTTACATTGCATTTTCTTTTATTTTACATTGTATTTACTCATCATGGTTCTATCATATTTTTAAGCACACAGATTCTAGAGTATCACCCGCAAATGCTGCAAGAGTACCTTCATGGTGAAGAGCACATAAGTTTCATGTATCCAAGGTCAGATTAAAGATTTTCTTTTGACTATCATTAACTACCTAAAAGTCTAAAATACCCTTCCTTTTTAAATTCAATTTCAGTGGGATTGAACGATTCAAGCAAAAATTTGCTGATCTTGAAGAGCAAGAAGGGAATGCAAGAAAAAAGTCTCCGCTTCAAAGGCACTACACATCATTGCCAAGGTACAAACGAAAAGAAATTGTTAACAAACCGTTGATAAATTAATAAAGAAACAGTTAGTTATAGGTGTAAAAATGGTTAGTATATTATACTATTGATATATTATGGTATGTTGTGATAATTGGTGTGATAATTTTTCAAAGAGAGCGGATATGTGTACCCATAGAAGAAGCAGTTGATGAAATCAACGACTTTGAAAGGCGTACAAATGCTGCAATTGCCACCACTCTTCAAAGCCCACCAAGATCCGAAAGGTGTAACGAATCCAAAACTGTTAAAAAAGATTCTAACATTATCCAAAACAGTCCTAGAAAGCCAGACTTGCCCAGAAGTTCTACCACTAACACACCCAAATATGTAGGACCCAGCAACAGGAGTTGCAAGGTAAGTATTCTGTACCTCAGTGTTAAAAGACTGATTTTGAGGTTTGAAATAACTGCAAAAAACACTTTATGATGTTTTCCAAGTTCTATTTTTCTGACATAAGTGTATGTTTTTTAGGGTCAAGGAGATGAGGTGAGCAGTGTTCTGTCACAGAAGCTAGCAGCACTTAGCTCTTGATTTGTGTATCAAGGCTTTTGACTCTGGATGTTGACCGAGTCTAATATTAGTTCTACTGTGTAGTATTGATGTTGTGAACTTTGATAAATTATCTGCTGCTATCTGTTGTGACTGGATTGAAGCTTTATTGTTGTGAACACTGCTACCTTGTAATAATAACATGTATTATGATCTATTGTAGTATAAGTTGAATTCTACTTGGATGATCCCTATTAAGTAATAATTATTGGTCAAGGCCTGAAAGATCTAGTCATTGCTAGTTCAGTTAGGGTGATCCATATCACCATATTGTTGTATGAAGACGAGTGTGATTTGAGTGTGGTTGCTGGTTATGTGCAAAAGTTAAGGTAGTCAATTTGTGCCAATCAATCATGTTGTAAATTTTTCTAAGCCACGTTGAGGATTGGGCTTTTCTTTTTATATTTTAAAAATCTAGTTTAGACTAAATGATTGATGAGTCATGTTTATTTTCTATTTGGTTGGGGACGCATATCAAAACTAATGCTTAGTAATAAATGAAGTTGAAACGGACAAATATTGAATTATCTCAACTAATCATAAGAAGGCATGTTTAGTATTAAATGATGCTAAAACTAATGCTAGAATGTGGATCTGCTATGTCGTAATGAATATGTCGTGCCAAAGTTAGCGAACATGTAGTTTAATGTCATTTTTAATCTACCATGTCCCAAAAAAAACTTGTCATGCTCGCATTGATTTATAATTTTAAAAGCGAATGCTATTTCGTTAACTTCCTAAGTCAAAATGGATACTTTGCGATTTTCTCTTATCAAATTTTCCGCCAAGGCATGTGCATGTATATGCATTTTTTCATGTGTTTTCTTTAAAACTGGAGTTTCACACACATTAACCAGAAGGTACATGGTTCTATCCTTTTTGTTTAACGACAGTGTGGAATGTTGTAATACGTTAAAGTAGGGATGAGCAAACGGTACCAATTTGGTATTCATTTATTGAGGTTCCAGAATTGGTACAGTACGGGTATTTTATCGATTTTTTTTGCCTACGGCACTGGTACCATGTTTGGCAACTTTTGGTATCAATACTTTCGATACCGAGTTTGTCCCTGCTTTAAAGATTAAAAATTAAAATTTAAATAAAATGAGAAACCCGTCAAAAACCATCCGAACCCATAAATCCAAAATACCGAATCACCTACAACTCTAGAAATCAACCCAAACAACTTTTAAAAGCCTGAAACCAAAGTAATTCAGTTTACCAAATCAAACATGTCAAGCTCACCCAAATATTCCCCATTGTACGTCATTATTTAAAAAAAAAATACATACTATAAAATCAAAAGTTTATTCTCTTTTAACATGGTTTAGTATTGTTATATTTTTAAATGTTGTCATGCAATGTGTGGCAAACAATGTGATTATCCAATTATGTATTGTACTTATCTTGTTATATACGATGCAGATTTAAGTCTTAACGAATTTAATTTACATGGATGTAAAATAGAGATGCTTCTGAAGTGAAGTGGTATCAGCAGTCGCCTTGTAAGCGATTGCATTTTTCTTCTTATCGTCTGGCTGCATCCCCTACTTAATTATTATTATTATTATTATTATTATTTGCCCTAATTTGCATCATCACATGAATATTTCTTATAAGTAGAATTAGGATAAAATTATTATTCTCTTTCTCTAATCAACGAAAATTTAGCATGCAGTGTTTAAGTGAGAAATGCTAAATATATCTCTCCATCTAAACATAGATTAACGACCAACGATAGTTATGGCAGACCAAGCATGTGGGACCAACGACAACTGTTCACTAAGGTATCCCCTGCTATGTGTCATGATGAACACTTTGATGAAGAAAAAGATTATTTTGATGCATCCTTAATTTCCTGCTAGTCCAGTAGAGTTATATGATGGAATTTCAGATGACCTGGATAAGGATAGTAGTATAGCTCTACGGGTACAAAAGTGGTGGACCCCGCCATGCTGTTTAACTCATGAGTTTAATAGTTTTTCTTCCCATGAGAGTGAAAGTATATCAGATCAAAGTACTTGCTCTCCGCCCATTATCCAAAATGGGAAACCTTCTTATTCAAAAGAAGAAAACTCTTTACACTTTGTCATCTTTAACTGAATCTCAAAATAAAGAGAAATTAGATCCTCAATGTGTTGTTGATGATCCCACTGCACCGTTTGAATTGATTCTTGATAAACCTATTAGTTGTGTGCTTGCATTAACCAAGAACAAGTGCAGTCAGTTGGAAAGCTGTGGTTTCCATACGGTTGGTTGTTTTTTTTATTTCATTAAGTAACCTTGTACTCTTTTGTAGTCATGCCTAAAATTTATTTTTGACAATTCGCAGATACGAAAGCTGTTGAGTCATTTCCCTCGGACATATGCTGATCTACAAAACGCACAAATTACAATCAATGATGGACAGTATTTGATATTTATTGGAAAAGTGTTATCATCCAGGTTAGAGTTTTTTCTTTTGTTGATAACTGTTTCGTGCACAATCTTTTGATGTTTGTAATATGTTGTTGAAATGTAGGGGAATCAAGGCAAGCTGTTCTCTATCATTTCTTGAGGTGATTGTTGGTTGTGAGGTTGCAGAAAGTGGTTCAGCATGTACGGTTTCTGAAAAGAGTAATGGAAGCAAGAGAACGATATATTTGCACTTGAAAAAGTTTTTCCGTGGGACCCGATTTACGTATCAGCCTTTTCTGAAAAGTCTTCAAGATAAGCAGAAAGCAGGTGACATTGTTTGTGTCAGTGGTAAGGTGAGGAGTATGCGCGCCAAAGATCATTATGAAATTAGGGAATATTGTTTGGATTTAATTAGAGACGACGATGATGAATCTGCGTGTGCTGAAGGGAGGCCTTACCCAATTTATCCTTCAAAAGGCGGTTTAAATCCAAAGTTCCTCGGTGACATTATTGCAAGGTTTTCATTTTCATCTTTTCATTCCTCCAATCAGTTATATACTAATATACATTTGTTTCCATATTCATTTGCTCATTTGTGTTATCTAGTGTTCTAGATACATTGCCTCCTGACATGGATCCTATTCCAAAGAATATTCTTCAGATGTTTGGACTGAAGGGCCTTCGTGATGTAAGTCTGTTAAATTTCTGACTGTATATAAAAATCTAGATGTCTAATTGCAACAAATTAATGCAGGCATATATCGGTATTCACCAGCCAATAAATTTTACGGAGGCGGATTTAGCCCGCAAAAGGATTATCTTTGATGAGTTCTTTTATTTGCAGGTAAGCTTGTTTTATACAGTTAACACCACTTTTGTCTTTATTTATATTGGTTTTGACATTGTAAATTTACAACAGTTAGCCCGTCTGTTTCAAATGCTTGAAGGACTTGGTACACGAATTGAAAAGGATGGTTTGTTAGACAAGTACAGAAACCCTGTAACAAATGCAGTAGTTGCGGAACAATGGTGTGCTCTAACCCAACAGTTCCTCAAGGCTCTACCATATTCATTAACTTCTAGTCAGTTAAATGCTGTTTCAGAAATCATTTGGGATTTAAAACGCCAAGTTCCAATGAATCGACTTTTGCAGGTCTAAATTTAAGTAAAAAAATGTAATTTTCTTGATCTTTAATGGTACAATTTCAATTTAACCTGCTGTTTCTTTATAGGGAGATGTGGGATGTGGGAAAACCGTGGTAGCTTTCTTGGCATGCATGGAGGTTATTGGTTCAGGATATCAGGTTTAGTTTGTTTTAATTTGGACTTTTTTCATAAACTTTAAAAAGCATTTGTTTACTTAATTGTTTGTGATAAAATTTTTAGGCAGCTTTCATGGTTCCAACTGAGTTGCTTGCTATCCAACATCATGATCATCTTCTTAGTTTGCTGGAGAACATGGAAGATGTACCTTGCAAACCATCTGTTGCTTTGTTAACAGGCTCGACTCCAGCAAAAAAGGCCCGTCTAATTCGTGAGGTATGGTCGTATGGGCCATTTCATCACCCTCTATAAAAGTTAAATCATTGTCAAGATTTTAACATATTTCAAGTTACAGTTGATATGAATGTATTGTGTTCCTTATTAATTTCTACTTGCAGGGTCTCCAAAGTGGTGAAATTGCATTGGTGATCGGGACCCACAGTTTAATTGCTGATAAAGTGGAATTCTCTTCTTTAAGGATTGCTGTGATAGATGAGCAGCACAGATTTGGTGTGATCCAGAGAGGTCGATTTAACAGCAAGGTTCGTTTTCTTTATTGATATTTAAAGAATAAATATTTAATATTGCTCTGTTAATATTTTATTTCTGAAATCTTGCAGCTATACTGTAACTCATTAACTTCCAAATTGGTTGAAAATGATTCCAATGCCAACTCAAACGGTGAAATAAGCATGGCCCCACACGTTCTTGCTATGACCGCCACCTCGATCCCGAGGACTCTTGCTTTAGCTTTGTATGGAGATATGTCTCTCACACAAGTATTTTATCCTGCTTCTTTATTATTATAATTATTATTATTATTATTATTATTATTATTTCCACTATCATTATTTAATTCTGAGCCTTTTCTTATTCAGATAACTGATTTGCCTCCTGGGAGAAAACCGATTGATACATTTGCAGTTGAAGGAAACGAGACAGGTTTTGAAAAGGTTTATCAGGTATGCAATATGTTACATGTTTCTGTTTAATGGGAGTTTGTATTTTACTATTTTATATCGAGTGATATATTGATCAAATCTTGCTGATTACAGATGATGAAGGAAGAGTTAGAATCAGGAGGGAGAGTGTATATAGTGTACCCAATCATTGACCAATCAGAACAACTTCCTCAGCTTCGTGGTGCGTCTGCTGACCTGGAAGTTATATCAAACAGATTTGAAGGGATCAGTTGCGGGTTGTTACACGGGAGAATGAAAGGTGAGGAAAAAGATGAAGCTTTGAGACGGTTTAGATCAGGAGAGACACAAATACTGCTTTCCACACAAGTTATTGAGATCGGTGTGGATGTTCCAGAAGCTTCTATGATGATTGTTATGAATGCTGAGAGATTTGGGATATCTCAGTTACACCAGCTTAGGGGACGAGTTGGACGTGGCTCCCGGAAGTCAAAGTGTGTACTGTTGTCGTGTACAACAAGTGGGCTGGCTCGGTTGGAGGTGCTTGCCAAATCCTCAGATGGTTTCCACCTGGCAAACATGGACCTTCTTTCACGTGGTCCTGGTGACTTACTTGGAAGGAAGCAGTCTGGACATCTTCCCGAGTTTCCAGTTGCGAGATTGGAAATTGATGGAAATATCCTTCAAGAAGCCCATATAGCTGCACTGGTACTCTTATAACTTTTTTGACATTTTTTTTTATAAATAAACTTGTTTGACGTACGAATATGTGTGGTACTAATCGCAGACAATATTAAGCGAGTCACATAATTTGGAGGAATTCCCAGCACTTAAAGCCGAGTTGAGTATGAGACAACCGCTCTGCCTTTTAGGTGACTAACCCAAAAGATTAAATTCTCGTTTCAGACGCTTGCAAATAGTTTTGAAGCCATTTTAGGGATGTGGCAAGTAATTCTATGCAGTTGATATTTTTTATACAGGTATGGTTAATAATAGTCCATTGTTATTTAATTTGTCGCGATTGCTTGTATATCATCTTTTCTTTGATACATTATTTTGTGCGTTGTAAATTTCAGGGTGGTCATGGAGACTATCTGTTACATATTGATGCTAAACTGAAAGCTTGTGGTTGAAAAATTTGGTAAAGATGAAAGAGTGGGTAATTATTGAGCCAATGTTCTAAGCTTTCTATTCGCTTATGCAATGTAAAATGCTGTTAGATGTGTAACGATGGCACCCGAACAAAAAATTTCATGTCATAATTCAAAATATCAGTTACTTATAAACGATCTTTTTTACTTGCTTGGGCCCAGGTATTTGTCTTGATGAATTAGGTTTGTATGTAAACTCATGCACCATTTTTTGCACAAGGTATTGCTTATATTGTAGTTACAACTAGACTCGGGCATTAAGGGTCTGAAAACAGACCCGGCCTACCCGACCCACAGGTACAAACCAGGTTACGGCTCCCAGGGAAACCGTAAGCGGATCCGGGAAAACCGTAAGTGGACCCGGATCCACTGTTATTGGTTCCATCTCTACCGGTCAAAACCCATACCCGACCCGGCCAAAAACCAATAAAAGCCCTGCCAAACTGATCAAAACCCGGTCAAAAACCAGACCATACTCAGAGCCAGTTCCTACCCGACCTGGTCCTTAGACTTCGTTGACCGAACCTGAACCGGTTTTTTTAAAGAGCCTTATTTGCGCACCTCTATTTACATCAGGCCATTTTGACAAGTCAATCAGGAAATGAGTTGATGTGGTATTAAACAGAACTAATTTTTGCCCCGTGCAGTAAGCGTTTTTCTTTTCTGAATGATGCGTATTTGTGTGAGACATAAAGTTTGACATAAACAGTTAAGGTAGTTATAGGGTGGCACACATAAAGTTGGATGTTTAATTACAGAAAGAGTTTACATAGTTATAGGGTAGCATTTGAAGTGAACCGAGTCCCGACATTTTTCTATGTTCCTAGTGTAGTAGTTGTTTTATATGCCTTCAACTGCACAATTGTTCAAGATTATGTGGCTGCGCTGTTTCTGTTTGCTGCTGCGATTCTGATTATGCCGGTTGTCAAAAGTCTTGTTAGGGATAATTGCAGCGGAATGTCGGTTTGGCTTACTAGGCTGGATCAATGCTCCCCGTGTTCTATCTATCCTTACCTGAAATATGCAAGGCTATTAAGTTTTTTTTGTGGTTGTGTGTAAGTTTATTGTTTGTGTTTTCGTTGAGTTACCCAAAAAATATTCCTGACTGGGCAGTGGGATTAGTACCTAGCCAGTAGCCTCCTTTGTCGAAGGCGTTTCGTCTTCTGCATGATTGTTGTTTATGTTTATGTTAGATACTTAGATGTGTGGCAGAATATACCTGGACCTTTTTTAATTCAAGTATTTTGAAAATATAGTTTCTAGTAAGGCAACAATCACAAATAAATATTAAAAAGTGGCAAAGCGCCACGGCTGACGTGTTCTTAAATTGGCATTCCCCAGCAAGAAACATGTTTCTGGACGATCACATTGTTTGAATTATGTTTTGTTTTTCTTTTTCTTTTTCTTTTTTCTTCCTTTTTTTTAATCTCAAGAGCTGCGCTTGTTGATGCTGTTAGGGACCTGCAAATTTTCTGGTCACTCATTGTTTTGCTGCAAAAAATAAGACAATTATTGAATTTAGAAAGGTATTAGCTGTAACCAGGAAAATATAGAGCAGTTTGTCAGTATTGGAGGTTCACAAATTGGTCTTTGATCCTAAACTGGTTCGGGTCGTAACCAAGCTGGTTCTTGGTCAAAGTAGTCAGACTGGTTTTCGCTTTGGGAGGTCAAAAACTGGGACCCATGGAACTGGTTAAGTTATGTTTGGCGTCGGTTCGTGTAGGAACAGGTTTTGTATAAAGTAATATTTTTATTAAAAGACAAAAATAAACAAAAACATTCATATATAATGTACATACCTACAACCGGTTTCAAACACCGGCCCGAGCCTACCTGGTTCAAAACCGGTTTGGTTGGTAGTGCGGTTAACCGGTTTGTTGTCCCATGTTTAGTTAGTATAGAGAAACGTGATGAAACTATAAGGCGTTCTAAAGGGTGCGTCTTTTCCATCTCGTAGGCATACACATTGGGCTGGAGACTTGAGAGTAGAGGTGCAAAAAACAAAACCCGGAACAAACACAGCGTACCCGAACCGGAACAGGACCGACCCTACTCGAATCATGGCAACCTGTTCAAAAACCGGAACCATACAGGCACAAAACCAATAAACTGGCATCTACAGGTAGCAAAGATGGTTAACACTCAAAACTCCAGCCACACATAACTCCACAAAAAACATAAAAATTAACTGGACATTAGAGCAGACTATCAACCAGAAAAAAGAACATGCAAGCTGATTAAAAAAGTTAACATTTAAATGAAAGCCTCAACAACGCCTGACCCCGCCAACAAACTTTGAGCTCGGACTCAAACTCGCACAGGCAGTGAAAATATAAAGACTTGGCCAAAACCACAAACACCACCCCAACAAGAGCAGAAATTGTAACTCAATCCAATAAACATGTTCTATACCCTAAAAAAACAACAAAACAGAAGCTGCAGATTCAGATTTTGATATTTGTCTTAAGTAATAATGATTTTTTGTGAACAAAAGAGTAAATAAACACCTAATCACAAAAAAACACAACGATAACATAACCCGGAAAAGGTTAAAAGGTGTGTATAAAATAAAAATCAACTTAAAAGAATGTATATAATAATATCGAACCCAGTACCTCGGGGGTGACCGTGCTCAATACCTATAAGAATTTTCGGACAAAATCGTGTAAATTTACCTTACTAAGCGAAAAAACGGCAGTGACCGGGGCCACCCCGGTCCCCATTATACTTCGCCCTTGGCCATTAATAGAGGTCCACATACAAACACCACTATGAACTCCAATCTAATGAAGCTAATCATCAAACCAAAACTGTTGTTGCAACATTACATGAATCTGAACTCAAATTCCATGAACATAAGATGCATCAATCACATACCATTCATGCAGAATTCGGCTGTGAAACTGCTTGCAACTTTTCAAGAAAAGCTTGGAGCTCCATGAATTCTTCAGTTTCTGAAAACCTCAAAGCAGCTTGTTTGATAGTGCTCTTGAGATGCATCTCGGCTGCACTGAACTCTTTACGCCCACCATTCATCAACCCGATTTCCATATAAACTTTACAAAGTTCTAATGAAGCACGTGCAAATTTCTTGAACCGTTCTTTGTCTTTCCATACCTCAGATCCTTGATATGATCTAACTTGCTTTAATAAAGCTTCTGAACACATTAACAGATCCCCTTTAAGTTTATGCCACCTTGCAAATAATCCCCAAATCTCTCCATCCCCTCCGCTTTTAGCAATATGCTGCAAAATCTTACCAATCAAATCGATTAATTGCTCTGTTTCTCGACTTCTTTCTAACCCTGATTCATCAGCATGATCATTGTTTTTGTTTTTCCCTTCAAGTTCAAGCATTATACTATCTAATAACTTAACATCATATCTTTTATTGTTGGTCAAAGTCAACACTTTCTGCGTAGCTTCCAATGCAAGACTGAAATTGCCATCATCTACTGCGACCTGGCTGTAATTCTCCCACATTTGCCAGCTCTCTCGTTTAATCTTTAAAGCTTCTTTAAACGCAATTAAAGCCTCTTTGTTTCTTTTCCTGGTCATATGCAAACAAGCAATATTATTCCACGCCTCCCCATTATCAGGATCAATCTGGACGGCACGTGTAAAAGCATCCAACGCTTTATCAAGATCCCAAGCCTTCAAAGCAGCTGCACCAAGTGCAAACCATCCATCCGGGTACAAGGAGTTTAACCCCATAGCAGATTCCCATAAAAGTTTTGATTTTTCATATTCCCCTCGGTTGTACGCACTTCGCGCAAGTGACCGTTTTGCCCTTACGGACTTATTTTCTGAAACTTCCAATGCTTTCTCATAACATGAATCATCGTTTGTCACATCACCCAACGAACACCACAATCTTGGATCATTCGATCGTTCCAAAAGACGCGTGTTAATCAGCTCTACAGATGCAGCTTTCTTGTCTAACAAATGGTAACAGAAAATCACATTATCCCATAATTCAAGACTCTCATAAATCTTCACAGCTTCACCTATCAATCCACAACTAACCAAAAGATCTGCAAACTCTTTACGAAGAGATGGAATAGTCGGTAAATCAACACCAAAACAATAACGTATTCTCTCTGCAACGTTAGGTACCGACTCAAAAACCCCTTGAACTAATTTATCCATCATTAGCATAGCCCTTTCTTTAGTTCTCCCACGCGTTTTCTCCCATCTTATACGCAACAAATCACAAAAACATTTAATAATAAACAAAGATGATGGTTGAGAATCAACGGCCTCTATATACGGAGCCATATCCCACCTCTGCATTTCATCATGTGGAGTATTCTTTTCAATTATCAAACACTGTGCCAAAATCAGCGCTTGCTGAACCTGACTCAAACTGACAACACCTTCATCTTTTTGTTCCAAAAACCTAGGAGTCAACAACACACCAGACGCTTCATGAACCTGATGATCACGCTGCAAAGACTGCTCTTTACCAACCACAGAACTGTTAACATCAGCAAAAAGGCGAAGCTGCGCTTTCGGATCCACCTGATGCACAGTTCTGAAACCCATTGCACCACTAACAGAAAGCGAAAGCCCACACGCTTTTTCCGCCATTCCAAATTGCAACTTGGCAGCGTCAACATATCCGTATCTAAAATCAATAATCCCTAACTCTAAATGAACCATAGACACAACATCACTCAAAATCACCTCTTCTGTCCCATTCCAATACATAGCCACTTTCTCCAAATCACCCAAATTTGCTAAAGCTTCAGACTTGACCTCTTTCAACATCTCAAACAAAACCGAAGAATTACCGTCAAGAAGCTTCTGTTGAAGCAGTAAAACCCTAGCTAACCATAACGAAACCGTTGGAAAATCAGCATTATGTTCTCTAACTGTCAACAATAATAACTTAGCAAACACTATATATTCCAAATTATTAAACTTTCCTAACAAATCAGACCCAGATGACATCACCTCATTTCTCGCCCAAATCTCCAAATCCTCTTTATCGAACAGTTGAGGCAGTGGTTCAACTGGTCCGGTGACATTAGACTGAACAAACCCTAAAAACGCGGCAACTGCAAGTACAAATACCAAAAATACCCTTTCTTCAATTGAGTCGGTGCTTGGTGCAATTAAGAACGAATTGACGCAATTGGAGATGGAATCAGAGTAGGAAGACGATGAATTGTTGAGATTGAAGATGAATTTGGCGGGATTGGAGAGTAAGGGTTTGGTGTATTGCCCTAATTCGATTGATTCGAGTAGGGCGTGAATTGGGGTAGTGGAAACGGGTCGGGTTTGATTGTGTGCAAGTGTGCATTGAAGGAGACGAAGCTCATAGCTGCGGAGTGTGTGCAGGTTCGCCATTGAAGACTAGAGTTTGGGAATTAGGGTTTTAAGCCTCAAAGAAAGATATTTTGACTTTGACTATAAAGTTGAACGAGTGTTAACCGCTTTTTTACCCATTTTTTTTTAAATATGCTCATTTTGAAATGTTAATATTTGGGTTTAATTCCGATACGGTAATAAACCTTACAGATACCAATCAAATTATGTCAATGTTTAGAGTTTACAGACGGCGGTTTTATCGATTTTTTTTCCTTTTAAACATGTTCATTTTACTAAAAGTCGTTAAAACTCAAACGTTAGTAGAACCTAAGCACTGCGCTAACTATTCGACGCGAATTCAGTTGATATATTTTAGATTCGTTAGTATACAGGAACTAAATTCAAAAAAACAAATTCATAAAATGACGATATTAGGTTGATCGAATAAAAATTCATAACCAGGTAAAAAAAGGAGTTGAGTGATAAAAAATACAAAAAAAAAGAGAAACCAAATTCGTAAAATGACGATTTGGAAAAAAAGAAGAAAAGAAAAGAGAAACCATCTAAAAGAAGAAATAAAAAGAAAAGATTCATTACTAAATTAGTTTAAAAAAAAAGAGTCGAGTGATAAAAAATATAAAAAATAGATGATATTAGATTGATCGGATAAAAATATTAAAGAAGTATGATATAAAAATAAATAATTGATTAAATTAACAAAAAATTTATATAGACTGAAATATGTTAATTTAAAAGTAAAAGGTCAATAAAAAATGAATGGAAAACAATGGTTTGGTAAATAGCTTTTAAACAACACTAAAATGATAATAATTTTTTCACTAACATTAGTCTAAAAAAACCTCTTCTAGAACATGGTTTGATTAGGTTCGGTTCAGTTTTAAGCTTCATAAACCAATAACTGTTTTTTTGTTAATTTCGGTGTCACATCCCGACTAGCATAATGCGGAAGCGTAAAACGGGAATGTAACAGACACCTCTGGTATCAACACATTGTTTATAAAGAAACGTTACAAACTAATTTACAATATATTACATTTCATTGTTCTATCATTGTTTTACAGTGTAGGTGATTCAAACAAAACTAGTTCTTTAACTATACGATCTTACTACTAGTATCCTTGCTTCTATTCACATAGCATCAACCACACACCTTGGGCAAGTAACGAATCACCAAATCACTCCGATTTAGGTACACCTGAAAAGCAGTTTAAAACAGGTCAACTACTAGAGTTGGTGAGTTTCACGAGTTTCGAGAAAACAGTAATGAGTATTCACAAATTAACACTTGTAATCGTGAAATAAGTATGTATGTATGTAAATGATGTAATTATGCTAAGCTACAGTGAAGCCTTGACTGTATGTGCTGCGTGCATCCATTTCCCACGCTCAATCAACCATTGTGGCCCTTTTCCGCCCACAACATGCCTCAAGTAGCTATGTCTAACACTACATAGCGTGTTGTATAATTATGGTCATGTGCAAACGGGGTAAAGTCTCAGCAATACATGCCGGCTCCGTTTGGGTTTGTCAAACCAATAGTACTATTCACAAGCCACCGGCTCGAAGTTAATCACTGTGTTAGTGGGGACTTTCGTGTGTTAGCACTTAGATAATTCACATCAATACATGTTTCAGGTATGTATATGTAATCAAACATGCTTTTCACCCAAAAAGTTCGTAAAACTATTTATAGAGTGGGGTCATGAAACTCACGGTTTAGTAGATAATCAGTACTGTATCAGCTCGTGGTTTGTTTGGTCCGCTATCAGTAGTTCCTATAATCAATATTATAATAATATTAATATTTTAATATTATTATAATCTCAATACTAAAATGGGCTGTATAACTAATCTGGGTGTAGCTGGAACGTCCAGAAAGTGGCAATAGGCTTAGGTTGTGATGTTGTTCAATGTCTAATACTTAAAACTGAACTTGGCTCAGATTCCCGTTTTCCCATCTGGGCCAAGTTGTTCGTTTACGCGTTCAGAAAACAGTTATGGGAAAATAAGCTTGGGTAAATGTATTGGTTAATAAAATGATTAAGTTATAAAGAAGGATCACATACTGGGGTCCCGGATTAGCCACGGGGCCCGTTTCCGTTTATGGAGATTTATTTGAGAAGAAACGCGCACAATCCACCCGGATTGTCCAGGTTTCTCATAGAAAAGTTCGTTTTCACTTAATTAGTCCAAAAATATGATTGTTGATCACTCTTGGTGTTTTGATATTCCCGCAGATTCGTTAATCGCGAACTTGCTGGTTTTTATAAAAACTGGATTTGTTTAATATTCAAATTATCATAATTAATTAACTGTTAATCATTAAATTATGAAAATTTAACCACTTATCAATTAGAATATGTAGATTTTTATAAAAATATTTTTGGAATTATTTACTGATTTATTAATTTATAAAAATTCATTTTATCAGCTATATTTCGCCTGAAAATCGTCCGTTTACCCCAAACAATTTCCAAAAATTCCACAAAAATTCCTGAATACTCAAATCATGTCCCAAAACAACCTGTATCAATTCCAGAATGTAAAAAGCTCGTGCGATATTCTTTTCGACCCAAATTCGGCTATAAAAATTCACATGAACACATATACACAAAACACCTTTAAACTTCTCCAAATGATCCCAAAATTCGTATGTGATCAAAGTACATCAAATATGATTTCCCAGAAAAATTTCATAATTTTTGAAGTATTTTAGCTATTCTTCCCAAATAAACGTTCCAATTCGGTAATAAATTTGCCAAATATTCTCGGATGGTCGAAAAATTACCAAATTTGAACAGGGACTCACATGTGGTCCCTGCTGTCCCTGAAAAATTTCAAGTCCTAACAATATGCGCATCACAACTTTAATCTAAATAGCCCGTAAGCGAGTGTTTCGGCATTACCTTAGCGGGTTTGGCTTGTTTCCGACTTTCTAATAAAGTTTTCAGGTTCCTGTGCTTCTATGAAAGCTAGATACAAGTCCTATATCACAAACCAAGCAAGTTTCATCAATAGAACAGCCCTTTAACTTAGGGTTTCGGCTAGTGCACAAAAACGAACTTTTGAACCGTAAAAACGCCGTTTCAACCCTTTAATCCGTGTTTATGGCCAAAAAAAGATCATGATTCTAATTTGAAACTAGGTTTAACATCAAAGAATGTGTTTGAATGATTTTTGAGAGTTTTACATGGTTAACTATGATTTTTAACAATTAAGACATGTTTATATGTTGTTAAACGAGTTTAAACGAATCAAAAATCGATTAATCATAAGGTTTTTACCTAGTTTTCTTGCTGGTTTTGGCTGTAGAAGAAGAGTTCCAGAAGTTGTGTTTGAAAATATGTGTAAAAATATCTCAAATCTAGTTTATATGTGAATGGAAAAAAAAGGGGGGTGGGGTGGCGGCTGCGGCCGGAAGTCCATGGGCCCATTTTGGCCCAAGTTTCTGATTTCTCAAGCCCAAATACGAAAAGCCCGGTCCAAATTTAGTTCGGGTTCGGTTTTTGGCGCCAAAAACTTATCGGGTGCGTTAAACGGCGCGAAAACGAGTGTTTTTCGGCTAGTTTTGTGTAAAATTATAAAAACATACTATATGTTTGTAAAAATCAAAAATATTTTCATTGATCGCTTAAAAAATTTCAAATAAGTGTTTGGTAAGTCTTTTTCGGCTTAACGGATGATACAATGCTTGGTTTGTAACTATCTTTCGCGTTTAAATCTATAGCGGGTAGTTAAACGAGCATGTTTTCGTTTAACTTGTTTGCTATCAAACTAAGGTCATATTACTAATATTTTAGCTTGTATAGATCGTATATCACTTATAGATGCCCCCCCGAGATATCTGGGTCATAAACCGACCCGTTCGGTTAATTGTTCGTTTGTTACGCAAAAGGCGTTTATTTGCTTAATCGGTAAATACGTACTGAGGTGTACCTTGTTTTGGCTCAAATGTCACATTCTCCCCCCGTTAGAAAATTTCGTCCCCGAAATTTGATTATTCAACTTTGTCTTTGTTTGGAAACAAGTACGGGTATTTCTTTTTGAATTCGGATTTCCGCTCCCACGTGAATTCGGGTCCCCGTTCTGAATTCCAACGATACATGTTTCAGGTATGTATATGTAATCAAACATGCTTTTCACCCCAAAAGTTCGTAAAACTATTTAAAGAGTGGGGTCATGAAACTCACGGTTTAGTAGATAATCAGTACTGTATCAGCTCGTGGTTTGTTTGGTCCGCTATCAGTAGTTCCTATAATCAATATTATAATAATATTAATATTTTAATATTATTATAATCTCAATACTAAACTGGGCTGTATAACCAATCTGGGTGTAGCTGGAACGTCCAGAAAGTGGCAATAGGCTTAGGTTGTGATGTTGTTCAATGTCTAATACTTAAAACTGAACTTGGCTCAGATTCCCGTTTTCCCAGCTGGGCCAAATTGTTCGTTTACGCGTTCAGAAAACAGTTATGGGAAAATAAGCTTGGGTAAATGTATTGGTTAATAAAATGATTAAGTTATAAAGAAGGATCACATACAGGGGTCCCGGATTAGCCACGGGGCCCATTTCCGTTTATCCAGATTGATTTGAGAAGAAACGCGCACAATCCACCCGGATTGTCCAGGTTTCTCATAGAAAAGTTCGTTTTCACTTAATTAGTCCAAAAATATGATTTTTGATCACTCTTGGTGTTTTGATATTCCCGCAGATTCGTTAATCACGAACTTGCTGGTTTTTATAAAAACTGAATTTGTTTAATATTCAAATTATCATAATTAATTAACCGTTAATCATTAAATTATGAAAATTTAACCACTTATCAATTAAAACATGTAGATTTTTATAAAAATATTTCTGGAATTATTTACTGATTTAATAATTTATAAAAATTCATTTTATCAGCTATATTTCGCTTGAAAATCGTCCGTTTACCCCAAACAATTTCCAAAAATTCCACAAAACTTCCTGGCTACTCAAATCATGTCCCAAAACAACCTGTATAAATTCCAGAATGTAAAAAGCTCGTGCGATATTCTTTTTGACCCAAATTCGGCTATAAAAATTCACACGAATGCATATACACAAAACACCTTTAAACTTCTCCAATGATCCCAAAATTCATATGTGATCAAAATACATCAAATATGAGTTTCCAGAAAAATTTCATAATTTTTGAAGTATTTTAGCTATTCTTCCCAAATAAACGTTCCAATTCGGTAATAAATTTGCCAAATATTCTCGGATGGTTGAAAAAATACCAAATTTGAACAGGGACTCATTGAAATAGTCCCTGCTGTCCCTGAAAAATTTCAAGTCCTAACAATATGCGCATCACAATCTTAACCTAAATAGCCCGTAAGCGAGTGTTTCGGCATTACCTTAGCGGGTTTGGCTCGTTTCCGACTTTCTAATCAAGTTTTCAGGTTCTTGTGCTTATATGAAAGCTAGATACAAGTCCTATATCACAAACCAAGAAGGTTTCATCAATAGAACAGCCCTTTAACTTAGGGTTTCGGCTAGTGCACAAAAACGAACTTTTGAACGGTAAAAACGCCGTTTCAACCCTTTAATCCATGTTTATGGCCAAAAAAGATCATGATTCTAATTTGAAACTAGGTTTAACATCAAATAATGTGTTTGAATGATTTTTGAGAGTTTTAGATGGTTAACTATGATTTTTAACAATCAAGACATGTTTATATGTTGTTAAACGAGTTTAAACGAATCAAAAATCGATTAATCATAAGGTTTTTACCTAGTTTTCTTGCTGGTTTTGGCTGTAGAAGAAGAGTTCCAGAAGTTGTGTTTGAAAATATGTGTAAAAATATCTCAAATCTAGTTTATATGTGAATGGAAAAAAAAGGGGGGTGGGGTGGCGGCTGCGGCCGGAAGTCCATGGGCCCATTTTGGCCCAAGTTTCTGATTTCTCAAGACCAAATATGAAAATCCCGGTCCAAATTTAGCTCGGGTTCGGTTTTTGGCGCGAAAAACTTATCGGGTGCGTTAAACGGCGCGAAAACGAGTGTTTTTCGGCTAGTTTTGTGTAAAATTATAAAAACATACTATATGTTTGTAAAAATCAAAAATATTTTCACGGATCACTTAAAATATTTCAAATAAGTGTTTGGTAAGTCTTTTTCGGCTTAACGGATGATACAATGCTTGGTTTGTAACTATCTTTCGCGTTTAAATCTATAGCGGGTAGTTAAAACGAGCATGTTTTCGTTTAACTTGTTTGCTATCAAACTAAGGCCATATTACTAATATTTTAGCTTGTATAGATCGTATATCACTTATATATGGCCCCCCGAGATATCTGGGTCATAAACCGACCCGTTCGGTTAATCGTTCGTTTGTTACGCAAAAGGCGTTTATTTGCTTAATCGGTAAATACGTACTGATGTGTACCTTGTTTTGGCTCAAATGTCACATTCGGTTTGGTTTACTTAGTTTCGGTTTGGTTTTTGCTCACGCCTACAATGTTACCAAAGTTTCTAACGGTTCGTGAGGGGACGAAAATTTCATTTTATGCTAGTTCATTTAATAAACGAATGAAGATGAACAAAACCTTTAGTCAAAGGAATGAACATGAATAAAATTATTGTTGGTTGATTTATGTTCACGAGCGTTCATTGGTTTACGCTAGTTTATGCTCGTTTGTTACGTTCATTTATGTTTGTTAGTTTAAGTTTGTTTGTTTACATTCATTTAACTTTTGTTACACAATTACATTTTAATCTGGTTTTATGAAATTACATAAGAAAAAAAAACAGTATAATTTGGTCTAGTTTTTTTTGGTTATTTAGGCCTAGTTTATTTAATTGGTGTTCGCTCAATTATTTTTATTCATGTTGCTTAACCTATGTGCACTTATGTTTGTTCAGTGTATGATTGTTTATTTTCTTAAACCAATGACAAACAAACATAAACGAACACGAGCATACTAATATTCTTAATGAACGAACAAGAACATGAAAGTAATTTGTTTAATTGTTGGTGTTCAATAGCTTGTATGATTGGATTATAACTATGATATACGATTTAGAAAACGAGCCGACCAGTCTGGTAATGGATCCCAAGGGTTGGAGTCGAAAAAGACCATTTAAGTAAGCACTGACTAGGTTTGGATGAGAATCGTTTTCACGTAAAAAGTTTAACTTCTTGTTAGCTTTGTGGAGAACAAGGGGAAACTAGCGGGACATCTCAATTCTTGAAAAATGGCAAATTCAATACGGATCATCATCGATCTATCGATGGGGCAAAATACCACCTGCTTATGTTTTTTTGTTTTGTTTAGGAATATCACAATTACATTCACAGGGAAAAGAATACAAGTTGTTTTTTTAATCATGTGCTAGTTGGTGCCTTCTGAATTCTCAAAGTACGTAATGATTTTGGGCTTCGAGTTTCCTTTGGTAAAAGGTAGAAGGTAGATAAAAAATTCATTCCTTAGATTAGGTAACTGGTGTAATTTCAATTTTTAATAAATGATTGTACTGTAAGTCAGATTGTTGCATTTTAGGCCCTTAGTTACTCATGCTCATTTTTTTATAGGTATGTATGTGACAAAATAAACCTTTCAATGGTACACAAATGCATACAGAATGTTATGTTCTCATTGAAATTATAATATGGTTCTACAAATGTACAAGTGTTGGCAGGGGCGGATTCAGTATTGAGCCAGGCGGAGCGTAGGCATCCCCTCAAAGTCGTATTTTCTTCTATAAACTTCTAATATATTAGGTTCAAAGACCCCAAGTGCCCCATCCGTGTTTCTTTTAGTGTCCCAAGCTCATCTTTCCGAGCCAACTTTTCAAACGCAAGTTTAGTTTTTTCTTTCACAAAATAACAATTAAGCTTAGATTGTTTAATTGTCTGATCACTTCATCAATTAGTTATTAATATAGTGATATATTTTGTTAGTTTAATCGGACCATTAAAAAAATTAGACGAAACTATAATAGTATTCAGAGTATCATTTCTTTTTTATAATCTACACTATTTAACTTTAATTTTTTTATATGTACATAAGAGCTTTGTGCCGTGACAATTATGCAAAGGTTTTTATCAATTGTAATATGTATTTTGTTTATTGCGTTTTGGAAAAATTTATTGCCTACATTTCTATACGTGGTTTATCTAATGTAATTTTGTTGGACCCAACCCATTTTGGTTTGATTCGTTTTAGTTTGACTTGACCCGTTCTAGCTTAACCGCTTTTGACAACCACTGACAAAATTTTCTGGATCCGCCACTGATTGGTGAAACACAAATTAATATTTATCTATTTGATGACAAGCTTTTAAACGTTTGCAGAATACAAAATAATATTAAAAAAAAGACAAATTGCAGAGGTAATAAACTAAAAAGGAAGATTCCCCATACAAAGTCATCTAGCGGTTGAGTTAACTAATGGGCTGTTTGGCAACTTCTGAACTATTAAGTGCTGAACCAGTTAAGTCTGTTTGGTTGGACCTCTGAATAACTAAGCAAAATGACTATCTTACCACTCTGAAATATTTCGTGTTGAATGAATTATATCTGTTTGGTTATACTTTGAATGATAAATAACTATAACAACAAAATACAAAATAGTTTACGTACAATTTGAGTTTTATTCATTTGAAATTAGTTGAGTAGCTATCTCGTCACGTAAAATGATCATATACTCAATACCTTATGAACCCATTCTGTATCGTGAACGAACTGACCATCACTTTCTTCATGTATTTCAAAAAATATATTATTCTCATTGTATATCAATGGCTAACAACTTGAGGTTTCCCTTCATCTTCTTCAAAAAGTAGTGTTCATAGACATCAAATTGCGTATTTAATTATCTAGTGTCAAAATGATACATTATATTTATAATATATCACTGTAGAATTAATTTATAATGACAACTTGATAAGCATAGGACATGCATTCAATTCATTTTATAATATATTTCCCTAAAAATCATAGCACATGAGTACACAATAACCATCAACCGCAAGTTATTCATCCTTTTATTTTACCGACAAAAACGAACTTTTATAACCAACAAAGATAGTTATAGTACAACATAAACTCAACAAGGAGCTGAAGTAAACATAAATCACATGGAAACCTACAAACACCAAATCAAAATTTCCTACTCTAATATGAACATGAAGACGAAGAGTTATAATATTCATGTTCACACCAAATCATTTTGTTCTTCTACAACTCCGTCTTTCTTTTAATCCTACACCATGCTTGAGTTGTCTTGCCTGCTGTGTTCCAATGTTTTAACCAAGTTCACTGTTGAACATCATCACAGATTATGTAGCACCATCTTTGTTAAGTGTCTTGTAAGTCTTACATTTTACACTTGTTAATTGTCATCCTATGCATTTCCTCCCTTTCTCATCCTATGTGTTTCCACCCTTTCTCTTTTAGCATTCTGTTTTGGCCGCTTCTGGTCACAATATTACACTGTATCAAACTGGTGCCATAAAATAAATAATAATAATAATAATAATAATAATAATAATAATAATAATAAGCATGCAACTGCATTTTCCTTGCTAATTACTCATTAGTCATTCCAAGTTTATTGATTAATATGTTTCTATGCAATCAATGCCCGTCATGCCTTTCTACAATTTAAAGAAAGAAACAAGTCATCGTATAAAATTAACGGTTCGGGTTGTTTTGACGGTTTGGGTCGGTTCAACGATTCATCACATAATAAAAATACGATACAATAAAGAAAAAGACATCGTCAAATTTAAGTTGCAACAATTGCACTAACAAAATTGTAGCTTCAACAATCAAATTTAAACTTCTAACAAAATCTTGTGTAGCTAGTAACCTAGTATGATGCATGTAAACAAACTAACGAATTAGCATGTAAACAAACTAATAAATTAATAATTTAAATCAAAGATTAAAAAAAAGAGTAACAAAGAAAGTCAAATTCAAAAAACTGGTTTGTCAAATTTGGACACCGAGTGGCATGGCAGTGAGGCACGACGGTGGTCATGGTGTCTGGTGTTCCATTCTAGGAAACCTGTTTGCAAGGTGGGCTAGTAATGGTGACAGTGTGCAAATATGGTTCAATAGACATCATATGTCTCTTTTATTAAAATAAATCTGCCTATGCCTCAGTGATAAAGCATTTGGTTACATGTGAATGATTAGAGAATAAATAACGATTTCAGGAATCTAATGAAGAACATATCAACAAATATGGAAAACATGACACTAATTAACATAAAAACAGGTGTAGGACAATGTCCAGAATATAACAAAGTAAAAAACTTAAGTAATTCAAACTTAACTCAGTCAATGATCAAAAACACATGTACATTACAATGATATAAAGTATAAACATAAATAAAGAACACCAAAAGAATAAACAAAAGCAAAAGCATGTGACCTTTAATGTGACAGTAGCGACAACTAGTTAAAAGACGCCAATGGGAACCTAAAATCTTTAATATACAAACAGAGGCTGTAACTTATGAGGGTGGAAAGTTTTATAAAACCATAAAAATACTTCATTTTTTTAAACCAGACAAAAATGGGAATCGAACTCGGGAGTCCGGGACCTCATACTTACAAACCAAGGCCTTAGCCACTCCGCCATTGTTCTATTTTGGTTAGAGGGTGCACTCTAGATTTTATGTATAGCAATACACTATAATTTCAAAACTCGCGAGGTTTCTGTGCACCCCATTCCACCCCTGAACACTTTGATTTATTTAATACACACACCAAGTTTCTTGGATTCAAAAACAAAGAAGCAAGTCAAATGCAATAAAAATTGTTCCATAAATACAAGCATCAGCTAACAAATTCAACTCTGTCTCAACTTTCCACATATTTAAATTATTAAAATCAAATACAATTGTTTTATCATGATCATAGAAAAATTCATCACATGCAGCTAATTCTAATAATCAAATAAATATAGACGGGCTCTTGAAATCTTATCTTTTACATCATTAACAAATATCAAATTAGTAATCAAACCAAAACATAAATCTCAGAGTAAGAGGCTGATGCCCAGAGAGTAAAAATGATATTGATTTCATTCTTAATTGATGTGAGTTTGGTCTAAGCATTTTATCAAACAGCTTGTGTGCACACTGCAAAACAAGCTATTAGAGCATAAAATCCTAATTCGTTCACAGATTTATAGATGATGATTGATTTCTAATCTAATCTAATCGATTCCTTCATAAACCCTAACTTGAACCATAAGAACAGAGAAATCGATTGGAGGGTGGTAACGATGATTTTTGGCTGAATGGGTAAGAGCCATTCAGATGATAGCATTTGATGAAACAAACACTTCAATGACGGATCCACTCAAAATGAAGTATACAGCGGACGGAGCCAGTCATCTTTGGCCTTTATTTATTTATTTTGTTTAAACGTAAATTATTAATTAAAACTTTTATTCTGTAACTTTTATAAACTTATTATTCTTTAAGATAAAAAACAACTTTTAGTGTAAAACACTAAAAAACAATAATGGTATTTAATGCTGAACTTCTTCGATACAATGATGCGTTTAACTAGTTACAAAACACGTTTAAATTATCTCTAAACATGCATCTAACGTACAACGACACACCCAAATTGTAAAGATGCGACACATGACCGAATTGTGTGAATAGAATGGTGCGTGTAAGCAATTGCAGTAGTGCGTCTAAAATCACTTACATCTTAACGGGTACATATGCAACACTAAAACACACATGTCTCGCACATATTTCAAAATTATATGCACGTTTTAAACTAGAAAGGATTTTAAAATATTTTGTACAAAAAATGGCAAGTTATTATATACGATCACATTAATTGTACTGATAATCGATCTTGTAATTAAATTAGAATAAAGGGTACTTCACATACCATTGAAAAATACATCATTTCTTATGTATGATTTGTATAGACTAGACATGAATCTTTACAACTTATCAAGTATGTAATTCATCTTTTTCTTTTTTTGGCATTATGTGTGGTTCTATTAATAAACAATAACAAACAAACATAAACAAATATGAACACACTAATTCTTTTAATGAACTAACAAGAACATGAAAGTTAGTTGTCTAATTGTTCGAATTTGATAGTTTGTATGATTGGATTATTATTATGATATATGATTCATAAAACGAGCCGACCAGTCTGGGTAATGGATCCCAAGGGTTGGAGTCGAAAATGGCCATTTAAGTAAGTATTGCTTAGGCTTGAGGTTTGGAAGAGAATGTGCTTTCACGTAAAAAGTTCAACTTGGTGTTCGGTTTGTGGGGGAATAAGGGAAACCAATGGGACATCTTCTCAATTCCTGTAGAATGCAAATTTGATACAGATCATCATATGCCAATGGGGCAAAATACCACCTGCTTATGTTTTTTTAGTTAGAGGCATTTAGGAATATCACAATTACATTTACGGGAAATAAAAAATTAAAAGAATACAAGTTGTTATTTGTATCATATGTTAGCTAGTGCACTCGGAAGTCTCAAAGTGATAAGGTCTTCAACACAAAAAGTATTAGCGTTCATAAGATGTTGTAAGACGTACGTACGTGGTGATTTTGGGTTTCAAGTCTTTGGGTAAAAGGTAGATTAAGAAATCATTTCTTAGATTGGGTTAACTGTGTAATTTCCGTTTGAAATAGATGCTTGTATTGTCGGTCAAATAATAATTGTATTTTGGGTGCTTAGTTACTAATGCTCATTTTTATTATAGATTTATGTGGCAAAATAAACCTAAACTCAATGGTACACAAATGCATACAGAATGCTATTTTCTCATTGAAATTATAATATGGTAATACGAATGTAATGTACAAGATTACAAGTGGTGGAATAAAAAATTAAATTATTTATTTGATGTCAAGCTTTTAAACGTTTGCAGAAAAAAAGAAATTTGAGGAGAATAAACTAATAAGGAAGATTCCCTGTACAAGTCATCTGGCCGTTGAGCTATCTAATTCAATTATTAAAATAAAGTATACAAAGTCATGTTTGGCCTTTTTTTATTTTTTAGAATGGAAGATCCCCATTGTTAATAATTAAAACTTTTATTCTAATTTATAAATTTATTCTTTTAAGATAACAAAAAAACTATTACCTTACTTTTTGCAAACCACTATATTATAAGAGAAAAAAATGGCGCTATAGTCCACTCAGCATCAAATGGCATCGTCATCCCACAGCACCCTAATTATTAGGGCTGACATATCGTGTATACCCGTACAAGATAAGACATGAACACAAAATGGGTATACGTGTACATGACACGAAAACTTTTCATGTACCTGTATCCTAAACACGAATATGTTAATACCTGTAATACACGATAATACACGATAAGAGCTGTTTAGTAACACAAATTTGACAACCTATTTAGGGAAATAAAAGTCGTCAAAAGTTCATAAAAGTCTTAAAATAAAACATAAATCCATGATCCTTAACAATTTTAAGACAAAAAACCATAGAAGCAAACAAAAGTCGTTGAAAGTTCATAAAAGTCTTAAAATAAAGCATCCGAATTCTAATCAAACAACATCAAGTTCCAAACTTCCAAGCTCCAATCGGTCTTTCTTCTCAAATCTTCAATTCCAAGCAAGCAAACAATCAAGCCTACACACAAAATAAGTATAGTCAATTAGTCATATTAATCATATGGACAATTGGGCATATTCATATAGTTTTATCAAGCAACATTACTAAGTAGAAGGAAGCACCGGCGGGCGGCGGCGACTTTGACAATGGAGAGGTGAGAAAGTCCGATGAGGAAGTGGTGGCAGAGGAATCACCGGAGAAGGGCGGTGGGCGAAGAGAGGTTTGGCCGGAGAAGTGATGGCGGCGATGGAAAAGTGAGTTAGGGTTTGGAAACGTGAAAGTGGAAAAGTGAAAGTGGAAACGGGAGTTAGGGTTTGGGGATAAATGGATAATAATAGTTTATAATTATAATATTATATATATATATATATATATATATATATATATATATATATATATTTGATTATAAAAATCTAACCAGGTACTTACAGGTAAACATGTATTTTACCTGTTTAGACACGAAAATTAACAGGTAAATTCGTGTCTACCTGTTTAGTACACGAAACCTGTTAAGGCCTTACCGTTACCTATTAAAGTCGTGTAGGTACGTGTCGTGTATCCGTGTCTCGTGTATAAATTGTCAGCCCTACTAATTATCATGATGACGCCAACTCCTTTTGCCTTCCAACGCTATTCCAGTAACGACGTCACCCCTCCTAGTGAGTTTGGTCTAATTCAAACTCACCATTCATATCCAAACACAAACATTTATCTACTTTTTATTTTTTTCTTTTATTTTAAATATTAGTTAAACAAAGTTAACCACAACATGCTAATTAATTTAAAATCCCGCTACCTACGTGGCATTTACGTGACGCGATAACTAGCTATTTTAGTTATCCCACAACACACAACCTAAAAACAATGGTTTTTAATGTTGATGTCCTTTCAGCTACAATTGTGTATCTAAGTTTTTTAATACAATAATATGTTTAAACTAGTTATAAAAGTGCGTTTAATTAAACTATCTGTAAAGATGCGTCTAACGTACAACGCACACCTAAGTTGTAAAGATGCGTCTAAAATTACTTGCATCTTAACGAGTCACATATGCAACGCTAAAACACACATGTCTCGTGTGTGTGTGCGCACATACACGCATCTAAAGGGGGGGGGGGGGGGCGTCAATTAGAGGTGGTCAAAAAAACCGGTTACGGAACCGGTTTGGCCGGTTTAACCGAAAACCGGTTTTTTAAAAACCGGTTTTTTTTAAAAACCGGTTTGACCGGTTTACGTAACCGGTTTACGTATCGGTTATAAGTTTTGGACCCAAAACCGGTTTTATAACCGGTTATAAAAAAAACCGGTTTTTTTTAATAACCGGTTATTAAAAAACCGGTTAACCGGTTTTTAAAATAACCGGTTATTACCGTTATAAAAAAAAACCGGTTAACCGGTTTTTTAATAACCGGTTAACCGGTTTAACCGGTTTTCGAACGTTACCAAACGGCCTTATAGCCGTTTTTTTTGTGTTTTTGACCGTTTTTTAGCCGTTTTTTTTTTGGTTTTTTTTACCATTTTACCCCCACAAACATCTATATATAGTTTAGGTTGGGTATTGGTTAGATCACACTTGATTATACAACTCCAAAAGCTCTAAACGTTTATTTCATACGCGATTATACAACTCCAAACGCTCTTCTTTCGTAGTCGTTTATTTCATACTCGAGTATACCACTCTTAATTCGTAGTCGATTATCATGGCCTCCCAAAGTGCTGCTTCATCGGTCAACATGGGTGCCTCGAACACGGGAGAAACCGTCGTTCGGGTCATCCCCACGAAACGAAACCAAGATATTTGGCAACATTTCGACCTATGCGAAATGTCTAACGGAACCCAAAAAGCTAGATGCAAACATTGTTTGAAGTTTTATAACAAAGAAGCAAACTCCAGTTTAAGAGCTCATGTAGAAAAGCCCTCTTGCAAGGTCTTGAAGGACGAATCCGGAAGTAGTTCGCAGCCGGAGATGACGAATCAAGGAACGGTGTTTACGTACGACCTTGAAGCGGTACGTCAACAGTTTGGCAACTTTGTGATTCAACAATCACTTCCTTTCAACCACTTCGACAACCCTCAATTCACGCAGATGATGCAAACGTATGTTCAACCACGCTACCAACACGTAAGTCGTTCGACCCTTAGAAGAGATATGCTTAAAGCATGGAAAAACGCTAAATCCGAACTAATTTCATACTTTTCAAACTTACAAACTGGTGTGAACTTAACCACGGATGTGTGGTCGGTACCTAATGGTTCGCCCGACTCATACATTTGTGTGACGGCTCATTGGGTTGACCCCCGGTCGTGGCAAATGATGAAACGAACCGTTGCGTTTCAATTGTTTGATTACCCGCACACGGGTAGAAATATTTTTAAACTCTTGGATAAAGTCATTCGACAATACAAGATTGAAGATAAAATCTTTTCAATATCGTTTGATAACGCGTCCAACAATACGGCCGCGGTTGGCCATTTAAAATTAAAGTATAAACCTATCTGTGATGGAGCGTTTTTTCATAGCCGATGCATTGCACATATTATCAACTTGGCCGTGCAAGATGGGTTAAACGTGATCGAAACGCAAAGAAACAATTTTAAAAGAATGTTACGAGATGTTTTTAGCAACAATTCAACATTTTCAAGATACAAAAAATTTTGTGAAGAAGCTAACTGTCAATGGTTGGGGCCTAACTGGGATTGTCCAACAAGATGGAACTCGACTTGTGAAATGTTTGAGAAAGCCATCCAACAAAAACAATCGTTAATTGCGTTTCATCAAATTTTGTCAAATAGGGGTAAATGTGCACCGTACGATCCTAGAAACTGGTTATTGATTGAGATCGTTACGGAGGTTCTTCAAATTTTTAAATCTTGCACAAGTAGTTTATCCGGGGTTTACTATCCAACAAGCCCCATTGCTTTACCAAAAATTGCTGTCATGTGCACAAAGTTGAGTGACCTTCATTGTAGGGGTGCACCTTATTTTGATATGGGTGTAAAAATGAAAGAAAAATTTAAAAAATATTTTCAAGAACTACCCGCTGTTTTGACCTGTGCTGCTGCGTTAAACCCTTGCATCAATGTTGGTGGTGTTGAAGCTTTAATAGAAAAAATTTGTGATGAGCTAGGGTTAAACGACGATCAAAACCCCTATTATAGCCAAACTTTAAAGAATGATTTCAACACCACCTTGGCAAACATGTATGATGTTTACCTTACAAGATACGGGTCGTCTTCCCAAATTCATGACTCGTTAAGAGCTGTTGCCCAATCCCAATCCCAAACCGACCTTGAAATGGGGATGTACTACATGATTTGGGAAGACGCCGGTAAACGTCAAAGGGTAAACACCCCAAGCAGTGAACTTGGAAGGTATGGTGGTACCAACTTTGTGAAACACATGACTCCGGATGAATTTAGAAGTCTTGATTTGCTGGCTTGGTGGAGAGGTAAGGAGGATGAGTTTCCGATCCTCGCCGCCATGGCCAAAGATTTACTAACGGTCCAAGCTTCCACGGTAGCTTCGGAGTCTGCTTTTTCTGTTTCTGGCAGGGTTATATCGATTAGGAGGACTCGACTCACTCCACCAGCTGTAGAGATGTCGATTTGCTACAAGGATTACTTGGACTCTTTAGACAGGGCACAACATCAACGCTCACTCGAGGGGGAAATGGACTATGAGGCGGCCTTGTATGAAGACGAGGTCAATCAAGGACACACTCAACCAATGACCGATGAAGAAGCCGCGTACGACGATTACCTAAGGAATAGCTCGGGATCGGGTAGCGAAGAAAATGAGTAACAAACATCAACTTGTTAATGTAATCGTGTCTAAACATTCTTTAATGTTTGTATTTTTGAGTTACGAATATGCGATAACGATTTAATGTTTGTATTTTTAATGTAAAAGCTATAAATGAAAGTTATGTGTTTTTAATCTTCCAAGCAAAGAATGCTAACAACGAAACCCTAAACCCTAAAGCAAAAAAAAAAAAAAAAAAAAAAAAAAAAAAAAAAAAAAAAAAAAAAAAAACCGGTTAACCGGTTAGACCGGTTTTTAAAAACCGGTTATAAAAAAACCGGTTTAATAACCGGTTCTAACCGGTTTCTAAACCGGTCCAAACCGGTTTGGCCGGTTTGAGTTTTCAGCAATAATAACCGGTTAATAACCGGTCCGGTTATTAACCGAACCGGTTTTTTTCTGGATAAAAAAAACCGGTCCGGTTAAAAACCGAACCGGTTTTTTCAAAAAAACCGATTTGTGCACCTCTAGCGTCAATCATTCGTCCATGAAGCTTAGGTTATTATATATGATGACATTAATTGTGCTGATAATTGATCTTGTAAGTAAACTAGAGTAAAAGGTACTCCACATACCATTGAAAAATACATCATTTCTTATGTACAGTTTATAAACTAGATATGAATCTTTACAACTTATCAAATATGTAATTCATCTTTTATTATTATTTTTTTTGGTGGCATTATGCAACAGGCTTATGCAGACCTTGATAATCCGAATCCCGCTTGTGATGTTGATGCAGGACACAAGGAATAAAATTCGGGCGTGGTAAATGGCCCTTGAAATAAACTTTTGAAAATCAATTTGTATGCCCCTTCGGTTAAGTGTATTCCATCCCAACTAACATACGCATTTGGTTCATCACACACGGTCTTACACATATCTCCACATTTTCTTGCTAGGCTGAAATTAAATGGTCCTCCACATCCTTAACACACCTTTAAGGTCTCGTTTTGGAATCCTGCAACAAGGTCCATTTTGCAAAGCTTGAATTTTGCTTCTACCGCATTCATTAGAGTTAATAACATGTTACATACCATATTCGTCTGGAGAATGGTAAATTTGCATGATAGCATTGTAGTAGTCAGCATAGATGATAATGACCTTAGGATTAAGCTCTTGAATACGATTTAATTTTTTCGCAACATTTTATTATGATATTCAACGAACTCATTTAACTTGGTAAGGCAGCCAGTTATAGGATCACGATCTTCCTTACCATACCCGTAAGCTGTCAAATACCATGGAAAACATCCAATCGGAAAGTTTCCTGGAACAACTAGAGTGCGTGCTCCCATCTCAATCAACTCCTGTGCTTAAAACTGTTAGATTATAGGCATCACAAATTAAAACAATAAGAATCAAGCGGATACAGATTTATACTATTAAATTGAAGTCAAAAACAAATTTAACCACACACTTTTAGATATCGAAAAAACCAAAATTTTTAAATCATTGGTCGTAATATAAGGTTACTTCAACTCATATACTCTCCCTTCGACAATTTAAGGTATTAGACTTTAAGAAAACAAATTTTTCTTGATGTATTGGTGATAGTTTATGGTAGTAAGAAGTTTAAACGCGTTAATATGATTTGGTGAGCTTCTTACATTTATTACCGAGACGATTTTATCAGTAACAAGAGGCACATATGGTTCGACCTCATCAATGGATTTTCCCGTCAATAATGGACAATTGTAATCGTTACCACCAATCTCACCCACTAGGATCAAAGACCGTTCAATGAAGTTTCTACACTCTGCCAAGAGTTATAATCAATCAATCTAATTAATATACTAGTGAACTAATCACGAAGAACTAAACTAACATACGAGTGTAATAACAACTCCTGTTAAGCAATTGACCAAATAAAGTAGTAATGTTATTTTATTTATTTATTTTTTTTTGAGAGAGTTGACAAATATATAGATTAAGAAGTAAAATTAAAGGGTGTAAAAAGATACTCAATAATTTGATAAGACAAACTTGAAGTGTTGCCACAAATAGAAGTCATTGACTGTTTAAACCACGCTAACTGAACTCCCAAAGACGAGTTAACCACAAGAAGTCCACTCAATTTGGCTATAAGCGATGCATCCAATGCAGTAGCACCCTCCACAGCATAGTTCACTCCTTGTCTCCATTCCACCACATCGCCACTCACATTATCGTGGAAATATGGTTGTATTAGCGGTAACCCAAGACTCTCAGCTACAAAGACCAAAGCAATATGAACATTGTGGGCATCCCAATTCCGCGAAGAGAGGAGGTGAGTGAGTTACCTAGGAAATCAATGATGAGACGACCATTGGAGCAACGACCAGTGGATTGTTCAATGAAGTTTTGGCCATAAGGAGGAACACATGGAAATCCTACGTTGGATATGGAAGCCAGTTGTTTTCGGTTCCCGGTGTCAGCAAGGGAGTCACCAAAACTGATGATGGATGGATAGCATCCATTAGCATACAACCTAGCACTCCATAACACCACCAAGAAACCTGCTAAATATATGGACCTTGAAGAAGAAGCCATTGGCTACTTTGTAATTCCAGCTAGAGATAATATCGATGGCTCATCCTCTCCTACGCTCTATATATAAAGCAACGATTATTATATGTTAAGTGGCCCTATTTGACGTTGCAACATTGCATTAACAACTTGTACTCATAACTAAACAAGATTCCATATAACTTAAAAAACATAAAAGATGTTGAATGCTATGTTACACCTAACATTTAAGAACTCTATGAATAATTACAATTAATTAACTTTTTCATAAGCCACGCGTCACAATGCGCGGTTCAAAAACTAGTTATATATAATTGAGTGTAGACAAATAGCTAAACCAAATATTAATAGGAAGTGTGAACTATTTATTTATTTATCTAATACACAGCCTCTAATTCTAAATTTAAATCTTTTACATGACTCGAACCCTCAATTTTATAAAAAGAAGCATCATTTTACAAACATAGGTCAAAAGTCTTTTTTTTCATCACTACTTACCAGAAATATAATTATCGTAATTTATAGCATACTTTAGTAGAGTGTCCACATCTCTGGGGTCATTTAACTCTTAACAAATACATCATCCAATTACCAGCGCTGCCTTGGTTATAAAATGTAGCATTAGCTAAAGTATTATACTATTATGTGATGTTATATGATCAACCTTTCAACAAACGACGTCATTTTATACACCTTTTGTTTTCTTAGTTTTTCATAAATTCATATTTAAAAGAATGAAAATTGGAAATAAATAATCCCACATTTTGTGTATTGCCGATAATAATCACACCTTTAAAAATCACTAGCAATGGTCCCACCTTTTAACTATTTTTGTCTCGTTGGTCCTCCGTTAAAAAAATACTTAATGTCGTTATGTTTTTTCCCTAGTTTCAAACCGATGTTTTAGGGCTTTTGATCGGAAGAACGATATGAGTTGACTGATGTAAAACTTATTTTGAAACGGTGATTCAAATGGCTTGATTTTTGTTAATTGGAAATTCAAGCACCCGAATTGAAACATTGGTTCGTCGTTTAGATCACCATTTCGAAATAAGTTTTACATCGGTCGACTCGTATCGTTCTTCCGATCAAAAGCCCTAAAACTTCGGTTTGAAACTAGGGAAAAAACATAACGACGTTAAGTATTTTTTAACGGAGGACCAGTGAGACAAAAATAGTTAAAAGGTGGGACCATTGCTAATGATTTTTAAAGGTAAGATTATTATTGGCCAATTTATAAAAGGTGAGATTATTTATTTCCAATTTTCGTTAAAAGAAAAGTGTCAATTTTCTTTTCATTTAATCACAAGTGGTAACCAATTAAGACGCCCTTAAGTAATTCAGACAGAGAAAGTTAAAACTATAAATTAGCCACCATTGTCTCTGTGAAAACCCGAAAATATAATCCACTACATATAATAGTCCATTAAGCATAAACTAACATAGCCTAGTTATGTATTTATAATGTTAATATAACCTAACTAACATGAATTCTCAATAACCTTAACTTGGTCATTACAAAAAACCCTTAAATATTCCTTAAGCCCGCAGCAACTTGTTGAAGCTAGGGATGAGTAAATTCGGTACCAGTACGGTACGGGTACTAAAGTTGGTCCAGTACCGTACCAAAGTTGCTTATTACGGTACCGTCGGTACCGAATCGGTACCAAAGTTTTGAGTTTCGAAGCCGGTACGGTGCAGTACCAGTATTTCCCGAATTTTTACCTTCAATACCGGTACTATCCCGGTATCAAGAATTTGTGATTTTCGGGATCGGTATGTTCGGTATCGACACCGGTACAGTACCGTGCTCATCCCTAGTTGAAGCTACTCGGTCCGGCCGCCCCTAGCTCACGGTTGGGCCCTTTTTCAGACTAGACAAAAGTTGAGCCAACATCATCTAATATTATGAGATACAAAAACTAATATTTTTTTTTAACTTGTTAAAACAATTTGTGTGTGTATAGAAAAGTTAAGGCTTTTTTTTTTTTTTTTTTTTTTTTGTGAAACGGGTATAATCAACATATAGGCTTTTTGGTGTTCCATCTGAAGCCCAAGAAGTAGCTCTGTCTCTGTATCTTTCTACTCGATCCAATGGGCTTTGGTAGTTTCACTTTTAATGCAATTAATTGTGGTTTTTCTAAAAAATAAAATAAAAAAATAAAAAAACTTCTGCGGTTAGCATTGAACGATCAGTTGGTCATTCGTTTTGATCGGAATTTAAAGTTAAGAATCAGTAATTGCGTTGATAAACTATTCGGGGGTGTGGAGGCGACTGCTAAGATATCCTGAGGATTTCTTGTTCACAGACACAAAAATATGGTGGTGGCTCTTACTGAGAATTTGCCCACCCTTGATAAGGAGGTGGAGACCTCCTTATATAGGGAGCCTCATGGCCACCATCATGATACCCTAATGGGCCTAGCCCAGTTAGGGTTACCTCCACAAAACCCCCTCGGCCCAAAAACAAATGTATTAGCCCATATAATAAAATAAGCCAAACATAATAGATTTAGGGTCGTAGAACCGGGTTTTAGTACCATACCCCTACAATATACATACATATAATGTATATAGTTTTAATAATTTTTTCATGGTTATGAAGGTTTGGTGTTGTGTAATAAAATAGGGTTTTTGAGAATGTTTGGAATTTGATGTGACATTTTATGGAGGTACAACGTTGAGGATGCTCTTAGAGCATTCACAGTCCATCCTCGTTCCATCTTTACAACTATATACGAAAAATCACTATATTTACCATCTTTTAAATTAAATAATAATTTTTATGCATTTATCACTACATTTTCTTTTTCTTCACTCACAATCACTTTAAAAATATATTAAAAAATTAATAGGGGTAAATAATGTCTTCCCAAATATACCGATGAACAATAAAAGTTTTTTTCTCATTCACTTACAACCACTTCTTACAATATATGGCTTCCACTGTCAAATATACGGGGAGGATGGGCTAGGAATGTTGTTAGGCTAAAGGTATGGTTCATTTGAACTATTCTCCCTTATTTGACATGTCTGTGTCACATCAGCTTTACCTCCATAATTAGGGATGAGCTCGGTACCGTACTGGTACCGAAAATCCCGATCCCGAAAATCACAAATTTTTGGAACGGGTACTAGGATGGTACCAGTATTTAAGGTAAAATTCGGGAAATACCGGTATTGTACCGATTTTTCCTCATCCCTATCCATCATTCAACAGCACCCTTCATCCAGGGATACGAATCATTCTCCGTCCTCTATTTTCTTTTGTTGAATACAACTTTTATATATTTTATTTAAACATTAAATAATTAAACTAAAACTAATACATTAGAAAAAATATATTAGACACTAAGTTATACTCTAGACTCTTTAAAACTACTAACCGGTGAGTAAACCGATTGACTCTAGTAAAGCTAAGTAAGTCCAGATATCGAACCCACAAGTCTCTTTAAATTACAATAACTAGCTATTTAGGCTCAACTGATTGACACGGCTATTTAATTATTATTATTTAAAAGGGGGGTTTTACTGAAAACTAAATTTAAACTAATTAAGAAAAATAAGTGAAATAAACAAAAGACATGTTGATTGATTTTAATCAGATGATGATAAAAAATCATATAGGCTAAAATTCCCGAAGTATCAGTTATCAGTTATTCGGAAAATGCTTTGTTATGGAATTGGGATAATAAAATAATCACTTAAAGAAAACCCGAACAGGACCCCAAACTCTTCTCAAGAAGACACATATGGATTTCGATTAAGTTATTAAAAAATACCTGTTTTAATATTAGACTCGCTCACAGTTATCCAATTAGTTATGAAAGAGTACCTTTAAACGAAACCCTACCTCACAGCACAGAAATCAAATGTAGTTTAATATATTAATTTGACTCAATAGACAAAGTTGACAAATCAAACATAGATGGACTACTCACGAGGAACTAAATCTAGAAATTTAACCAACAAAGATCTATCAAATAATCTATCATCTCATTGTTAGATTAGCATTACACTTGCAGTTATTTGATTAATAATATTCTTTCTATGATCTTATTCTAAATCAATCACAAACTAGTCAAGAACACACAGTAAATGACCTACAGAATCCTATTTTATGAAACAGCCACCAAAGACTCTGTGAAATAACAAAAATCATCAAACAAAACCAAGCACACATATGAATCAAATAATAAAATCAAACTCTTTATTGAATCATAAAACCGTAACCAAAAGTAAATTCCAAACAAAATCAAACTAAATAATGGTTCATCATGAAGCCTAGACAGTCTATAAGGTTTAGCCTAGCATCTTAAAATCAAATGAAACAATAACAAGAATCATGGTGAACATCAAATTAATAATAGAAAACGAAAGATTAAAGGTGATTCCTAATCCAGGTTTACGAATCATTCTCCGTCCCCACTTGATTAGCCCTTCACTGGATGATTCCTAAACTCCAAAAGCTCCAAAATACGTAATACTGACTTGAATTTTCTTCCTTGGTAGCTCCTCGTTCGTGTGTCTTGTTAGGGTTAAGGTAATATGTGTATATATAGGGAAAAACAAGCCTCCAACCCTTGAAAATGATCAAAAATGGGTTCAAAGGGTTTGTATTATAGCTAATAGGGCTGGACATGGGAAGTTGGTGTTCGTAAGAGTGGTATGAAAAGTTGTTAAGTTTTCAAATGGTTTGTTTCACATAATGTCGAGTTTTAAATTTATAAAAATGATTATTATCTTAACTAAACCACACACAAATAGGCAAGAGTACATATCGTATATGTAGTATAGTATAGGTAAGAACCAAGTATCGATCCACGGACACACTTGCTTGATTTTTACTACTAAATCGTTGTATTTATTTTAACCCTAAGTAAACATCGTAGTAGTTTTGGTCCGACAAGTAAGTTTTAAAAGAAATTTAAAAGCATAGGGTAGAAATTACATTTTTGGATTTTTATATTTTTATAGAGATGGTTAAGGATAAAAGTGTATTATCTTGGTTAAAACTTCTCTTAACTTGGTTTAACAATTAATTGGTAAATGTCACACCCCAACCTAACGGCAGAACATGCCGGGGCACAACAATATTTGTTTTATAGCTGAAAGACACTGAAAATAATAATAAGCGTTAATATCTAAATTTATTCATTCATAAACAATTATACATAATGAATTTAAAGAAAAGAAATTACAACAATGGTTCTATCTGTATTAATTTTTAGCCTAAAGTTCAAATTTATGTCTTCACTTCAAATAACATGATATATTAACCTGCATTATGCATAAAAATAATTTGTCAACAACACATGTTGAGCGAGTAACCACATTTTAGTATAAATATAACAATAATAATGAGAAATAAACAATTCCTTACGTATGTGCATAGCATCAATTAATATAATAACAAGTAGATATGTCTTTTCAATATGCCACTAGATTCGGACATGTCTCGGACGGCGTATGATCATATTATGAGGATGAGGATGAGATACCAACCAACCATAAAAGTAGTAAACACATAATTCGTATAGCAATCAACAATTAATCGAGCAATATCCAACCACGCAAATAAGGGAATTGTGTTTGAATGAAATAATATAATAATAGTAGTTTCTAGTACGCATATTGCCCTCAAAACAAAATAGAGAAAAAAGGGATGTGATTACTCACCTTTAAAATAGGGTAGACGGTAACTGTTACGGCAAAGATAAGTTAGCTCCATGAGAAGTCCATAACGAATTATGTTAATTTTAAAGTTATAATTAATTCAATAAACAATCTAGCTACGTGGAAAGAGCAGAATATGAAAAGTAAGGGTTTAAAACGGATTTGGGATCAATAAAGCGGTTATATATATTTTACGTTAGCTTTGTGAAAGTTGAGCTTAAAAACATAAATGATCTAAGTAGCATTACAATCTCCTTTTCAATGTACAAACTTTTAATTTAATATTTATCAAAGAAAACTCGTTTTGAAAGCTTAGTGATAAACGGTTTATGCAAATGAGTAAAAACACTTAGGTTACTTATTTATTTACTAAGAAATATAATTATTAATATATATATATATATATATATATATATATATATATGTGAAAACGTTAAATGAATATTTTAACTTTAAAAGTTTAGCGGGTATCGGTTCGTAAAACTAATTTAGCTTAATTAATATAATTTTAATAGGTTAAATTTAGAAACATATAATCATAATTATCAAGTTAAATATTTAATATAGGTATATATATGTGTGTGTGTCTATATATATATATGTATGTATCCATATACACATATAAAAAGGTTAATACGCAAGATATTTCGAGCTAAAAGTGGTGTTTTGTTTGCTTAACGAGTGGAAATCACTACTAGTTTTATATAAATTTAGTTTAAATATATTAATATTTAATTAAAAACAATTAAAAATGATAAAAATGAAAAAAAAAACTCAATAAAACCGGCCCCGGAGGGACTCGAGCTTGTGCCCTGGGCTGGTTCAAGTGTTTACGAGTTTGCACTTGCCACTAGGGCAGGTGCCTTACTTGTTTAAAACTTGAAACATATTTAATTTATACACCGATCAAAATAATACCCAAACCTAATATAATCAATTGAAGCTAAAATTAGATCAGATTGCCTCTGTCAATGCAAAACTGACATAGGCCTTTTGTTATTGAGATTGAAATGAACTTAATACACAATCTAATTACCCGAAACGATGACGAATTGTATGAGAACGATGATATAGGGTTTCAGCTTCAAACACAAACTTGAACTTAACCTTACACAAACTTTGAGACAAAATTGATAGGAGGCTTAGGTTCGTAGTGATCATAGGATGGTGCAGAATCGTTTAATTGACTTAAGATCGTGTATTTATAGAGTAACAAGTCCAAATTAGTCTATGTAAAAAGTTAATGAAATTGATTCGGTTTGATTCGTGTTAGCTGTCAAACACCCGGAGTTTCCATGTGGAGTAATAATGTGAAGAAGAAGTTGACAATTTGATGAAATCCCGCAATACACGGCTTGATTTCATGCCATATTTCCGTGGGGGGGGGGGGGGAAGGGGGGATCTGCCGACGTGGGAAAGAAGAAAAGGAATAATAATTTTAAAACAAGTTGCAAACTGGTCCCTGATGTTTAGTTGGTTAATGAAGTTGGGTTAGAACATGGTTAAAGGTTGATTTTGCACATTCGCGATAGTTTAAAAATGTTTTATTAAATAACGAACCTAAATCCGATTGATACGTAATGAAATAAATGAAAATAACCTAAAAAGAATTAAATGGATCGGGTTCTCAGGTCCGAAAATTGACGGATGTTACAGTAAACGTGTATAAGTTTGTTGTGGTGACTAAATGTGGGCATAACACCTTATTTTTAAGTCATGTTAGTCCATGATAATTAAAGAAAGAGATATTCATAACTTCATGACATTCACTAAAACATCATTTTATGTAAACATGTGGATTATATTAAGTATTTATAAGGCAACTTATTTTAAAGATGAGAAAATCTCTTAAATTACTAAGTGAATTGTCCTTGATATTTTAGTAAAAAATAACCTTTGTATTATACTTATAATACCAATTAAGATTAGTTAAATCATAAAGGATCAATGTTGAATTACCAGTATTAACCCATACAACTCTTGGACAATTATACAACTCACGTAATAACCATCCTAAGAGTTGGTTTAAATAGATTATGTTGCACGCTCACTTGACAAGTAATTAACCAATTTTATTGGATTAATGTCAACAATCCGTTTTCACAACATTTCCAACATTCCCATTTTAAAATGATCAATTATTACAAATACTTCATTTGGTCCAGGTTCATATTAAGAGTTATGTTTTTATCAACCAAGCCCTCATAAGAATGGCAATTTCTTGGCTTATCATCAAGCTCGGTATTGGTGTCTCTTTTAAGATTTATAATTTATCAACCAAGGCTCACAAGAGTGGAAGTTCCCCGGCTTATCGTCAAGCTCGGCACTTGGTGTCTCTTTCAAGGTTCATATCTTTATTAACCAAGGCCTCACAAGAGTCGCAGTTCCCGGTTTATCATCAAGCTCGGCACTTGGGTATATTTTAAGAGTGTTTAAACATTCCTCATCAAGTGATAAATTACAACACAACCTTTACTTTCTATAAACCAATCACATTAACCAATATTATTAAACTTCAATTAAGATTCAGTATAAACCAAGATGATAATATGGAAGTTTAGCCAATAGTAAGCATAATGTTATACATCAAACTAATAGATACACATATGATCAATTAGAACAATCTAACCAATTTGGATGACTAATCTTTGATGCCAATGCCTTCTTACAAGAGCTTAATCTCCTTGATTTTCAAAGGATGGATGGGATAATTCCCTTATTAATGGTGGTGAAAGAGGCGGGTGAAGTGGATTTAATGCTATTGAAGGTGCATTGAATTTGGAAGATGAGCATTCAAATTATAGGCTGATCTGGGAGCTCAACACGGCCCGTATTGAGTTGGGCACGACCGTGTTGATCAATTTGTCCTATTATATTTAATGTGCGTTGTCATATGGTATATCAGGAGAGAGATCACGACCTTGTTGACCTCTGAACACGGCCGTGGTGAATCCAGAAGAGTCCAACTTTGTCTTTTCTCTTGTACTATCAACATGGGCGTGTGTAGGTTGAACATGAGCCATGTTGAGCTTCAAAATCTTCTATTTTGTACTTTCAACATGGGGTGTGTTGAGGTTAACATGGTCATGTTATGACTTCCCGAATTTTATCTTTTCTTCGTATGTTTATGACATGGCCATGCCTTGATTCACCATGGGGTGTGTTTAGTTCATTTTCATAGTTTTTCTTCGTATATCAGCTCGTTTTATTCTTTAGGGCTACATTTACCTATAGATAGAAATTATAAACATTAGTAGATATTTATTCTAATATAATTGCCGATATTACGCTTATTTGGAGATGTTTTAGTGCCGAAAATATGTATAAATTTATATACATCAGACGTCGCATACTCAAAACACAAAACACACATTTTTACCACGCCGCTTAACGTGACGTGCATAGGGAACCTAGGTGCGCGGCGCGGCTTCCCATCTTTCTCCATGTTTCATTGTTTTGCGTGCCTTGCAATCTGGTTCCTTTCTAGATCCTTTGGGCTCTCAATTGCTAACTCGTTTAACTATGTTTTTCGCTCTTTTTAGCCACTTTTTGAATACCAAGTCCTACAAAACATAAATAGGTTAGTAGTATACAAATTCTACATGAAAAACGAACTAAAACTAATCAAAAAACGATACAAACTATACAAGGGAAATATTGGTATTTAGCAATATATCGGAGGCGGTAGTGATCATTTATGTTTAACTAAGTCCAAACGTTGCACGTCATGTGTATCTTTATTTTTCGAAGCCAATCGGTTATAATCTCTTTGTGTTTTGTCAACCGGTTTATATTGGACGTTGTCTTCATCCTTGTTGTACTCGTAAATTGCACATCCCTCATCTTCAATAATCATGTTATGCAAAATACACATTGTATACATCATCCGTCAAATTTTTTTTTTGGCGCCATTGCTTATGCCTAGTTGGCCATTTTGTGCCACTTTCTTTTAATGACACCAAAACATCTTTCAATATCCTTTCTTGCTGCCTCTTGAACCCCTTAAATTTCTTTCGCTTTTCATCTTGTGGGCACGTGAAGGATTTCACAAACATGGACCTTGATGGATATATCCCGTCACCAAGTTAACAGCCGTGCTTGTATTCGATTCCTGAAACTTGAAAACTTGACTCTGATATCGTACATGATTACATTCTAGGATATTATTGTAAAACCTTGACTGATGGAGGACCGTTAAATCATTATTTATACTGGCAACGCCAAAGAAGGCATGCCAAATCCATAAATTTTGTGAAGCGGCCGCTTATAAAGATATAGTCGGGTTTGCATGATCACTTCGCATACACTAACGACACCAAGCATTGGGACATTTTGCCCACTCCTAATGCATACAATCAATGTTACCAAGCATTCCGGGAAATCCAGGTTTAGCTTCATGCCATTCATATAATTTTGAATGCCACTCCAAGTAGGGTTACGTAAGTATTTCTTGCTATATAACTTAATAATATTTTTGGTGAACTTATAAATACTTTCGCGTACCGTTCTTTGGGACATTTGAAGATACTTGTCTGAAGCATCATTGATCATGTCGTATGCCATATGCCGGATCGCTGCAGTGCACCTTTGTTCTCAATAGATTGTCGACTATTCTTAGAAACAGCAGTTTACAAAATTCGGAAACGTCTCCTAAAATCTTCGCTTGTGAAAGTTGCGTTTTCGGCAAAGTAGTCGTGTGCACCTTTGTGAGCCGACTCGATATTTGCTCGTCGCCAAATAATATATCGACCGTAAACTCTATTGCATGAAGAAAAAAATCTGTATCATCGGATGAAGAAGAAGAATTCACGTTGAAATTTTGAGTTGAAATGATGTTGTTTTGGTTAAAATAGGTTTCTTTAAAATGGTTTAAGAATGCTTTAGTATATATATATGTATGTATTTATAGTAATTATAAATACATTAATTTTTTTTTATTATTTTGGAAAAGAGTCGTTGGCTCCACCACGGTCACAAAGAAAAGGAAATGAGCCACCTGACCATCTTCATGATGGTCAGATCACGCGCGACATGAGGGAGTGGAAGCGGTGTTCAAATGAGGCCAATAGAGGATTTAGGATGCCACGTCGAAACATTAGAGACCCTTCACTGATCCATGCACTCTGGCCTTAGTAGTTAATACCACCATGCTAGAATTCGTTTGATAATATATGCTAGTATTTTACTAAAAGTGTTTAAAAGAAACAATTCACATCCCCATATAAAGAGCATCATCTAGGTTCTTTACGCTTTTAGGATTCTAATCATTTCTCAATCATGATTGGCCCCAAAGATAGATTAAAAAGCAATTCTTATATTCATTTCTTCAACAATCAAAAGTGTAAAAGAAAAGGAAAAAAGACTTTCTCATCTTTGTCCTTTGTATGACCCAAGTTAAACATATATATATATTTTTTTCCACAGGACAACAATCTTCTCTTACATTAACCAACTTTGTTTATCATTGTAAATCTTATCTCGGAATTATAATTCTCAATTTGATTTATATAAGTGTTTTGTGAATACTTTTTTATGCACCATAGTAGAGTAGTAGACATCTGTAACTAGTAAATTGTTATTGTGTCATGTACCATGTAAAGTAATGTAATTTCAAGAATCTACCACGTAATTTTAAGGACTTATGGGCATAACATCTTTTGAGCTTTTGATAATGATGAATAACTATATACACATGTTGTAGGGGTATGGTACTAAACCCGGTTTTACGACCCTAAATTTATTATGTTAGGCTTATTTTATTATATGGACTAATACAATGTTATTGGGCTGAGGGGGTTTTGTGGAGGTAACCCTAACTGGGCTAGGCCCATTAGGGTACCATGATGGTGGCCATGAGGCTCTCTATATAAGGAGGTCTCCACCTCCTTGTTAGTGGGTCATGCTCAATAAGAGCCACCACCCTATTTTTGTGTCTGTAAACAAGAGATCCTCAGGATTTCTTAGCAGTCACCTCCACACCCCCGAAAAGCCATTGCAGGTCTCAAGCAATCGAAGAAGAAGATCAAGTCGCGGTTCGTTCATCTCGAAATCCGTGGAAACATCGTCATGGATCAGGTCAGATTCATTTCATGCTTCGACATTGGCGCCATCCGTGGGACGGCAACGAACTACCCTTCGATTTTCGTCTCGGCTGTCAGATCTCTCCCAGGAAAAACCCAGATCTGGAAGTTTACAGAAAAAGGCTTCAAGGCTTGTTCTATTAAAGCTCAAAAAGATCCATAGATCTAAAAGAGGCTTCCAGATCTGTGCAAAAAAGAAACTACCTGATTCGGATGATCAAGCCTCCGGATCTGTGATGGTTTTAAATTCTCTCCGCTACGAGCTTCGGATCTATCTAGATCTGATTTACAGATCTAGATCTAGATTACAGACCTGGATTTTAGGTTTAAAATTACAGATCTCTCAAATTGTAGATCCAAAAATTACCAGACTTCCGCCGCCATGCACGCGCGCTCGCGGATTCTCACTCCGCAGCCATGCATGTGCCACCGCAGGAACCACCATGCGGGTTTCGCGCAAAAGACCTCCACCATGTGGGTTTTGCGCAGAAGACTGCCACCATGCATGCTCGCTGGCGGGTCACCATTCCGCCGACATGCGTGAGCGCAACTCTCCGCCATGCACGCGCGCCCGCGAGTCACCACTCCGTCGCTGTGCATGCGCACATAAGGCCACGCGCCAAACTTAAAGGTTGGGAATCCTCATAAACCCATAAGACCAAGCGCCAAACTTAAAGGTTGGGAATCCTCATAAACCCATAAGGCCAAGCGCCAAACTTAAAGGTTGGGAATCCTCATAAACCCATAAGGCCAAGCGCCAAACTTAAAGGTTGGGAATCCTCATAAACCCATAAGGCCAAGCGCCAAACTTAAAGGTTGGGAATCCTCATAAACCCATAAGGCCACGCGCCAAACTTAAAGGTTGGGAATCCTCATAAACCCATAAGGCCAAGCGCCAAACTTAAAGGTTGGGAATCCTCATAAACCCATAAGGCCACGCGCCAAACTTAAAGGTTGGGAATCCTCATAAACCCATAAGGCCAAGCGCCAAACTTAAAGGTTGGGAATCCTCATAAACCCATAAGGCCAAGCGCCAAACTTAAAAGGTTGGGAATCCTCATAAACCCATAAGGCCACGCGCCAAACTTAAAGGTTGGGAATCCTCATAAACCCATAAGGCCAAGCGCCAAACTTAAAGGTTGGGAATCCTCATAAACCCATAAGGCCACGCGCCAAACTTAAAGGTTGGGAATCCTCATAAACCCATAAGGCCACGCGCCAAACTTAAAGGTTGGGAATCCTCAAACCCATAAGGCCATGCGCCAAACTTAAAGATTGGGAATCCTCATAAACCCATACGGCTTCGCGCCGAATACAAGACCGAACGCGGCTCCGCTCCGCTCAACACGTCGTCATAATTAAACCTATTAACACAAGCCACGTCACATGCGCGCCACCGCGGGTCAACCATTCCGCCATTCTACATGCGCGCCGCCATGATGCTTGAGCGCAGTCGCATATCACATGCTCATGCACCACTTATGCTCGCGCATCACATATGCTCACGCATATTACATATGCTTACGCATCACATGCTCACGCATATCACATCAGCGCACGCAACATCTGCGCATGGCGCATGACACAAAGTCTACGCGCACGCGCATGCAACATCTGCGCGTGGCGCATGACACAGTCTACGTGCACGCGCATACAACATCTGCGCGTGGCGCATGACACAAAGCCAAAGCCTATGCGCAAGCGCATCTGCGCGTGACACAAAGCCAAAACCTATGCGTAAGCGGCACAACAAATGAGAATAGTCTAATCCCAAATCAGGATAAGGACAACTTTATTTAGCAGCAATGAACTAGGGGACTATCGTGGTATACCACCATTACATTATCGCGATGGAAGACATCCGAATCTTAGGGCGGGAGCCTAACAATATCCCAAACGACCACGCGCTAATTTGATATGTTTTTGCAGGTTCGGCTACGAGTCGCACAAGCACATATGACATTATTATTATCTGGCCGACTGCGCCTCCATTATTATTTTGAAAACAAGCTGGGATAGTCATCATGCGTAGAAGAGGCCCTTGTAGGCCAGTCATTATCGTCATATTATAGCTCATAAGCCGCAACGTGCGCAAGCTTCATTATTTTATAGCTCGTAAGTCGCCTCGCGCGCAAACTATTGAGCATCATTATCGAGATGCGCGCTCTATCTTTTATCAGGCCTCGCGCCACTATCGTAAGTCGACATTGCGCGCAAGCTTCATTATTTTATAGCTCGTAAGTCGCCTCGCGCGCAAGCTTCATTATTTTTATAGCTCGTAAGTCGCCTCGCGCGCAAGCTTCATTATTTTTATAGCTCGTAAGTCGCCTAGCGCGCAAGTTTCATTATTCTTATAGCTCGTAAGCTACCTCGCGCGCAAACTATTAAGCATCATTATCGAGATGCGCGCTCTATCTTTTATCAGGCCTCGCGCCACTATTGTTATGATGCGTGCTATATCTTATTCATGCCAGTGCACCATCATTATCATAAAAATCACAACATGTCACCATCATGGAGAAAACCTCCCAAAACTCAAAGACAATAAAGACAAGGCCGAAGAAAAGGGAAAAAAAACCGCCTCATTTCCTAACACACCTTATAAAGTCCAGCGCTCCACCTAAACGCTTGCACGCCTAGGAGCAACACTGGACTTGGGGGGCTTGTAGGGGTATGGTACTAAACCCGGTTTTACGACCCTAAATTTATTATGTTTGGCTTATTTTATTATATGGACTAATACAATGTTATTGGGCTGAGGGGGTTTTGTGGAGGTAACCCTAACTGGGCTAGGCCCATTAGGGTACCATGATGGTGGCCATGAGGCTCTCTATATAAGGAGGTCTCCACCTCCTTGTTAGTGGGTCATGCTCAATAAGAGCCACCACCCTATTTTTGTGTCTGTAAACAAGAGATCCTCAGGATTTCTTAGCAGTCACCTCCACACCCCCGAAAAGCCATTGCAGGTCTCAAGCAATCGAAGAAGAAGATCAAGTCGCGGTTCGTTCATCTCGAAATCCGTGGAAACATCGTCATGGATCAGGTCAGATTCATTTCATGCTTCGACACATGTAATACGGACCTTACGCATTAATGTTTGAAGGATAAACTTACGAAAAACTTATTTGTTTAATAGAAAACTAAATAAACAATGTAAAAATGTTAAAGAGTTGAAATATGTTGAAAGCTTAAAAATTATAAGCTTTGATTTAAGCTGGAACCAAAGGTGGCATCCCAACGACATGTTATTCGATTTTCCTATTTGTAACAAAAACTGATCATGTGTCAGCTTCTCCATTTGAAGGCAAAACGCATTTTACACATGATTGAAAAAGGTAAGGTAAACCGACAAAGTAATGAAAGGTCAAGTCTTAAAAATATGGCTTGAAAAGATTGGTATAGTTTTTCATTTTTAGGTTTTGTGGTTGTTATTTACTTGTTTTCTTTAGCGTCTTGCTAATCGGGTCGTTTTTCAATGAAAGTCGTCGCTTGAAAAATAAAATTGACGAAGTAACATTTTGGGAGCTATATTACATAGTATTTAAAAAATTATACTTTTAGTTTTTTGGGAATTAATAAGAAGACATGGTAAATACATTGGAGCAATTTGAGACTTACAAAAAATTGTAATATTTAAGATTTGATGAACCATTAAATTAGATAAACATCAACCATGTACTCAAAACCACACTAGACCTTTCATTTGTATGGAGAACATTACATGACCTGTCTAGTTGATTACTATAGAACTACTTATATTTTAATAATTTGACTCGTCCACAGGAAAAGAAAACTAAAATCTCATCTACTGGCTCCAGATTGATTAACTAATGGTTTCATATTTTGTGATTAACTAATGGTTTCATATTTTGAGTCATCAGACCGTCAATGAGATATCAAATGTCTCAATAAGTCTCATACTCTTGTTTCTTTTAACAAAATACATACTGTGAATTGGGCTTGTATTTATAGTTATTGAAAATGGACTTGAGTTGTTTATAATTTAAAAATGACCTAATCCCTCACTACATAATTTTTAGATAAGTTTCGGGGCCGCCAAGAACAACCCTCAAATGACGGCCAAGCCTTGTATCCTCTTCCAGACCACAATATAAGGGGGTGTTTGGGATTCTTTATGAAAACTCCTTATAACTTTTCAGTAAGTTATAAAACCGTAACTCATTAGCTTTTCCATCTCACGTAGAAACAATCCCAAACAAAAAGTGAAAAAAATATAAATTGATGAAAATAAGCAAAATCCCACTAAATTGTTTTTACATTATTTAGACCCCTAGTATGGTATGAACCTACGAATGGGCCACATGTTTAGAGTTGACCAGAAGGTCAGATCAAATTAAATGACACATACTTACCAGATGCAGAAGCAGTTTCCCCTCCTCCTTCCTCTACACATCCAAACCAAACCCACCCCAGTTTTCTCTCACACACGCACTCTCATCTTCAACAAACCGATACTTGCTGTCTATCAATATCAATATTATTATAATGAATATGTATTTTATTTGGACTTGATTCATCCTGGAAATTACTAACAACATTTAATTTTGCACATCAAATTCAATCATTCTGTCTTACTTTCATTTTATTATTAACTCTAATATTATATTAACTATTTGTAATTTTTTGTTTTAATGCATGTAGATCTTATCAAATGTCTCTGGCTTCTTATTATGTTAAACCTTTGTATTACACAGGTTATATAAATGTTTTTTTAAAATAACATATCAAATATTTCTCAAAGACTTCTTATACAAGACTTAGAACACAATCATAATATTTACCAAATTAAAGAAAATCATTATTATTTAATAGGAGAGAGACGTGAAATCAAATCCTCAGATGTCGATAGGTGCCATCCAATATTTATTAGGAAGTGATGCGAGATAACCAACTTTTAGGTGGCCTAAAAAGCCGATGTGTGCCACTCATTATTTTTATTTATTAGATATAGAAGATTTAAGGAGGCAGTGGCTTTTTTGAAGTAGATCTAATAAAATGTTGTTTATAAAGATGTGTTGATCATGTGATGGAAGTAATCAACTAACTATATTTAATTTATGTTTGCCTTCATCTATTGAGCTTTAACTGTATGTAAAGCTTGTTAACTACACTCCATTACTGGACAGGCTGATCTTTTGCATTCTGGCTCAATCTCGTTTGGGAGATTTGAATCCGAATCGTTATCTTGGGAAAGAAGATCAATTTTTTCACATAATAAATATCTCGAGGAAGTTGAAAAGTGTTCAAAGCCAGGATCAGTTACAGAAAAGAAGGCTTATTTTGAAGCTGAGTTCAGACGGAAAGCCCTTCTGAAGCAACGTTCTTCTGAATGTCAAGACGGTGTAGAGTCAGCTAGAAATAATGATCCGCATGGTTATGAAGAATATGGTGATTGTAATGAGAGTCCTTGCAGTTATAATCCTTCAGAATGCAATACAGAAACCGAAAGTCAGCATCATGAAAAAGTAGATGTATGCTTTGATGAAGATACTGTAACTCAACATTGGGAAACTCAAAGTTGTGAGTTTCATCCTCAGGACGTGCTTGGTGAAACGCATCAAAGTGAAAATGATAATGTAGCTGGAAATACTGAACAAAGTATTGGGTTGACCGTCGTTGACCATGTAGTACCTGTGGACGTGCCATCAGAAGCCAAAGATGAGTCATCGCTTGTTTGTCAAACAACCAAGAAGGACCATGATAGCATTTGCTCCGCACCACAGACAGCATTTTCTCCCAAGGTAAATCCATGCATCCGTCATTAGATACGTCATACGAATTTATATTATGTTATGTGTTTGCAATGCTTGACTTGTACTGGTATTAGGTAAAGCCTGAAGCAGAAAAGAAACTTGTAAAGTCAACATTAAAGACTCGGGTCAATGTTGATAATTCACAAAAGATGGTTCTTAATGGAACATCCAAAGGCTCAATGAAGCCTAGAGCTAGTGAAAGCAAAGTTTTACCTGTAAAGAAAACCGAAAAGAAGTCACCCCAACCTGCTAGCCCCTTGATTGGCTCAAGAGTGAAAACTTTGAAAGCAGAGGTGAATAACAACTCTCTTAAAATTATATGCTATAACATTTTTTGTATGTGGTATCTTATTTCATTGAATATATTTGTGAAGGAATTACGAGCTGAAAAGGAAGTCAAAGTCAAAGCTCAGCTTCCATTGCCACAGAAGTCTCTTCCGGGAGTGCGTCAGACTATTAACCGGTTTGTGATAATAGTTAACATTTTATAATGAATTATTGAAAACTCTTTAGTGTATTCTTAACATATATTCATCTTTTGTTGACTTTTTTCCAGGTCAAAACAGACTGTTAATCCAACTAGAACTCACATGGTTCAGAGTGCTACTGATTTTGGTTTCAAGACTGGTCAAAGAGCCGAAAATAGGAAAGAGGCAAGAATCTATCTTTTATGTTAGTTTATAGTTTATAGCTCATATGTTCTTTTTTTTAATCTTAGTTTTGTCAAACATATCACAGTTTTATACAAAAATTGTGGAGAAAACGCATGCTAAAGAGATGGAGATTAACAAATTTGAAGCAAAAACACTGGTATGATAATGAACCAAACAATATTATTCCATTTCCAAATAAGTTCTACAATTACATGTGGTTGAACAGTTGCAGGAAAAACAAGTAGCCGAGATGAAGCAATTCAGAAAAAGCCTCAACTTTAAAGCAAAACCGTTGCCTTCTTTCTACATCGATCAACCCAAGGTTCCTTTTATAACAATTCGGAAACCTTTTATAATAATTACTAAGAAACAATAATTTGACATATATACAACGCAATTCACAGGTTACACCAATTACCAAGACAACAAATCAGCCACGACCCCGTTCACAAGCAATGGCTACTCGACCAATCAAGTCTTCTGTTCCATTAAACGCTAGACCGAGCTCGTCAACTACATCGACCAATAGGATCCGTGTTCCTGAAAGTGTTGGGAGAAATAATGTAGCTGAAAAGAAAGATACAAAATCAAGTAAACCAAAAGATCCGATACCAAGAAGGAGAGACATGATGAAAAGAAATGTGAAAGGAGTTCACACGTGGAACGGTCCTAAAGCTGGTGTTGTGTCTTGAAGCAACTTTTGATGTGTTGTATTAAGGTAGATAAAATACGTGGTTTTGTAACTACAAATATGTCTGTCTTGGTAGCTTTACTTTTAGTAGTTATGTGTAGAAGTGAGCTAGAGTGGTCAAATTCCGAGCTATCATACAATAATGACCGGTACTTCGTCTGTGTAAACATCCTAGATTGCTTTGGGTTTGCCCATTCTAGTTGTTGGAAAATACAAAACAAAAAAATTCAGTCTTTTACTATTGTTTGATCAACTAGGCGGCTGCAGGTTGGAGGGTTGGGTCAAGTACAAAACAAAAAACTCATCAACTAGCTCATAGCTTACTTGTCATCTGTATACAGACGGTGGGTATAAATGTGTAATGTTGATATCATTTGGCACACTGTAATATCTTTATGAGAAGTATGAAAACTATTTCTTTTTCAAGTCTGGCAAGTGGTAACTAAGGTTATTAGTTCACGATTAACAGTTTTCTTGAAATTGCCATCCTTGGTTATGTTTATTTTGGTGGCAGAACCAGAATTTATTAGTAAGATGGTCATGACAAAGTTCTCTTCTTTTTTTACTACATCTAACAAGTCCAAGACATGTTTGTGGACCCTCTTGAGTCTTGACCCTCTTCTGGTTACGCCTCTAGTTACACTGGTATAACTAATATTTTGGGGTGTCGAGTCGATGCCAAAAAGAAACCAAAGCTTAAGTTAACAAACTTCGAGTTTAGTTCAGTCAGGATTTAAGCTCCTCCCACCACTTGCATGCTAGAGATGATGAAACTTGAGTTTGTAACAACAATTTTCTATTTTACTAAAAATTTCTTACTCCCTGATCTCACAATTTGCTCACAGAATTCCAGGTTTTTATCCATTAAGCGTGACTTTTTTCACAAACATGTTATACATAGTTATTGTAAAAGCCAGTGGAGGCCATGGGATTGACTTGGGCAGTGGAGGCCACGTGATATAAACGAACAGTCAAAGTTTCACTTGTTGTTTAGCATAATTACATCACATACGTATGTACGTACACACATACCTACAAACTATGATTGTTAGGGATACGTATAACTGATTTCGTTGAAAACTTGTGAAACTCACCAACTATTCGTAGTTGGCCCTTTTTAACATGCTTTTCAGGTATACCAGAGTTGTAATGAGATGTTATGTGCCATGTGATGAAGTGGTGTTCAATATTGTTGTAGATAGATGCAAGTATGCTAGAAAGGAATAAAGCGGCTTAATGAAGCGGTTTATGTTATGTATCGCCTAGTTTGTAAACAGAGTTAGAAAGATGTAATATAATGTAAACTAGTGTTTCGAACCCCCGCGTTGCGGGGGTTTGTGAAACCGCAACCAAAGCTTAGATCTTGGTGATCAATAGTTAATTGAATATTCTCAATTTTGGTTTAGTAATACGACCCATGCGTCTTGTGACGCATCACCCAAATTTGTGAAGACTATAATTCATTTGTGAACGAAATGTGAAAAAACAAAGTTATTCATTATGGTACTTGTACCCATGGCTTCATTCTTTCTGGTCAATGTAATAGCTCAACTTCCCTTGTAATCCAAACACTCGTTCATTTACTCCATTCATTCTTAAATTTCAAAAGCGCCTAACATGTTTGTAAGAAACCAACAAGTAGCATGCACTATGGTCCCAAAAATAAAAATTATTACATGTCGAATTAGACATAAGTATACAACTTTTAGATGTATGACTTGACAGTAGAAGATCATGCTCATCTTTAGAGCCAAATGAAACACATCGTGCAAGTAAAAGGTATTAGGAGGCACCTTCAAGTTAAACGACATGCAAAATTTTTTACCCAAATTGAATCAATAAATTTGACATATGCATACTCAAGTTTAACTTTGATATTAGTTGTGATTGATATAAGAATTAATTTCAAAATCAAACGAAAATATGAATAAGAATGAAGTTCAAAGAGAAGGCTCAGATCTGTTTATATTTAATCAAAACAAAGAGGAACAAAACCGCCATGGCTGCAAACATCACAGCTGCTTCTGTGGTAAAAAACACCAATTTGGTAATTTCTACAACGAAACCTCCGGATATTACCCCGCCAAGATACGGTTGGTCTCAAGCTTTGTTCGATTCAGTCAGATAACAACAAACTCGTCATCATAAGCTCCGACAATGTCGCCAGACCAACAGACGGCGAGGCAAGGCACTGCATGTTGCCTCTGTTTCTTTCTGAAAAAGACAAAGGATATAAGAACTCAGGTGTAAAACGATCACGGTTCGAAAACAGTAGGAAACAATGGCGGAGTCGCCGGACCATCGAACAGCGAGACGTAGTCCTGACCATCGGACCACCAGCCACCACGGACAGCAAAGCCACTGACAACAAAGTCCATCAGCCCGCAATCGAACAGCAAGCAAAGCACTTGGGGTTTTAAGTCACAAACCCTAACCACCGCCACGAAACCATCAGACCACCATGCATGGAAGACGACGGCGGCCATAGCCTATAAGGACACCATAAACAACATCGGACCACTCGTCTAACCTCTGCCACCGCCACCGCCTCCGCCTAGGGATCCAAAGAGGAGGGAAAACCAAAGACGAAGAAGAAGGTTCGATACCAGAGTCTCCCACATCAGCGCATAACCTTCGAAATGAAATCTGTTACATTCTCGTTTTACGCTTCCGCAATTGCTAGTCGGGGTGTGACACGTGTAAATTCCACCGCCCCATTGTCGCTCAATGCCGAAAATGTCCAATTGTGATTGTTTCGGTCACCTCATCACCCCGTGCCGAGCACCAATGAATACTCAACATCACACCTTCATCTCGCAACCCGCTACACAACCCTTTACTCAACGAATGTCGTAGCTTTTGCCCGAGCACATTCAACCATGCGAGCCTGGTACCATTACGGTAGCCCAAGCATTTATGTAATACATGTCCAAAACTAGTATATCAAATTCAAATCTACCCAAACCAACCAACTTCAAGTGTATCAAGCTCAAGCCCAAACCGAGCAAGTGTAACCAATATTAGCTCAACCTATCCAGGACATCCAACCCCAACCAAACTCAATCAATCAAACTCAAGCCAATTAGGGTGCACAAGGACGCTTGTACTGCATCAACGACAATGAATTTTAACTAAGAAATCATGGCACCGCCTCACATTAGTCTTTTTACCCAAAGCTCACATATCTTCAGGAAGGCAAGCATCGCAAGTTGCGTTTTATTTCCTCTATTTTCATGTAGTGTTCTTTTCATTTGGATGTAATCGAAATAATGTTATGTATGGAATTTTGTTGAGTTTGGTTATTTATCATTTGTTGATCGTTTGCTCTCAAGCACGAAAAGCACAAATACATACATCATTTATAGTTCATAGTTGCATTGTTGAATCGGTTTACATTTGTTATCTCAAATCTCATGGTCTATGACCGGTCATCCAAAAACGTAATCGTTAGTGGAAGCCGGGGCTATGAGCATGGTTTTCTAATAGAAACTGTATTCCTTCATTTGATTATCTATGACCGGTTCGGTTTCGTTTACTTGAACCACCCCTAATAAAAAAAAAGATATAAGAGTCTTTGTAGTGGGTGACAAAATATGGGTTTTTTGGACAATTTTTGGCTTGAACACCGCTCCCTATGCGATATTCGGGCGATTAGTTGCGGGGGTTGGGGGCGATATACCTTTTCTGCCGGCTGGGGTGTAAAAACGGTCGATTCCATTAAAAAAATAATTAACAAACTTAATATAAATACCCAATCTACTTAACTAATTCAACCATTTTCACCATTTCATATACCAACTCAACCTTCAAAAACCAATATCATCCAACTTTCTTTATCAAAATGGATTCTACAAATACTTCCGACATGGTGGAACTATTTATTGATAATAGGAAGAAGATAGTTGTGATCATACAAGAGACGGCAGAAAAGGAGGCTGAGGTAATGAGTACATTTCGAGTCGTAGCAAATAAGATAGCTTCTAATTCTACTAGTTCTCGACCGCGTACGAGGCGATTGTATATCGTTCGAGACCGTGAGGCCGCAAACAATCGTTTGATGCAAGACTATTTCAACGGTCCGCCTAGATACGACGATGCTAAGTTTAAACATCGTTTTCGGATGTCTAGACGTTTTATTTTTTCGCATTGCGGAAGATATGTAGTGGGAGCATTCATATTTTCAACAAAGTGCGCGGTAAGAGGATATTTATAATTCACCGCCATCTAAAAGTGTACTTCAGCGCTACGCGTCCTCGCATACGGAAACACGGCCGACATCAAGACGGCTATTTAAAGATGACAGAGAAAATGAGACGAGACACGTTAGAGAATTTTTGCATCGGTAAAATTTAATTTGTTTTAAATTAATATCGGTATAATTTAAATTGTTTTATATAACTTGTTTTATTATTTATTTATATAGGAATAATACAATTATATGGTGGTTGTTATATGAGGATTCCAACAACGAACGACCTAAGTTGCATATACGATGTACACGAAAGTGAACATTCTTTCCCCGGCATGATCGGGAGTTTAGATTGCATGCATTGGGAGTGGGGCAACTGTCCAACCGCATGCCGAGGTCAATACACTCGGGGTGAGCATGGAGTACCAACGGTCAGTCTTCAAGCCATTTGTTCACACGACCTTTGGGTTTGGTCGACCTACTTTGGCTCTGTCGGGTCCAACAACGACATAAACGTTCTCAACATGTCGCCCGTGCTAGAGTATTGCATTAGTCATAGCATACCGGTCTTACCATTTAATGCCAATGGTACTTACTACCATCATGGATACTATCTAAGAGATGGGATATATCCGGAGTACTCGATCATCATGAAAACGTTTCAAGACCCGATCGAAGAAAAAAGAGAATATTTTAAGAAAAAGCAAGCGTCTGCGTGAAAGGATATCGAGAGGTGTTTCGGGGTTCTTAAAAAATGTTGGCAACATGTGAAAAACCCCTGTCATGTATGATTGATGGAAAAAATGAGCGATGACATGCATACGTGTATCATATTGCATAATATGATTTTAGAAGATGGGAGCAAAGCAATATGCCAACACTATATACTAGAAAGCGTTCTAGAACAATTGTAACATCCGCTTTTCTGAGAATTATAAATAACGGAAAGCTCTATGATTAACTGTGTGTCGTTAACTTAATTGGGTGTGTTAACGTTTGGATAATAAATGGAATTAGAAGTGTGAGTGGGTTGTGGGGCCCATAGTCCCCTATATAAACCCAACCCCTCCTTCCTTTCACCATTTTCTTCCCTTCCACCACACACACACACTCAAGAACACACACATTTTCTCTTAAGACCCGAATCCGAATCCGGGCTATAGCAAGGAAGATCTTGGTGTTCGAGTATCTCAAACATCAAGAAAACGTCTAGATCTTCGGGGTTGTCCAGATCTGAACCGAACCCAGAGCAAAAGTAAGCTTCGGCCAAAGGGTTAAGTTTTATGGTTAGAATCGACATGCAAACCGATGTAATGATAGATCGGGTTGTGAAATGTAAGAAAAACATGAACTTGGTGAGTTTTAGCCTCACGGGTGTATTATAGAACCAAAAAAGGTGACGTCTGGACTATGAGAAACACGGGTATACAAAGTTGGTACAACCCAAAACCCATAAAAAGAGTAGAATCGGGTCCTAAGGAGGAAACAAGGAGAAAAATGGCTTTAAAATGGTAAAAATGACGAAAGGCAGGAATTTCGCATCGCACAGCCATGCGAAGTGAAATCAATAATTTCGCATCGCACAGTCATGCGAAGCGAAAAAGTCATGCGAAGCGAAATTCCATGCGAAGTGAAATTCCAGCTCGACCCCAGCCAAGGGCTCTGCCCCTTGGACCCTGCTAGGGGCTGCCGTCCCTAGACCCCGCTACCAGGGGCGCTGCCCCCGGACCCCCGTTAGTTGAGGGTTTCATTAACTTAGATGTAGGAAGTAGTAGTAATGGATAATTGGCACGCGTAATGTGTTGTACAGTTAGCCGTGCGCAACTAAGGAAGGGCATTACCATTAACAGCGAGAGAAACCGACTCCAGGTGAGTTCTAGCCCCTATATCTATTATGTTTCCGGGGCTATGTGCATACTCCTATGTAGTAGATAATACACTTACTTGATTGGTAAGTGTATGATACGTGTATGATTGTGTATTAAATGTATTGTTACACAATATTGTACGAACGAGTACGTATATATATTTATAACTAGAAGATATGTAAAGTATGCACGCATGATAAAGGTATGGTTATTCAAGACAGAGGGGACCAGACCCTTATAATATCTGTGATGTTAGGGACCAGACCCTTCTAATATCTGTGATGTTTAAGATAGAGTAGCTTATGGTATACCATAGGGTTTCATGAAAGAAAGTATGTAAGAACTTATGCATATATGTAAAGTATGTACGAAAGAAGTGATAGTAAATAAGGTATACATACGTATCTCTGGACACGTATGAGTATGGTATGAATGTAATGTATGTTAATTGATTAACTAGAACTCACTCAGCGTAGCTGACTTTTAGTATGCACACAGGTGAATAGGATGAGGCATGTTACTTGAGGTGGGACACGTGGCAAATGGATGGAGACTGGCATCGAAGACGGAAGATTCACGTGTCGTTTATGTTATTGTTTAAGACTTAATGTATTTTGTTAAGACAAGTACTTATGTTATGTAAGAATGTTTAATATTAAGTATTCCGCGAAAAGTTTTTAATTAACTCTGATTTTAGAACTGTGTTTATGAGTAAATCCAACACCAAAGTAGGGTTACCGGGGACGGGACCTTACAATAATTTCCTGAACCAACCAAAGAACAGCGAACACGAAACAATTACGAGCTCACAGCAAGTGGGATACGTAACCAACTAAAGGCGGATTTGGTTCAACACGATTGGGATAATCGTCCCTGAGAACATTTTCCACCAATTCAGTCACATCAAGCCATGTGCTACGTTGTTTGCCCAGTTGAAAATAAGAAGCTTGGGTAACACGTTAGAAAGCAAGAAGACGATGGTGAAGTTTTAGTTCCGAAACTTTACCATGCTCAAGAACGAAACGGTGGAGGAAATGATCAGCAGATTTTGTCATTTGATAGCCGAAATGCCGACGGTCAAGTTGGAACCTAGTGAGGTGGACAAGATAGATACTATTAAGAACGCGTTGACTGCTACTTATTCCACATTTTTGCTGGTATTGAAGGAAAACGACTATTTCAAGAACGAGAACCTCGCGGCTGAAGGGTTTATTAACAAACTTGAAGAGCATGAGTATGATATGAAGTATCAAACTTTGTTGAAGGTTAACCAAACCCCTACTTTATATTGTGGAGCCTTACCAGCTAGTAGCAATGGCAGTTCTATCCGATTACTGCTTTTTATACGCAGAGTAAGGTTGACGGTACTCAAAGCGGTAATCAAACTCCTAACGTATGCTTCATGGCTTCGGGATCCACAATGGGTGCTAGCCCGTCAAGTTCACCACCGAAAGTGAACATGAAAGAATCTGAACAACAATTCTCTTTCATGTGTTTGCATTCATGACATCGTATGAACAACTTGTGGGAAGTAAAATAGATACGAGTGAACTAACCGAGGAGGACTATGACCAGATCGAACCGGATGATCTGGAACTTATGGATCTAAAGTGGAATATGGCCATGATCGTGCGTAAAGTAAAACGGTTCATGCAACGAACCAGGAAGGACCTGCCCATACTGAAGAAATGGTTTGGGTTCGATAGTTATAAGTCAAGCGCTACAATTTCAAGGAGTTTGGCCATTTTGCAAAAGAATGTGATAAACCGAAGGAAGAGTACACCGGCACCCGAGCTTCAGACAGAAACTCAGGCAAAAGCTCAACCGTACCTGAGAAGAAGACAAAGCCTGAGGGGGATCAAGTGAAGCCGAGTGGTTGACAAGCATTTATTGTGAATGAGGGACTAGATTGGTCACAGAAACTCTTGAGGAATCAAGCAAATCTGGCCATGGTTGAACCTTCTGAGCAATTCCAGGATGCATGGGGTGATAATTTATCTAACGAGAGTGATTCGTCTGAGTCGGAAACTGAATCTGACGATTCAGGTGTTGGAAAAATCGAATCTTTCGCTTGCATGGCCAAGATAGAAGAGGTTTGTACTAACTCCACTTTTAAAGTATCAATGAATGAGTGTCATGAATCGAGAACTTTTGTGATAAGCACTGAATGTGATCAGTGTTGTGAATTCAAGTGCAAACTTGAGTCGGCTTTGCAACATAATGATCAACTTGTTGGTGAACTTACAATGCTTAAATAATGCCATAGACAAAAATCTAAACTTTTAGATCATTCTACTTTGAAAATCAAAAATCTGTCCGTGAGAAATCACGATTTAAAAGCAGAAGTGAATTTCAAGCTGGTTATAATCGAATAACATTTTCAGGAAATCCTTAAATTAAGAACCAGTGTTACTAAACTTGAAAACGAATTATTGGAATTGAAAAATAAAATCAGCAAGTTTAGGGACTCGTCCTTTCTTCTAAACGAGAATTTGCACCTTCCTCTCCTCATTTGGAAATCCACCTGCGTTGTGCCCTGTAAGTGTTGGGTTTCTTATGAGCAGAACTGTATGAGAAGCATACCACTACATATATTCTGAACTGGCAATAATGGAATCAGATAATGGTTGAGTAACAACCAAATTGTGACGTGACAACCATAAATCAATGTAGTTCTTATGTTCGGAGAGCCAATTGCCAGTTCTTCCACTAACACGTCCACCACTTGTATGAAGATCTTCATAAATTTCCTTGGACATAAGTGTATTATGAGGGATCGGTTGAAGCATGCCAAATTGTCTCAACACCCTACTTGGAAAGTGGGGCTCGACAATATCCCAACAAATGAGATATGTTTCGCTCCTCCAACAATCTTAACCATTCAGACACATTTCTGGTAGTTGCCATAGAACGTCATCATAGGGAAGCCAAATGAACGAAGACTCAGATAAAGAATTAAACTTCGACAGGAACGCCGACAAGACATGTGATGCAGTGTCCTTGTAACTTAATGAACTTTCTTGCCATCTAAAATTGTGTTTTTGAAGTATTAAAATATTCTTTTAGTTAAAATCGTTAGTTAGACAATTGATATTAAGTCAAACCATATAACTTATATTAGTGTATTGCGACGCACCTTGCACCATATGATTGATTATAATCTAGTTGCATGTGCAGTTTTGGTCTCGTGCAAGGCAATCTTTCGAATGCCCATAATTGCAATAGAAACATTGGACCACCAATCTCAGGAGTGTCCGCACTTGTTGACCTACTAAGATGTCTATACATAAATGCCAAAACGGCACTTCCCCAACTAAGACTGACGCATGTAGATAAATCATTTAAATAACTTAAATATTTGACATCAAGAAGATTGCTTGCGGTACCAGGAAATAGTGTTGTACCAACTAGAAGAAATATAATTGTCCTCGCACGTTGAAGACGTTCATCGGCATCGGCATTTGGATTATAAGGAAAATTTGATTCCGTTAATTTTTTTGAAACATATGGCAAATTTATTTTTTGCCTATTAATAGCACGATCTTCTAACGTAATACCCGTTAAACTATTAAACATCTCCTTAATTTTGTTTTCCGTAAACGCCCGATCATTACCACAAATTACTTGACCATCAACCTGTAAACCCCACAAAACCTGCACGTTTTGTAATGTTACTGTTACCTCTCCAAAAGGCATATGAAAGGTGTTCGTTTCGGGTCGCCATCTTTCTACTAACGCGGATATCATAGCATCATCAATCCGCCTGTTGTCACACTGGAAAACACCGGCGAAACCAGCCAAACGTATGTATTCCATAACTTGTTCTGGAATGCCCGTTTTATGAATGTAGTCCCACAGCTTTTGATCACCCCGCCTTACTCGTAATAGCCCACCATCTTTTAATATTTTCGGCCGGGTTTTAAAATATATAATCGGCTCTATGTTTTCCACTAAGAAACAATAAATCGTTAGTTAGTGGACCACCACTGTAATGAACCGCCATTTGTAGTGGCAACTAAAGATCAATAATGTAGGGAAAAAGTTAAAACACAATTATAACTAAAAAAAGACACAATTAATCGCAAAATATAACACAATGACGAACAAAATATAACACAATGTTAAGTAATATAACACAATATCAAGAAAAAAAAGACACAATGTAAAGGAAAAAAGACACAATCAATGACGAAAATAAACACAATGATAAACAAAAAGACACAATGGTCTTTTTCACTTAACATTGTGTCTTTTTCGAGTTTTTTTTAGAACGAGGAAGATGGTGGAAACATTTTTGTGTTTTTACTTTTTTTGTTTTTTTTATTAAATTTTGAATTATGATTTTTTATTTATTTATTTTTAATTTTTTTTGAAGGGTTTTTTTATGGCTATAAATCATTCTCATCATTCTTATTTTTGTCTCTCTTTGTAGAATAACTTGACCCCAATAATGTAATATGACTCTAGTTTGTGAAAGTAAGAAAGAAACAATAATATGGTATGTTAATTGAATCTGGTAAGAAAAATGGTCCATTATGTATATATAAAGAGAATCTTGCACGTGAATAAATTGCATGAGATTGCCAATTGAAATGACAAATAGCAGAAGATTGCCAATTGAAATAACAAATCTTTTCCTTTTTGCAGAAATTGCCAATAAAAATAGCAATTCTTCTTTTTTCTTTTCAGATATTGCCATTAGAATTGACAACACTTCCATGTTTGACAGAACTCGCCATTTGTAATGGTGATTCTTTTGCCTTTTTCAGACATTCTCTTATACACATATACTTCATATTTCAAATCACCATCCCTAATGGAGAAAACATTAGATGTGATTAACCTTTGAAGATAACATTAGTTGTGATCAACACTTTAAAAATAGCATTATTTTTAACAAAAAATCTAACTTGTAGAAATCTAATTTTGACTTGACAAACAAATTGCAGAGAGTGATAGAACGATATTTGCCGCTGTCCTAACAGCAGATCCCGATATGGGGAGTTATCCGTGGCCACATATAACAGACAATGCCAAGAGTTTGGTGAAAGCCATGCTATGCTCTCAGTTGATCCCAACAATCGACCAACTGCTGCCGATGTTCTTAGTATGTTTCAAACATCGGTGTTTTACATTGATTGGGTTACAAAAATCTCATTACCGCGATTTTAACACATCCAAATGTTATCTGTTATTTAACATTACATAATCATTTTCAAAATGTATTACCATATGCGATTCAGCTGATTATTTGGTTTCATTATTCATTATCCAGATCATCAGGACAATGGAGTTACAACAGAACATGCAATAGATGATATGATTCTCAAGAAGATGCAATACTATGAATATATTCAAGAAACAAGTACTCAAGGTGTCTTTTGTAAAAGGGGAACCAAGGTTCTCAAATATTTGAGTCATTAAAGTCACTAGGTTTTTTTTTTCCTCTAAACTAGGTGTTCCAATATAATAATTGTTTTTCTTTTTAACAAATATTAACTTTTTTTATTAACGGATAATGAGAAGATATGCTAATCTTGGTTAGTGTCTAGTAATCTTTTCTTTTTTCTCTCAATTTGACTTAACAGTTATGAAAGAAACCTAGTTATTACTGACTTAATTGTTTTTTCTTCAATATTACCTCATATTTCATGTCAACTAAAAAAGTAATCACTAATAGTAATTTGGATTCATATATTTTTATTTACCATATTTTTTTAACATTTACAAAAAATTTATACAAGATTGGAATGCCTAATTAAAGCTGAGTGACTTTGTAAAGAAAAAGAAAAAGAAAAACTTTGAATGGCTCTAGTGGAACACATAAAGTTTGGTTGCTATTGTGTGCCCCAACCCTAACTAAAAATCTCAAAAGCCCGTTAATCGTACCTTATAATTTTCTTTTGTATCATAGTTGCTAGTTGATATGACCCCATCGGAAGAAATCGAAGGATTGCGAGAAATGTTTAAGAACTTTGACACGAACAAAGAACAAGTTATATCCCGCCAAAGATTGGAGGAATCATTGGTTAGAATGGGATCAAATCTTGGACCAGAAGACGCTAAATTGATTGTTGAAGCAGTAAGAATTCTCTATATAATTTGAAAAAATAGTCATATACATGTGATGTTGAGTACAGGCTAATACAGATGGAAATGGATATATAGACTACAATGAGTTCGTTATAGTAACGAGGAACTTTAGTCAATATAAAGAAGAACACCTTCATAGAGCTTTTAAGCATTTTGATAAGGATTCGAAAGGGTACGCACGTTTATGTTCATAAATTGTTTTTTTTTTCTTTTTGTTTATATGAGGAACTTAGTTGACTTCATCGATAGATGGATTTCAAAAGAGGATCTGAAATCAACATTGGAAAGATTCGAAGAGGGTGATATTGAAGAAATAATGTCAGAAGTCAATGAAAATAAGATGAGTCAGAGTAGTATTTATAAGAGTAATTTTTACATAATAGTAACTAAGATTCTTAATATCTCATTAAAGACTCAAAAATTTTGGTTCATTTAAACTAAGTCAACTTTTGCTAGTCTTCTAATCTCATAAATTCTATTTATAAATTATTAAATCCTTTTAAATTTTGTTAGCCAAATGAAATATATATATCAGGATCATGTGAGAACTTTTTAAGAATTGAGAACTTTAAAAACCATTTTGGACCACAAAAAAACCCAAAAATAAAAAAAATCATAAAACAAAAAAAAAACACAAAAATAAAAAAACCAAAGTTCTTATTTATCATCTCGGTTTCTAAAAAAAAAAATTCTCGATTTATCTAAATTATACATATATGTATAATATGTACATATATGTACACACATGTTTTTTTTCCTATATACATATGTATAATTTAAAGTAAATGATAATGTACATATGTGTACATTACATAACTAGAGATTAAATGAAAGTATACATATATGTATAGGTATAATACGAATTAAAAAGAAAAAAAATCAGTTTTTTTTATTATACATATATGTATAATACGTACACACATGTTTTTTCTTATACACATATGTATAATTTAAGGTAAATGATAATGTACATATGTGTACATTACGTAACTAGAGATTAAATGAAAGTATACATATGTGTATAGGTATAACACGAATTAAAAAGAAAAAAATTGCGGTTTTTTTAATGAAACCGCAATGAAATATAAGAATTTTGGTTTTTTTTACATTTTTAAAATTTTTGTTTTTTTTTGTTTTATAATTTTTTTAAATATTTTTTTAGAGGTTTTTTTTTGTGGTCCAAAATGGTTCTCAAAGTTCTCAATTTGCCAATGGTTCTCGTAGGATCTTTACCCTATATATATATATATATATAGGGTTAGGTTAGAATAAAAACCCACTTGAGTTGTGAAAACTCTAGAAACTCATTCTCAACCATATGTTTTTAATTAAAGATTAAATCTTGTGGTCCACAATTAAAGTTAATAAAAAATGTTAAAGTTTATTTACATTTTCTCTCTCCTGAAAACATATATAAAAATTACTAAAAAATGTAAAAAAAATAGCAAAACATTTTTTTTTTATGTTTTCGGTGCTTTGTATTAAACGTAACAACATATATTACATGTAACAAAAAAAAAAACGATGTTACATGGGGTTTTCTCAACTCAAGAGGGTTTTCAAACTATACTTCTCATATATATATATATATATATATGAATGCTGGTTATATTTTCTTTTAATTTGATTTAAACTAGACAATTATGAAATTTGAATGCTATTAATTGAGTTTTTTTTTCTTCACTATTTTCTCCTACGTCAAGTTAAATGGAAAAACTAATCACTAAATAACAACTAGCATTCATGCACTTTCCACTAAATAATAAACCCTATACACTTTCCACGAAATAATAACTAGGATTCATACACGTTCCATTTAGGTCACTTGATTTAAAAAAAAAATAAAATTAAAAGTTATATAAAAAAATTCACAAGATCAAAACACTTTATGAAAGCTGGAATCCTTGATTACTATTAGGTAAATTCACAAGATCACAAATGATTAAAAAACTTTGAGTGATATAATAAAAGGTTGAAATCCTTGATTACTATTAGATAAATTCCCTTTTAAAATCATATGCACATTATGATGATCAAGTGGGTGATTCTTGATTCTTGATCATTGCAGGATGGTAGAATCAGTTTTAAAGAATTCCGGGAATGATAAGAAGTTAACACTCTGTACACATCTTCATGAATGCATCTTCAAAATGTACTTTCATTCATCTCTTGTTAAAATGCAACTAAACATCTATTTCATCCATTGTATTAAAATACATACAACCCGATACTGAAAATACATCATGAGCTCGGTAGACGCTTGAGATCCATTACAACTTGATCAATCGTCCACTGCATATTCTCGAGTTTCTGCAACAATGCATTCGCCAAGTCTTTCAACGTCTCATTTAACTGTAAGATTGTTTATTTTCATAAAGTGCCAACATAATGATGTCTCATTTTTAGTCATAATGCTAATATATTTGTACATTTAGGTCATTGAACCTTTTTTTTTGTCATGTTTGGGTCATTATAAGGTATTTAAATGATAGCTCAAACACGACAAAAATCCTAACAAATAATAGGGTAAATTGCAGTTTCTGTCCCTTATGTATGTGGTAACTTGCGGATCATTGTTTTTAACTTCAATAAAAAGTGTAGTGGAGGTTTTGTATGTTGTCCCACTTTTCGTCTTTTCCACTAACTGGCGTTAACTGTTTTTTATTAGTTTTATAAATGACCACTTTGCCCTTATAGCTAAAGAACAAAATGTGTAATTTTCACAATTCTTTTCTTTTGTGTTTTTACTTTTCTTTCTTTTTACCACTTTTATTTTACCCTAAATAACAATTATAACCACAAACATGCAACATGATCATGCTGCTTACCTTCACGATATCCTGGTATTGCCTTGCAATTGTGTCGAAGTGCGGGTCAACTCCTTGATATTCGCGAAGCCGTGTTACCTGAAAACAGTTGCTCAAATAGTATAAGAAAACTAGAAAAAACCACATAAATAATGATAATTGACAATGAGAAAATGTGCAAGACAAACGTACGGCTTTGTTGTATGCAAGTGAAGCTTCTTCGGTAGCTTCAACTACATATTTTCTGTCGCAAAGAATAAAACTTTTAAATAAAAATATACTTCAAATTATAAAAAACCAAGTTGATGAAATAATTTTAGAACTAATCATCTTCACCTTATCTTATGCAATGCCGGAACAGATTCATGTGTGTAGGTCTCGAGAAGGAGAATATGTTCGAGTGCTCTGAAAAATAATTCCCAAAAAATGTGAAATTACCACACTACCCCTGGCATTAAACCTAAAACAATTTGAAAATTACCTCAATTTGGCACTCATGGTTTCACACCTTTTGCACAACCAAGTCTTCTGCAGTTCATCCTAAAAAAGTTTTATATAGATTATGTTTTATTATGCACTAGAAAAAAATAAAAATTTAGCAGTTAGCTTACATATTGATGTTGATGTTGCAACTTCAAACCTTTAACAAGTTTAATAAGCACACCAAGTATCTGCTCCAACACCATCGCAAACAAATAAGATTTTAAGTTAGTAAATAACTGAATATATACATTCTACTAATCTTAGAGACTTGTAAACGAACTGATTCGTTCGTTTTACTCGTACCAAACAAACGATCGAACACGAGCATTAGGCAAACGGAGTTTTCTTGTTTGCTTGTTAAGAAAACCAGCTTGTTTGTGTTCGTTTTTGTCCGTTCATTAACAGTATAAACGAATGGTTCACAAACGTAATTTGAGCGAACATAACTGGGTGTATATGAAAAAACATAATTGAGCTAAAAGCAAATGAAAGTAAATGTGAACAGCAATGTGTTGGGCCTAAACAACTTAAATATTTATATTCACGAACGAACTTAGACAAACGTCAAGTAACAAATAGAAATTAATGCAAACGAACGATCATAAACGAACTTGCAAGAACAAACGTAAAACGACTGTTCACAAGCATAAATGAAAGAATGAGACGTGTTCATATCTGTTCGTTTAACTAAATGAACAAAAACTTCAGTTCATGTTCGTTTGTTTAATTAGCGAACATAAACGAACTTCCCGCCAAAAGGTTTTACGGGTAACTATTATAGAAACTGTAAAATGGGCAGGTTGGGTAAGGGATAAAATGGGTAACTTTTTGGTGCAGTCAAAACGGGTCAAAATTACCACTTCTAAATTGAGTTTTTACATACATTATAATATTCTGCAAACTTTTGGTCAGCAGAATATAAATCTTCATGTAAGGCACCTTCTTCTCTTTCAATCTCTTCAATAATTAATTTTACCCTGTTTTGAAAGATAACAAAGAGCGTATTTAATTTTAATAGTAGAAATGGTAGTTAGAACAATAATAATAAAAAAATTACAAACCTTTCTGGAAGCCGGGCACTTGAATTTTGATTACCAGTTGATTTATCTGCAGTAGAGAAGTTTAGCCGGTTTTATAAAAATTTAACGTAATATTTAGCGAGGGACTAACCTGAGTCGTCTATAAAAGCATCGGCTAACTTGTCACATTTGGACTTTAACCGAAACTCAATCTCACGAAGAAGTGGCATTTGATACTCTGCAACGTCGTATAAAAATGAGAATAATTTGTAACAAATAAATTAAGATTTAAAAAATAATGCATGTAAGCGAGGGGTGGCAAATAGACATGAGACATAGATAATCAGGTTTTGGGTTACCTGACTCGTTTAATTAACATGCCGACCTAATAACCGTATGATTAAAAATGTTGACTCGTCAAATTCCTAACACGAGACAGATAATCAGGTTTTGGTTCGTCAAATTCCTAGAACCTGTTTGATAAACGGGTGGTGTTTGGCTTGTCCTGTTTAATTATACGGGTCGTGATCAGCTTGACCTGTTTAATCAAACACGTCGACTCGTCAACCCATTTACAACCTGTTTATCCCCATTAGTTACAACCCTCCAACCCTTTTAGCACATTTACCACCTAATTATAACCCGTTTACAACCTGCCAGCATGTCAATCTGGTTGCCCGATTAGATAAACGGGTTAATCAGTAGGACAGTAGGTTGTACTCAGGTTACACAGTTTCAACTTTGCTTTAGGGTTAATGTCTGACGAATAAACACAAAGGTCGTATTCGTGATCAATGATTCAACCCATAATAAAAATAATATATTACAAAAGTAATTATCATATCCTACCATTGCCAACGGTGCGTGTTGGACCTGAGTTTGCCACAAATAAGCAGGCGTTATTCCAAGAAACCGATTGGGAACACCACCAACCGTAGGATCTCCAGCATCATTAGCACTCGTGTTGTTAATTGAAGACATGTTTGTGTAATTACTTGAGTTTGAAGTTATTGTGATATTGGTAATTGTACTATCGAGTGAGCTTCTTGATAATACACTCATTTTTTCTATTTCTTCCTCTTGGACCTCACCGTCTTTGGAAATTAAAGGAAGTCTTAGCCTTTGAGCCGCTTCTGCAACAACCAATCGGTGCTCAAGCGCCTCATATACCTGAAAACAATATTAAAATTTATAATATATACACTTTTTGTCGAAGTATTTAAATTTTATGATAAATTTCAAATAGGACTATAAAAATCATATTACTTTGATAACAATATGCTTTTGATAATATGATTTAGGAGGCTTTATTTGTTCAAAATACAGTTGTGGCCGTTTGGTTGCGTTTTCATGTTTGACCTGATTCCTTAAAGTTTTTTTTTTTCACATTAGTTTATCCGATACATATACAAACAAACATACTCAGTACAATCTCACTCATAGCAAACCTTGTCAAGTATAGATAGCATAACATGCTAGGCCTGTAACTGAACAAAGCATTCAGCGAAACGTTCGTGAATAGTTAGGCGGGAAGTTCGTTTATGTCCATTTAATTAATAAGCAAGCGAGCATGAACCAAAATTATTGTTCATTTAGTTAAACAAACAAACATGAACATGTGTATTGTTCGTTCATTTGTGTTCATGAACTTTGTTTACGTTCGTAATTTATTTACGTTCGTCCGTTTACGTTCATTAGTTTACTTCCGTTTGGTTATTTACGTTCATTAATGCATTCATTAAAAAATTTTAGGCCTTTAGTTTAAACAACTTTTTCTCATTAATGCTCACATTTACTTTAATTGGTTTTAGTTGAGTTATGTTCATTCATCTACCTTCAGTTATGTTCATTCGTTTACATACATGAACCGTTACTTGAGTTCATACTATTCACGAGCGGACACACGCACATGTTCATTTTCCCTGTTCGTTTTCAATTCTTTGTTCCGTTAAAATAAACATGAAGATTCTCTGTTAGCGTTCATTCGGCTTGTTTACAACCCTATTAAACCTATACAAAAAAACTAATAAACCGGGTTTGTCACGAAGATTCGCAACAGAAAGAGCCTGTTGATAATCTTCCACCATACCAATTGCTTCACAATATACAGCCTACATTACATAACAACACATTAATCAATAATCCCCAAATTAATAAAAAAACCCTAATTTATTTTTAATGTAATTAGTACCATGGCTTCCAGATAACGTAATCTTTCTCTGGACATTTCTTCTCTCGCCTGAACCAATAACAAACTGAAAAAAAAAATAAATATATATATATATATATATATATATATATATAGATCAATTGGGTTACATCTGCTGCCAGGTTTTGAGATTTCTGACATTTTTCAAAATTTTATTTTCTTTGAATGCTGCTTTATTATGCTTGTTACCGGCCTGCTAGTAATTCACCTAGATAGATATTGTTTGAAACATTAACGCTATGTTACTGACTTTACTTAAAAGATATGGTTTTATTTCGTGTTATGGAGTTTAATGAAAAGAAAAGGAAAACAAAAGAAATTAAATATTTTATGTGTTTTCGAGTTTGAAAGAAAAGAAAAGAAAAGAAACCTACAATTTTACTATTATACCCTTTAAGTTAAATTAAAACAAAATATACATGCTATAACATTATGTTAATACATTTCCAACTATGATCCATGAGCTCAAAAGTGTTCATATTACTTTTGTATCCAAACCAATATTTTAACTCAAGATTGATTATCATGAAGTCAACACATCTCTTATGATCACAAATGATCGATCATCTTCGGTTCAATAACATCCAATCTTTACATATTTTATCAATAAATATAAATTAACATATTAAAGCTTAAAAGTACCAATCCAAATTTGATTTGTGTTAATATTATAGTAACTTGATTTAACGATGCAAATGCATTATCTCCATTTAATTATTCTTTTGCCCGGTACCATTAAACCGAATTATATAAACCTACTCGCGTGAACTTGTCAACATTAGTAAATCAATCACAATTATTGTTAATATATACCTGAAACATGATTCCCTTGGCAAAAAGTAAATACACATACTTAGCAGCAATGTGGGCAGCATATAAGCAAATATATAGAAAGATATATACAACCAACATTGCAAGAAGTAGTGGAGGGGGGGGGGGGTTCCTTTTGCAAGTCATTCAACTCCTTAATCCTCTTTAAAGCCATCACATGATATTGTTCACTCTGCATGCAAAAACAATTAATTACCGAAACTTATTACTTAACATGTTAAAACAAGACTATATCTTTGTATCATTTAATATCACACTAAAAATAGTCAGCTGCGCGTTTTTTTCTGTTGCTGTCAATTTTGTCAAATGATTCCGACCACAATTTGACTCGTTTTGACTTAAATAAATCTGTTTGAATTACCAAATACGGCAACACACGACCCGTTAAAACAAAGAAGGTAAACACAATATGTTTATGCAATATTAAAATTTTTTGGTAGTTTACTAAAATACCCTTGGTGCAGTATTTTGCCCAGACACATGTATACTAAAAACTTTTTGGTAGTTTACTAAACCAGTTATTACCTATATTAGTTTTACGATAAATAGTCGAACTCGAGCTGGCTCGTTTAAGGTTCTACACAAGCTCGAAAAGATGTTAGGCTCGTTTAAAGTTTTTCTCAATATATAAAAACAAATAAAATCGTTTACGTTAAATAGTTGAACTTGAGCTGGCTTTAGCTCGTTTAAGGTTCTACACAAGCTCGAAAAGATGCAATATTAAACTTTTTTTGGTAGTTTACTAAAATACCCTTGCTGCAATATTTTGACCAGACACATGTATACGGAATTTTTTTTCGACAGAGGTTGCATCAGTTGATGTTTATTTTGTTGCAGCAGTGGCAGGGTTACTACAATAACAAGTTGGCGACAAATGCTTATAAGGATTGTTGGCAATAATTCTAAGTTTCAATACATAGAAAATGATAATGAGCTATGGGTAGTTGCAAACTGAAATCATGGTTTCAAAACATAAAACCTCAAACAATACTAATCAGTTCAGCAGCAAGTTCGACCAACAAGTCTGATTAGTAACAGTAGTTCAGTAGACAAACGGGCCAGCTGCAGTGTCATTTTCAACAGCAAAACCATGAACTTGATTGAGTGCTAAAAAGGATTGCAAGTTTGCAACAGAATCATAACAAAACCCAAAACCAAATGTAATTACCATAAAAAAACAAACCCAAGATTCCATAAAATAGTTAAATACCCAACAAAGAAATAAAAGTCATTAACGTACGGAGTTACCAAACAAGAAAAACTTCAACTAGAAAAGTGCATCCTAAACTCGCTTAGTTACCGGAACCCATCATATCTCTTAGTAAACCCAACCGAATCTGAGGAGGACAACTAAATAATGCCCTTGCGTCTGCTTGATTGGCCACCAAGTACCTTAAAGCCTAACGTATTTCATAGGATTCCAAACCCATCGGCTCCAATGCATTGTAAATTTCTTCACCCGTGTACTCGTGATGATAAACTCTTTCTAGTACTTTATTTCCTTCATAAATAACATTCGCCACACTGCCAACGCTATTCATAATCATAGACGCTAAATCTTCATTGTCTTGTTCAGCTTTCCTTTTTTTGCTCTTACATTTCTTTGCACTTGAAGACTGCTCGGGTAGAGAAGATGTAGGGTTTACCACTTGAATATCATCATCAATATTGTATTCGCTTTCCAGTATTACATCATTTGCAACACAAAAATCATCCACTTCTTGAACTGTTTCTAAGTTAATGCTGCCATTCATTTGGAATCGAGCATTTCTCTCTTTAGCAGTTTCAGCTTGTGCACCGGATGCCCTGTCCTTTGCAAAAAGTTCTAGCATTTCATTAAAGTTTGATACTTTCTTCGTCTTCAATGCTTCAGCTTCAGGCTTCGACTATTTAACAAGATCAAGATAATTAGTTTTATTAACGATTATCTAAATATTCATGTGTATAATTAAAGTAATGGTGGGTATTTTTAACTGCACCCAAACACCAAACTGAGGTGAGCCGAAACCCGATATAACCTGGCCCAAAAACAGCCAACTGAAAAGAACGATAAGCACGAACCCGAGTTAACGATACTATAGACAAACGATTACACTACTTTTTATGGTTTTTTTTGCTTGTGCAATTCTACACCTAAACTGTACTGTTACAATTTTTAAATGATTGCTTTATTATGAAAAAAAAAAACAGAAATGACTACGGGCCAAATTCACCCATTTATCTGTTACAAAATAGCTAAAAAAGATCTATACTTTTGTTTGCTATTTAACACATTATAAAGATCTTATTTAAATTGAAAATATATAAGTACTCATCTTCATGATCAGTCAATATCTATTACGCCCCAACCCGAGAAACCCACCCAAATAATCGAAAACAGAATAAAGAACCTGAAGAACACCACCTCAATTAAAGCTTACCTCTATTAGTCTACCCCAGACTTCATCCTCTGCTTCAATTAATTGAGTAGTTGAATTCCATGAGAATCCACTCAACGACGTTCCACGAAACAAATCGTATCATTGAGAAAAATGATCTTTTAACGTTTTTAATCGATTTTTCATATGTTTTTTGGAGATCTTCATTTGAAACTTTGTGCTCAACTCCTCAACCGTATTGTCGTAAGCTTTTGAGGTAAAAGTTCCATTAACCCGATTGCCGTTATCCTTTTGCGTTATCATAGCTTGTATGAATGCATTATCCATATTTTCCGTCCACTTTAGTGTTTCCTTCTTTCCAATTGTTTCGTGTTTGCTCATCATAGTTATCTACATGGTAACATAAATATAATTCGACTATTTATATATGTAAATAGTTGCTTTTGTTAAAAAGAATTAATATATGCACAGACAAGTAATTAAAAAAGAACCAAATTACCAATTAATTGAAACCATAACAGTCAATACAAAATCAATGCGAAATACTATAATGTACTATTGTTAAACTACTTTGACATATCTATTTCATTGTTTGGATGCATCATATAGTTATTCCACATGTGACTTGCAATTGAGTTCCTTAGTTGTTCGTATTCGGTATTTCCCTCACGTATGTTTCTTGTATTTTGGCGATCTTCCTCTTGCGGTCCATCTAACACCTCTTGCATGACCTCATCTTCAAGTTCTTTGTCTCGATCTTCTTCAAGTAAAAAATTGTGTAAAATACAACATGCCAAAAAGATGTCAAATTGTGTTTCACAAAAGTAGAATGGTTCTATTGTACTTCTAATGATAGGAAATCTCTTTTTTAGGACACCAAATGCTCGTTCAATTGCGTTGCGTAGCGATGCATGACGAAGGTTAAATAGCTCCTTTGCATTTTGAGGGGCACGGGTGGAATACTCTTTCAAATGATACCTAACACCTCTATATGGTGTCATTAGGGTACTTGTATGAGGCAAACCCGCGTCAACTAAACAATATCTACCTATAAACATGTCATAATTAGTATTATAATAAACGATTACACATATAGTTAAATTCAGCTTTAAGAAATCACCCGTGGGAATTACTAGTTTGTCATCTCTAGTAAATGCATTCTTTACAATTCTAGAGTCTGATGCTGTACCCTCCCATCCAGTTAGCACGTATGTAAACTTCAAATCAAATGTACAAGCAGCCAGTACATTTATTGTTGGGTATCCCTTACGACCACGATATCTAGGGGCATCCTTAGTAGGTACTCTGACGCGGACGTGTGTTCCATCAATTGTACCGATACAATCCTTAAAAAAAGGATAAAATCTCCTTTTTTCTTGAATTTCTTTTGGGACAATATCACCTTTAGGTTGTTGAATATATCGACCTTCTAATGATATTATCGCTTGCAAAACTCTATGGAGGCACCGACTGGTAGTTGATGCAGAACGACGGTATAGCCAAGAAGTAAACCGATTTCTCAAATTGTTACCTACAATATGCAAAAAACTTGCAACTTGCTCTTCAACAAACATGCGTTGAGTAGGTCGAAGTCCACCATCACGCTTTAAGATACTACACAATGTCATAAAAGCTTTCTCACTCATGCGGATCAGGTCACGACATTTGCCACCGTTTAAAAGGTTGTGTAACATCTCTTCTCGTACATATCGCCGATGTACAATTTCATCTCTAGTAGGTAAATTAACGCGCTTTCTGGTTGGAAGTCTAAGTAGTGCAACGAATGCCACCAATAAGCAAATCAGATGAGCTGCTTGCAATTGTCGGGCTCGCACAAGTTCAACTACCTTGCGTATATGATTATCCATCTATAATAAATCAACATAGATGTGTGGACTATTAAGTATGAGTTGGCTACCATATACAAAGTGTAAGTATATGTAGCTGGTAGTATGCATATTTTAGACTATTTAAACACTGTACTCGACTAGTTGGTGCTAGTATGTTGATCCACTTGGTTAAGAACAGATGCTGAATAAAGTGTAAACTTTGAAGTCCGTCATTAAAACCAACCCTTCCTGCTCGTTTTGTAAATAATAAACACAAATTCTGTAATTATTAATTTTATTCGTCTAAGTTTCAACCCGAACTTATTTTAATAAATACCTATTTTTATATAAACTGAAATGCTACTTATTTAAGCAAATTGTTTTAGCTCAAACTCATCTATACCCACCAACATAATCTGACATGCCCGTTTTTGCGATTGTAAAATTGATCTTATGTGGCATCCTTTTCAGTTAATATTATGGATTGTTCTATCTCAAAAACTTATCTATGCTAAGTGGCTGCAAATAGAGTATTATGCTACAAAAGCATTTCTGATTTCAGTATCATTGACTACACATATAATCTGATACAAACAAATCCTATTAATACCTAATAACAGCCAAAATATAATCATTCTAACCTAGCTTTTATGTTCTTCTTCATTGTTTACCAATTCAAGTGTCTAATATAACAGATAACAAGCAAAATCATAACGAATATGTATCAAATGGTGAAGAAAAATAATAATTGTGTGCCTCTATATGTATAACTACTAATATCCAAGAAATTTTTACAATGGCATACATGGTGTGAACTGAATTAGGGTTAAAAAACCCTAATATTAACATTAAATTACAGCTATTATTGTACAAATTGATATCAAATTAAAACGAAATTGATTCTGGTGTTACCTCAACCTCTGGTGAGAAAGACAAATGTCTTCAATTCTCTCTGTTACTTCTTCTGGATGATTGTAGAATTGTAAGGTTATGATTGAAGGTGGTTGAAGATATGGCGGGTAGTGTGGAGAGAAATTGGTGCCATGTGAATGATAGGGGTAAACATGGAAGGTTATGATTGAAGGTGGTTGAAGATATGGCGGGTAGTGTGGAGAGAAATTGGTGCCATGTGAATGATAGGGGTAAACATGGAATGTAAAAACTGAACTTGGTTTTGATTTTTTCTTTCTCCCCAAATCATCCCAATTTGGAAGGAAATAATTTTACTCTTTAAATCTTTCCCTCTCATTCCTCTTCTTTTCTTTCTCTCCACTAAAAAAAACTCTGGAACGCAAACAAAGTCCAATTCCTTCCCAAATCCCTTCTTTCTCTCCATAACTGAATCTCTGGAACACAGCGTAAGTCTAAATTCCAAAACTTTGATGGGGCCACCTTAGCCGGGGTGTTTTACAACCAATGTTTTAAAAACCGGTAGTTAATTCGTATCAGAATTGATTAAAAATGTTATAACCGGGTTGTACCGAGAGGTTCAACCGGGCTAATAGTTTACCTTTTAATATCATAAAAACTTAACTTCAACTCAAAAAATAATCCAAAATTATATGATTCCATAATAAAATCTAATCCAAAAGTTCATCCACAATTAAAAAATAATAAAAAAAGCTTTCGATTTTCAAAAATAATCCAAAGGTTCACTTGTTTCTATGCTAATTGCTATGTTAAAGCAAACTTTTAAAAAATATGGGCCGCAAAATATCAAAAATCATTTGGGCTTAAAACCGGTATTTTAGAAAAAAAACCGTCGGTTCGATGTTCTAGCAAACCGCCCAAAAATACCGAATACAAAATACCGGTCTGATATACGAAATCCGGTATTACCGGTTCAACCGGCCGGTATGAACCAGTTTTAAAACACCGTTTACAACTAAGTGGGGTGATGGATGAAGGACCCTCTTCAAATTATTGCCTCATTGTTATTTTATTTTAAAAAATAAATAAGCCACCAATCAGTTTCCCCCTTCCCTTTTCCAACGTTTGTGGGAAGTGCTCTCCATCATCAAATAGCCCTAAGCGTCCCGGGGGCGGTGTTCCTAAGCGTTTTGGGGCTTTTTGGGTGGTCATAGCACACTACACCCGGTCTTAGTAGCTATGACTTTAAGTATATGATTCGTTTGTAATGTGATAAGGCAAATATAGCTCATATAATGAAACATATTAACCAACTGTTGTGTAAGATTGATAAGCGAGTTAGTTGTATAGGATGTTATGCACTTTTAAGGTTGTAAAAGTCGCTAGGTTGTCTACTGGAGAGTTGGGTGTACTCGGGGAGTACTTGAATATAGTAAACATAAAAAAATTAATTTTTGGATATTATATATACGTCAAATATCATAGTTTTACTAATATTTATAACAAAATAGGTGTATAAATAAGAGAAATATATTTTTCTAAATTATTCTATATTGTTAATACTCGACGAACCGGGTTCCGACCGAATAGAGCGCGGAGCCAACGAGTTCAGGCGAACAACGTAACAAATTGATTAAAAATTTGATATTCGTTCTTTATTGTTATAAAAATATGAATTATGTTTTATTTTTTAAGTCAATATTTGCCAAAGTTTACCGACTAATGCTGGAACTTATTAAGCCAACGCATACCATATCAAACGCCATACGAACCACAACTTTAAGCCGTTAAATGTGATCATTTTTCTTTGTGAATAGAAAATGGTTGCACTCCTACTCTTAAAATTGCATACAAGTCATGGTGATTCATGCAACGTATTATTCCAAGATTCAATGTTTATATTATGGTTTTAATTTAAAACTCGAAAAATCATGGTGATACATGAAAACTCAATTTCCAATTCCATTTCCTTGTTCATATTAAGTGGGTATTGGATATTTCAATTTAAACTTGTTTATGAAATTTTTTTCTTTTCTCTCTTAAGGTTGACTTGATTGTTATTGGAATATGAAAACCCATGGTGGTTCATGGATACTCCAACGACAATCTTGCACCATGTGGATTTTATTGTCAAAATAATTTACGTAACTCAAAGTTCACATTTATGTTTCCACATCTCTTGGATATTTTCCCGCTTCGCAGCATGTCTTCCCGATTTCCTCGTCACCCTGCTAAAAACTCAAACCGTAGAATGACTGCTCAGATCACTAAGCAACTGACTGATGTACTCCTGGGAATGGTGGCTCAAATGCACCAAACCATTGTTTCCAATTCGAACTCGGCCTCTTTGGTTTCGAGCTCCAACTCTTGTCGCTATAAGATTTTCACCGATACAAAGCCTCCTAGGTTTGACAGCTCTAATGGTGTCACTACCCTACTACAATAGTACCAAAGTATGGAGAGCACCTTTCTCCATATCGAATGTACCGAGGATAAGAAGACACGCTTTGCTTCAAGTGTCTTCGACAAAAGATCCCTAACTTAGTGGGTGCAAGAAAAATCCTCACATGGTGCTAATGTAGCCATGGCCTTTCCAAGGGAAGAACTGGAAGAAAACTTGATCGCGGAATTTTGTTCACCCAATGAACTCATGAATCTTGAGGTGGAATTTTGGAATCTCAATCAAGAGGGTGGTGATATTGTCGCTTACATCGCTCGTTTCATGAACTTAGTGTCTTAGTACCGCATATTGTCGCTCCTCTTTCTCGCGTGATTGGCTAGTATATACGGGGTATGTCGAGACAGATTCAAGACTCAGTCTAGAGTAGTTCCCCCAAAACTCTTCATGATGCCATTGTCTTTGCTGCATCCTTGTCTGGCAATCATGTCATGGCAGGAACTTTCAAAGGCGGCAAGAAAACTGTTGAGAAAACCGAAACCGAACCTTCAGATGAAGTCAAAGACCAAAACTCACCAAAACCCACAACAATAAACGTAAAAACTATGTCTTACCCAACCCAACCCAACCCAACAAAAAACTATACACGGAATACACCCTTTGTGTAACAGTTGTGTAACAGTGTTGTGACATTCGTGACAAAACCAGGTATACCTTAGTTATTACGTAGAGAGTAAATGATTAACCGTTTATTACCTAACGAGTAAATGATTAACCGTTTATTACGTAACGAGCAAACAATTAACTGAACGACACTGTTTATGGCCCAGATATATCGAGGGGTGTCTATAAGTGATATATGTATGCGAGTGGCAAACATATCGATATTATAGCCCTGGTATATAGCAAACCAGTTAAACGAAAAGATTTTCATTAATTCACTATGATCTTAAACACGAACGCTAGTACCAAAACAAGCATTGTATTATTATCTGTTAAGTCGAAAAAGACTTATAAAATACTTATTTGAGATGTGTTAAGCAACTTGTGAAGATATTTTGGATTTTTACAATCAAATGGTATGCGTTTCTTAATTAGCAAAAACTTAGCCGAAAAACACTCGTTTTTGCGCTTTTTATCGCACCCGAACTATTTTTATTGCCAAAAAACCAAACCCGAACTAAATTTGAACTCGGGATTTCACATTCGGCACGCAAAATGAGACAAATAGGCCAAAGAAGGGCCCAAAGGACCCCCCCTAAGTGGCGGCCGCAACTATGCCCCCCCCCCCCTTTATTTCTTCCTTTGTAAGACTCTTTAAACTCATCATTTAGCAAAATATCTTTAAAGAATTTTTGGACCAGCTCTTTCTTCAAGTTTTTCCACCAAAAACCCTATTTAAGGTGATGATTTTATGTCTTTTAATCATGCTTATAAACATAAGATTAATGTTTGATTAAGAAAAATCATATCTAGTCATGAAAAACTCTTCAAAATGATCCAAAAACATACTCTGATGTTGAACATGGTTACAAATCTGAATCAAATACATTTTTGGCCAAAAACACCGATTAAGAGGTTTAAATCACGTTTTTACGGTTAAAAAATTTGATTTAGAACCCTAACCAAACCCTATGCTACAAGAATTGATGATTGGTGTTTATACTTGGTTTTGTGATACATGGCTTGTAGATACATTAGCTAGGCATCCAAAAACCCGGAAAGACGAGAAAAGATCCTAAACACCCGGATAACACAAAGGTATTATCCAAACACTCGTTTAGGGGCTGTTTGTGTCTAGGTTGTGACGTGTTTGTTGTTAGACTATGAAATTTTGTAGAGACATCTGGGATCATATGAATGATTCCCTTTCCAAATTTGGGAATTTTTCGATAATCTGAGAACATTTGGCGATTTTATTACTGTTTATTGGGCTTATTTAGGAAAAATGGTTAAACAACTTGAAAATTTATAAAGTTAGTAGAGAACTCCGGTGATGTATTACTAGATCACACATAAATTTTGGGGTCAGTTGGAAAACCCTAGCTATAATTTCTGGATTCCCGTTTAATCTAGTTTTAACAACCGTTTATCGCACAAAAAGGTATTTTAGCCAAGTAGTTTAGTTCTAGAATTTGTACAGGTATTTTTGGAAGCCATTTTGACCATTCAGAAAACTAATCGGATATTTCGGATATCGTTTGGTATGAACGGATGATTTATTGGTTAAAAATAGCAATTAAAATGAATTTTTATACATTAATAAATAAGTACATATTTTCAAAAATATTTTTATAAAAATGTACTCTTATTAATTTGTAAGTGTATAAATTTTCCTAAATTAAAGATGCTCGGATAATTAGTTGTGCTATTTTGAAAGTTAAACAAATGTAAATTCTGATAAAACCAACAATGTTCTAATTAGCGAACTTGCTGGAATATTAGAACTTCAAGAGTGGTTAAATGTCATAATTTTTTGGATTATTGATTAAAACCGAATATTTTGTGAGAAATTCAGACAATTCGGGTTAATTGTGTGCATTTTTCCCAAACAACACTGCATAAAACGGAAACGAACCCTGTAGCGAATCCAGACATCTAAACTTTGAATTTTCTTTATAAATTGAATCATTTTATCAATCGACACATTTACCAAAGTTTGTGTGATCTTGCTTGTTTTCGAAACACGTAAACGACTAACTTGGCCCAGCACGCGAAACGATGAAACTAAGCCAAGTCGAATTTTGAACATCAGATATTGTACAACGTCACAATCTAAGAATACTGACATGATCTGGGCGTAAAAGCTGTACCCAGACGAGTTATACAGCCCGTTTCAGTTTGGAGACTATATTAATATTAAATATATGATACCAGTTATAGGAATCGAGTTGTAAGGAGTTGTACGAGTTGTAAACCGATATTGTGCTGATTATATTACTGTGAGGTGAGGTGAGTTTCATGACCCCTCTTTTTAAACTGTTCATATTTGGGGTGAAAAGCATGTGTGTGTGTGTATCACATTATGATGTGAATTACCTAAGTGTTAACAAACGAAAAGTCCTTACAAACATAGTAATTAACTATGTGTCACACCCCCGACTTAGGGCCTCACCCGTAGTTGGTACCTGTTTTGAAAATATATCAGAGTTGCGGATTTTAGCGGAAGTCTTTGGTTAAAAATAAAATATTAATTTATTGTGAAAATCTTTTGGATAATAAATATCCAAATATTTTGGTTTACAAACCTTTGTTTACATTATTTTATTTATTTAAAACTGAACAATTTCCATCTGCGAGCTTCTATCTTCAAGATTGACTCTAATTCCTTGCTATATGTGCTATACTTTTTTTCCTGTAATGAGGGGGGAAAATACGTCAGCGATATGCTGGTGAATCGTTAACTCTAAAAACATTTGTCTGACAAGATAATTTTGGAACAAACTCAGCAGAAACGTCTCTTATTTTTGGGAATTTGTGCCACTGCCATACACACACAATTATGGTTCTCCAAGAATTCATGCCTATTGGAGAACTTTCGTTATGTCTGTTAGCCTGCGGCCACGTAGCCTTGATTGATAGGTTAACATATATGTTTGGATCCAGATACATGTGTACTTGGTCTGAGTTGCTTTTATTATCTACCTTGTGACTTAGGGACCACGTAATCCTTTAAAATTTAGAGATCACGTAATCTCATATTTGACTGACTGTTTAAGATAAACAACCCGTTTATCTGACTGACTGAAAAAGGATTAACGTATTCACCTGTGATTGTGATTGTCTTTTCTGAATGATGTGGTGATCTTGTTTGAAAACCCTTGTGAGTGAATGATGATTGATCTATAATTAAATAAGTTTATATAAATACCCGGATCGTCTCTTGATCCAGCTACAGACCTTTAGTCTGGTTTTGATAGCTATAAACCTTGACTGATCATTTGTTTGAATAAAATATTGATGTGATCTAAAATATACATATTATTATGTATATATTTCCAACACTTTTAAATATCTTTGAACCAAGTTTTTTATTTAATATTATTCTTAATTGGTTCATATATGGGTTTTTATGATTTCAAGAGATAACGAGTTAAAACACGGTATTTATACAAAGATTGAGACAACAAGTGAAACTTAAAATAAACTTTGTGTATTTACTATTATTATTATTATTATTATCATTTTCTTATATATTTATATTTATGAGTTATTTATAAGTCATTTACTAAAATATAATATGCATATATTTAATAAAATAAAAATCACGTGAGGTCCATATGCTAAGTCACTATTATTAATGTTTTGTTTTTTTTTTTTACATTGATTTATATATTTTCTGTTGACCTATTAATTGGTAGGGCCGAACGAATTGAATGGATTTGAACCCAGGCCCATGTGAAGGAATCAAGAGAATAATATACGAAGTCGGTTACGAGGATTAATATAAAAAGTCATCATAAAGAGTAAAAGAGTAGACGCCAATCAAGGAATCATTATAATTAATTTTCTTTGGAGCCGTGATCAGGAGGGACGAACAGAAGGTTTAGAGGGGAGTCGGCTACAGAAAAGAAAGAGAAAGAAAGTCGTTGACAGCGTCCGGGTTCATCGTCTACTCATTCAAACATCTTTATTATTTGGTTTGAACTTATTATTTTTGTTATGAATTTATTGTTTGAACCTATTTATTATCTTTTGGTCATGAATATGGTTGTTGGCTAAACCCTTAGACTGCCTAGGTTATGATGAACCTACTTTGATGTTTTGTTTTGACATGAGATTATTTATTGTTATGGTTTTTTATGATTTAGTAAAAGATTTAAATATATTAAATTGATGCGTATGAATGCTTAGGATTGTTTGACGAGTTTTATTCCATAGCTTTCCTTGATTATTGTTTGTCATATAATAGGTTGCTATTAGGTCAATTATTTTGTGTTCTTGATTATTTTATGATTGATGTCATGATAAGATCATAGGAATAATATTGTCAAATAAACCTAAGTGTGCTACTAACCTAAAATCTGTAAAGTGCTAGGTTATTAATAGATCTTTATTATTTAATCTTGCTAGATTTAGTTCTTCGTAAGGAGTCCGTCTAGGGTTGATTATTTGTTATTGTCTATTGAATCAATTAAATATTTTGAATTGCCTTTGATTTCCGCGCTGTAAGGTAGGATTTCGTATAAAGGAACTAGATCATAATTAATTAGGTGACCGTAAGGGAACTTGATTTTTAATACTGGTGTGCATTAAAACTTGTTAGAAACCCGTAGGTGTCTCTTGAGAAGGGTCAGGGGTCCTGCTCGGGTTTTCTTTTAAGTGTCTATTTTACGATCCCAGTCCATAACTAAATATTTTTCCGAGTTAATTCATTACTGAAATTTAGGGGAGTCTAGCCTAAGTAGTTTTCTCATCATCGTCTTATCTTATTTAAATAACAAACTCTTGCTTTCATTTTAAATTACTTGTTTTCTTAATTAGTTTTTAATTATAGTATTAAATTAGTATTTTAAATAAAACCCCCCAAACAAATATAAATTAATAAGTCGTGTTTGTAGTCGAGTCTAATTAGCTAATAAACGTAATTTAGAGAGTCTCGTGGGTTCGATATCCGGACTTACTTAGCTGTACTAGAGTCGATCAGTTCACTTGCCGGTTAGTAGTTTAGTCGAGTTTTATAGAGTCTAGAGTATTACTTAGTGTTTATTTTTTGTTAATTTGGTTAATAATTATTAAACTACTTTTAGCACATCAAGTTTTTGGCGCCGTTGCCGGGGACTCTTGGCGATTACGTTTTTAGATTTGATTAGACTTGCTTGCTATATACGTGCTATTTGTTTTATTTATTGCTTTGAGTCGTAGGAGTCTAATTTTAAGTGTTAGTTATTTTAATCTATTTTCAGTTTTTTATTTTCTAGTCTTTTATTAGAGTCTACCAATTTTGTTTTGTTTGTTTTTCAGGTACATGCCACATCTGCGTTCGCAAGGACCGCCGTTCGATTGTTTTGGACCTACTCCGTTGAAGTCCGAGGCAAGTTCGTCTGAAAAGCAACCGATCACCATAGATACTTCACCGAAATCATCACCCACCAATTCACCCGCAAATTCACCACCACCAAGTCCTAGACCCGTTCCAATGGCCGAGAATAACCGCACCGTGTACCAGCAAGCTTTTGAAGGGTTCCATGGAGATCACTCACTCATTGTTGCCCCCGACATTAATAACCCTAACTCGTGGCAGATCCCATCCTATGTCATGAACAACATCACCAATCACCACCAGTTCCATGACGGTGAAGATGAAGATGCACCGGCACACATCAACCGTCTGACCGTGTGTTCAAAACGTTCAACTTGCAAGGTGCTAATCGGGATGCGATCTTCCAACACCTGTTCCTGTTTACACTTTTAGATCGTGCCGCTACTTGGCTCGATTCGCAACCTACTGGAACATTCACCACATGGGAGGCTCTTCTCAATGCATTCCTCAAGAAGTACTTTCCACCTGCTAAGGCCTCTCGCCTCCGTGATCAGATCCACTCCTTCCACATGGAGGATGAGGCATATTACCAAGCTTGGGAGCGTTTTCAAAATCTGCTTTCCCGTTGTTCACAACATGGGCTCACACCTTGGGCCCTTGTTGAGAAGTTTTACAATGGGCTTACTTATGAGGCTCAAGCAAGGTTTGATACAGCTGCTGGGGGAAATTTGATGGACAGGAAGAACGTGACCGAGTGTAACGAGATGTTTGAAAGTTTCACGCAATCTGAGTACGCGAAGAAGCCACGAGGCGGGAATTCCAATCCCGTCACCAGTACACCCTCATCTTCTCGAGGTGTGTACCAGGTTAATCTGGACACTAGTATGGCTGCTGCTTTGGAGAATCTCACCCGAGAGATAAAAGAGCTAAAGACTAAGGTGGACAAGTGTGAGATGTGTAGAGGTGGTCATGGTACGCTAGATTGTCCGTTGATGAATAATCAAGATATAGATTTTGTGGCTGGTCAGAACAGGTTCCCTAATGCTTACAACAACAACAATCAGAACTGGAGCAACTACAAGAATCAAAATCAGAATCAAGGTCAGAATAACTCGAGTTGGTATCCGGCCGGTGAGCCACCTGGCTTCCAAGCTCCCTATAACCGAAATCAAGGTCAGTACAACAGTGGAAGTTCTAATGAGCAAGGTTCGGGTAATGGGAAAGATTCGAGTAGTGGAATGGAAAGATTGGAAGAAATGATGCAGCAAATCCTTAATAGAGATCAAGTCACCCAAAAGACCCTTGCCGACCATGATTTGCTTTTGAAGAATCAACAATCAGCTATGCTCGACATGCAGTGAACCATTGGTGATATTGCTCGAAAATTAAATGAATGACCTCCGGGACAGTTTTCAGGATCTACTCAGCAGAATCCGGTCGCTCAAATAAAGGCGATTACTACTCGTAGCGGTAGGGTTTTGGGTCCCGAGGTGCGAAAGAAAGAAGTTGAAGTGGAAGATGAAGAGGTGATGGATGAAGAAATCGAGATGGAAGTACTGGGTAAAGTGCAGAACACCGCACCAGTTGCACCGCCAGTAGAGAAGAAGCCGGTTGAAGTCCGGCCATCACCTTTGATTGACCATGCTCGTATCCCGTATCCCGCTCGCGCAAAACACCAGAAATATACGCGGGAGTATGGGCACTTTTTTGATATGTTCCGACAGTTAAAAATTAATCTCCCATTCATTGAAGCCTTCCAACACATGCCGAAGTACGCGAAGTTTCTAAAGGACCTGTTGAAGAGGAAAGATAGGTTGGGGGAGGTGTCATCGATTCCACTCATGGGAGATTGTTCGGCGGCAGTGTTGAACCGCGTACCCGAGAGAAGTTGTCAGATCCGGGTGTGTTTACAATTCCAGTTTTGTTTTGTAGTGATGCGATGAGCCAAACATTGGCGGATTTGGGTGCAAGTATTAATTTGATGTCGTATTCTTTGTACGAGAAGTTGGAGTTAGGCGAGCTTACACCGACTCGCATGTCTTTATCGTTGGCCGATCGTTCTGTGAAGTACCCGCAGGGTATTATTGAAAATTTGCTAGTGAAGGTGGATAAGTTCGTGTTCCCGGTAGATTTTGTAGTGCTTGACATGGAGGCCAATGAGAAGGTTCCCATTATTCTTGGTCGTCCGTTCTTACGAACCGCGAAGGCACTTATCGATGTGTATGATGGGAAGATCACGCTTTGGGTTGGTGATGAGAATGTTACTTATGATGTCACAAGGTCGATGAAGCATCCGAGTGATCAAGATGATTTTAGTGGTCCATGCCACTCGCTTTATTTTATTAACTCGTTTATTGCAGGTATTGATAGCTGCTTCGATTATATTTGTGGTGCAGATCTTGTGGGAAGTAATGGGTTGGTTGATTGTGATGATTTGGGTGAGGATGAGTCGTGTGAGAACGATTCGGTTTGTGATGAGTTGGCTGAGATTTCGGGTTTGCCCGAGATGATAGAGGTGAATGAGATTAGTTGTGAGAGTGAGGCGGGTTCTATGGAGAAACCCGCTCCATTGGAATTGAAAGTTCTCCCGTCACACTTGGAATATGCGTATCTTGATGAGGGCTCGAACTTGCCCATTATTGTGTCATCCAAGTTGACGGAAAAAGAGAAGTCGAAGCTGCTAGACGTTTTGAAGTTGCATAAGGGGGCGATTGCATGGAGACTTTCCGATATTCAAGGTATTAGCCCCGCTTATTGCACGCATCGAATTCTAATGGAGGATGAGTACAAACCGGTGGTGCAACCACAAAGACGTCTCAATCCGAATATGCAAGAGGTGGTGAAGAAAGATGTGTTGAAGTTGATGGATGCCGGGATGATTTACCCGATTTCTGATTCTGCATGGGTGAGCCCGACTCAAGTTGTTCCGAAAAAAGGAGGCATGACTGTTGTGATGAATGAGAAGAATGAGCTTATCCCTTCGCGTACGGTTACCGGTTGGCGAGTGTGTATTGACTATCGGCAGTTAAATGATGCCACCCGGAAGGACCACTTCCCGTTGCCTTTTATTGATCAAATGTTGGAGCGTTTGGCAGGTCAGCAGTTTTATTGTTTTCTTGACGGTTTTTCAGGTTATTTTCAGATACCCATAGCACCAGAAGACCAAGAGAATACGACTTTTACATGTCCGTATGGCGCTTTTGTGTACCGTCGCATGTCGTTTGGACTATGTAACGCTCTGGCTACCTTTTAGCGTTGTATGGTGGCCATCTTTCAGGATATGATAGAGACATCCAGGAGGTGTTTATGGACGATTTTTCGGTTTACGGTAATTCTTTCGATCATTGTTTGGCAAATCTTGAGAAGATGTTGAAGAGGTGTATTGAAACAAAGTTGATGTTAAATTGGGAGAAATGCCATTTTATGGTGACGGAAGGGATCGTGTTGGGTCATAAGATCTCGAGAGATGGTATTGAGGTGGATCGTGCGAAGATTGATACTATAAGTAGACTTCCTCCACCAACGAACGTGAAAGCGATCAGGAGTTTCTTGGGCCATGCGGAATTTTATCGGCGGTTTATCGAGTCTAATTAGCTAATAAATGTAATTTAGAGAGTCTCGTGGGTTCGATATCCGGACTTACTTAGCTTTACTAGAGTCGATCGGTTCACTTGCCGATTAGTAGTTTAGTCGAGTTTTAGAGAGTCTAGAGTATTACTTAGTGTTTATTTTTAGTTAATTTAGTTAATAATTATTAAACTACTTTTAGCACATCAAATATTTAAATCTGTAGTCTTTTCATTTGTTTACAAATCATGAGTAAGTTTCTTCTTCATGAAGAAACATCTATTGATAGGTTCCTTCGTCAAGAAGAAACATTGAATTGACTATAACCCTGGTATGTAAAATATTACGTTTCTTAGTTATGAAGAAACTACTATATCTGCTTGTATGTAAAAGCTTATGTTTCTTAATCATGAAGAAACATTATTTTAACTATAACCTTTGCATGTAGAAAGCTATTATAAACATAATCATGATCAAGGTTTTGGGCTATACCCCTGACTATGGTCTAAGCCATATAATATAATAATAAAATAATATTTAGGCAGAACCCCTACCTTATGCGGCATTTGGAGTTTGTTGCCTATGATTGATTGAGCAGCACTCCTACTCTATTTCGCGTTCTAGAGCTTAAACCGTCAGAGCTTCGGGGTTTGGCACGTTCCACGAGACCGGCACACAAATCGAGACTAAGTGTGTGAAATGTGTGTGGTTTGGTGTGAGAATGAAATGCCGGATCCCTCCCCTTTTATAGCTGATTTTGGGAACCGTCGCGTAGCGTGATGGCTCCTTAGCTTAGGGCATCGAGTAGCGCGATGTCAGGAAATTGACGCGTGGCATGCTGACTCAGCCTTAGCGTCTGCCACGTGTCCCCCGTTGCAACACGTGTTGCTGTGTCATCATAGACCGTCGCGTAGCGCGATGGTCTTGAGCTTGGGCTCATCGCGTAGCACGATGGGTCGTAGAATCAGATTTTTTCATTTTTAGCCCCTTGTCTTTGATAACTTGTCACTTCTTGATCATACTTCCATTTTCCAAAAATACTAAAGCGGCCCTTATGCGGCGATGCGCAAAGTGCAAAGTGCGCCATCAAAACGCCACATTACGCCCATCGTCCGAGTCCGTGCGCGTCGGGTGCTTCGCACCCTCCGCTTGGAATATGGAGAGTGGTTAGCCACATTAAAACATTTCTATGGAAACTTGCTTCCTTATAAAGAGCTTCCATTTCTTTTCTTGTTTCCATGTGGGATTAAACTTTTCTTCCTTATTTATACCCATGTGGAGAGCTTCCACTTTCTTTCATCTTTCCATGTGGGATGAAATTTTCTCATTTCCTTAGCATGAGATATCTTTATTTAACTTATCTCATTTTTTTATCTTTACTTATCTTGTGAATATTTTTAATCCTTCAACTGTTAAAGTTGACATGTTTAACCCAAAATAAATATGGGATTTTCTAGGATGTTACACTATGAGTTGATGGAATGTGGATAGTACTATTGGTTTAACAAACTAAATTAAGTATGGACGGATGCCAAGATCCTATTGCAATTGTACATGGTCATATACATGGCAAACCCAATTGAGTACGGCGCGAATACTGAGGCTCTACTGCAATTGTACAAACTAAATTGAGATGGCACGGATGCCGATGATCTACTGCAATTATACATGACCATATATTAATACATACACGCTATGTAGTGTTAAGCATAGCGAATTGAGGAATGTCGTCGGCGGAAAGGGGGCCACGGGAATGGCATGGGCAGTGGTCGGGGTGAGCAAAAAACCGAATTTACCAAATCGAATCCGAATTAACCAAAAAAACCGACCGAAGCATTAACCGACGGCGAATTTTTTGTTTTTTTTTTTTGAAAAACCGAAATTTCGGTTTCGATTCGGTTATCCATTTTTAAAAAACCGAAAAAAACCGAACCGAACCGATTGATGATGATAAAGATTATCAAGATGATGAGTAATGAACTAAACTTTTAAGATAAATAAATAAGATGATGAATGAAGATCGGGACTAAACTTTTAATCCTTTTTAATTTTTAAACTCTATCTAGCAACTTTGTATTCGTATAGTTCTATGTAACACGTGCCTATTTTTGTTTTTTGAATTCACTATATATGTGGACTGTGGTACTCTAACACGTTCTTATACAAGCTTAAAATATGCATTTTTATTTTATTTTATTTTATTTTTGTAATCTCAACACATAATTGTAAAAAAAAACTGAAAATAACCGAACCGAAACCGAAATTAACCGAAAACCAAAAAACCAGAAAATCAAAAATTGAACAGTTTGCATATTCAAATAACCGATTACTTCGGTTTCGGTTTTGGTTTTGCCTAATAACCGAAACGAACTGTGCTTAACCCCTATATAAAATGCACAAAGGATAGTATATTTTGAATAAACGAAAATCTTTGCATAGAAGTTACAGGTATATGATTATGTTTCCTTATTACATATTCACAGTTTACTTAAAACTATTGTTATTATTATTTTAAAATTTAATAGTGCTGGCATTTTCTCATGGAAAGGTATTACCACTTTACAGTAAAAACGAATAAAATGGTCTAAAAGGAAAGTTAGCCAGAATAATCGCAAGCCACTGTACACACAAAGTTACACATATTGGCATGTTGTATCTCTCTAACTAACACTGTATTTTTTAATTTTTTATTTAAGGGTTTAGAAAATAAAAAATAAGAAATTTTTTTTTTGTTTTTAAGTTTTTTTATTAAAAGAAAAGAAAGATAATGGAAAGAAAAGTTAGACCTTTTTTCCTCCAAAACTTTCCTACCAAATATGGCCGGATTGTGAAGGAAAAGTTTATTTATTACTAATTTACCCATCTTTTCCTTCCTATTTAACTCAAGAATGAGGGCATAATTGTAAAGTTACAACTTTTTTTTTATCTTTTCCTTCCTATTTAACTCAAGAATGTAAGCAATACTTTCTTTTCTTTTCTTTTATTTTAACTTGAAAATGTCTTTTAAGCGTATAATTTCTTTTCTTTTATTCTCTTATCCAATCTTATCATTTCTTTTTCTTGTATTTTAAACCCAAGAATGCAGTGTAAGGGTGTTCAGAAAAATCGAAAACCGAATCGTATCCATAATTGAGAAAACTGAATCCGAATTCAAAATTCGATTTTCGATTTGGTTATAACCAAATTCATAACTCAATTGCGGATGTGGTTTTTTTATGCGAGTTGTTCGATTTATTCAGTTTAACATAATTAATCGATTAAAATTTGGACTATATTAATTATTTTATATACTAGTCATCTAGTAGCCCAATCTTTTTAAAGCCGAATCTGTTAGGTTCGAATACGGTTCGATTATCCCATTTCCAAATTCGGTTAGGCTCGTTTTTTGATTAGAGGTAAAAATTCTCATAACCAAACAAATCAAATAAATCGTTAACCGAATCGACAAACACCTTAGTCTCAACAATAATAAAAAATAATGAACAGAAACGTCACATTTTCAACAAAATCTAATTACCATTTTCTCCTTTATCTTTATTGCCTAATTTGCCCCTTGTCACAATATCAAGACTTTAAATAAAATGAACTTAAAAAAAAAAACACCTAATAACTTCAATTCATTGCATGCTACTACCTACCTAACATAAAACCAACTGGAACATAAGAAGATGAACCAAGGAAATCACAAGCATTGATCCACTTAGCGCATGCGCCGACGACAATTTATGAGGGTTGCGTGGGGGATTCTTGTAGTAAAAAGGGAACCATGGGACAATAGGGTCTGGAGCTGGCGGTGCACCACCATAAGAGGCAGGAGTTGGAGGGTTATAAGGGAAAACATTGGCTGGTGGTGTGTATATAGCCGCCGGGGGAGGGATCCCCGTTTGTGAAGGCGGAGGCAACATTGTAACGGGTGGCGTATTATCACCACCCATAGTTGGTGGTGTGTAGCATGGATAGGTGCATTGAGACACTACGGATGGTGGAGATAGTAGTGTTATGTGGAGGAAGATAATGGAGAGAATTGGTTTTGAGGCCATTTTTTTATTGAAAAATAATATTTAGAGAAAGTTAAAGAGAGTGAATGAAATGGAGAAAAATGGTTGAGAGGTCATTTTCTTTATGGTCGATGATTTCAATTATATTGTCTTTTGGTGATGAAGAGGCCACGCATCCCTTTCAAATTTCAATTATGGATGAGTTGGTCCTCCTAAAATTAGTAACAAGCTCGGGTACTGAGTTCATGACTCGGTCAAACTCGGTAGGCTTTTTTTTTTCTTCGATTATGATGATTTTGAGGAAGATAACTAAAATCAATTAATCTTAAATTATTGTTACTTTCTTAAGTCTAAACCATAATTGAAAACCGTAGATGTGAAAAGGGTACATATAGTTTAGATCTCCATCCCCTCGTGAACATGGGCTATTGGGACGGGAAAATTATCAAAATGTTTTTTTTAGAGATAGATTCTTAATATATTCCTTTTAAAGTTTAAATTTCATATTTGTCCCATTACTAGCATGTCGTTGTCTTTACGTTAGGAGTTCGAGATGGCATGTTTCTTAACTCGTCGCGTCCCTGCCATGTTAGCTCAAAACAGGGCCGTCTCCGAGAATCCCTTAAACTTTTGGGGCTTGGGACGAGTAAAAAACAGGCCCCTAAATCGCGTTCTTAATTATGTAATAGATAATTTGACAAGTTTACTAACATGGTTGTTTTTCAAAAGCCCAAAAACAAACAAAAAATAATAAACATGTTATTAAAATGATTCATATAAAACACAAATGAAAGTTTTTTTCTATAGAAAAAAAGAACGCTAATTATGGGAATTGAACCCATAACCTTTGCTTTCATAGTCTAGAACACTTTCCGTTTAACCAAAGAGTCATTTTGTACACTTTTGTATTGAAACAGAATTATATATAAAATATGAATTTTATTTTTTAACAATTATGGGCCTCTCAGGGGAGTGGGCTCGGGTCCGTCGCCCTCCCCTTGGGCCAGGCCTGGCTCAAAACTCGTGGTCTCATCGTCATGTTAGCTCAAAACTCATTACCTCCCTGTCATGTTAGCTCAAAACTCGTCACCTCCCCGCCATGTTAGCTTAAAAATTAAATTTACTAATCTTGTTAGTTAAAAAATTATATCTAAACAAGGTACATATAAAATGATTTTGATTGTATACATGAGTTTTCTTAATCGTATTATGATCCAAAATCCAATATACAAGAACTTAAAAACCAATAAAATTAAAAATATTTAAATATGTTTTAAATTAGTTTAGGATCCATGTTTGTAGTAAAGATAAGCTAGAATTTTTTTAGCTAACATAGTGGGAAGATGACGAGTTTTGAGCTAACATGACAGGAAGACAATGAGTTTTAAGCTAACATGGCGGGGAGGCATCAGGTTTTGAGCTAACATGGTGGGGAGATGATGAGTTAATAAACATATCGTCTCGAGCTTCTAACGTAGATGTGGCGACGAGTTAGTAAAGGGACAAAGAGGGAATTTGATATTTGGAGGGATATATATAGAATCTCTTTCTTAAAATATGACATTTTGAGAATTTTCCCTTAGGACGGATGAAAAGGAGAAAGGTATAATGTATGCCCTTGTTATTTGTGATGAAATGTTAATGTATCGCTAATCCGTCGGCAATTTCGAAGATAAGATGTTAAACGAGGAGTGTTGAATTACTGTTTAAACTTCTACAAATTAGTTTATTCTCTTCTCTTTAGTTAAACTATAGGATTAGATTTACTAGTTACTTCACGAGATATATGTTTACACCAAGCTCAACCTTCGTTCCAGCATTGTGGTGTGTTTGTGATCCGTCAGTGATCCCTCAGTAATCGTCATCCTTGATTAGTCGGTTAATTCTTTAGTCGCATCATATTTCCGGACAGACCATCATGATCTGTCGATCTCCACCTTCACCAAAAGATTGCTAAGTTAAGATTCCTACCCTCAAAGTTAGACATAATTGAATTATGTGGTTTGAGATATGAAATTGAAGTGTGTGGTTGGTGTGCAAAGTAATGGCAACTCGACTCCTTACTTATGCAACGTACTTTATCCACTCATGTCTTCATTAAACACAAAAGATCCAACTTATTATATGACTTGTTTCATCTTTTTCACTATTTTTTTTATCATAGAAACATGGGTTAACATCAAAATTCATTAATCAATCAAGGTTAATGGCGTAGCTACATTAGTGGTAGGGGGCGCCGGCCGACCCTGTGATAAAATTTTTTTTAGTGGTATATATGTGTTAAAATTTCGATCGACCCCTATAAAAATTTGACACTGACCCCTGTGGATTTGAGAACGACCACCAACAGAGAGAACTTGAGATGAAAAGAAAAGAGTATACAACCATATTTTCCGGCAACCGATGCAAATAAGTATTCTCATGTTGCAGTTAAAGAAGAAAAGAAAGAAGATGACCTAATTTAACATTTTAAGGATGTAATGGGCCTTTACTAACTCTCTTTCACAGCGCATTATTTTACCAAAAATAATAGGACATGTGAATATAAATATAATGTCAACAAAACATGTATTTATTTCTAAGTTAGTTTACTTATAAGATATAGCCTAGAGGTGGCAAGTGTGACCCATTGGGTTGAATGTATTGTATTAAAATGTATACAATGGGTCAGAATTGGTCAAACTAAAAAAAGAAAAGGATTGAAACGGGTCAAAACGGGTTGACATTTCTTAAGTTTTTTTAATGGAACGACAAAAATAGAGAAAACTTTTTAGTTTTTTTTTACTTTTTAGTTTTTGATTTATATTTCAAGTTATGATTTTTTAATTATTTTTTTTGAATTTTTTAATGAGGGGTTTCTTAAATCTCAACCCATTTTGACCCATTTCAAAACACTCTCATTAAAAAAATTCATAAAAAATAATTAAAAAATAACTGAAATATAAATAAAAAACTAAAAATATATTGTATTTTAATTATGCACAACTAATGACGTATCTTGTATTTTTTTTTTTGTTTTATGGTAATATGATATGTTGTGTGATTATCATTTTCTTATATGACCTGGTCATATTTAACCCGATTAAGACGACCAAAGCGGATTGAAAAAGAAATTATATACCGATTTGACCCGACCCGTACAACCGAACCGGACCGAAGAAAAATTTATATAACGATAAGAACTGAGTACTGACACAAAAGTTTTCCGACCCCTGCAAGAAAATTTTCTGAATCCACTACTATTTAAGTACAATTGATATGAAGTTATCTTTACATCAATATCCCATGTATATTTGGTTTTAGAGTAAATTAGACGGATGGTACTTGTTGGTTGGTTAAAATTATGGATTTTGTCTCTGAAATAACAATTTAAATTTTGCTTTCATAAATGGTCAACGAGTCATGTAAGATTGCTATTAAAAGATAAAATAGTAGTATTACATGAGTCATGTAAGATTACATGAGTCACGGACCATTTATAAAAGCAAATTAGATAATTGAAACTAAATATTTAACTTTTAAACTTCAAAAATAAAATCTATAATTTCGAGCAAACCACAAGATTCATTCATGACTCATATTTTTTAATACATGTCTAAAACAAATTCAAGAATATTATATAGAAGACCTTTTCGTCAAGTTTAATGACAATTTCTGCAAATTAAGATGTGAATTTTACAAAAGTTGGTTAAGTTTGTCTTTTTAATAATGGGACACGTGTGAAAATCATATGCAATATGAGATGTTTAGTTTAATCAATATTTAATACGTAAATTATTATTTATGTATTCCTTTTCTCTTCACTAAATAAATGGCTACCCAAAATTATTAATTCGAAGACAACATGGATCGTGGGCCAACGAGTTGTGAAATCTAGATTGATTTTATACTCGCTATTCTGACAATAACTCTGACAACTAATCATTTGTGTGTGTTCACTTTTCCAAACCTTCAAACGGACACTTACATTTTTCATTAAAAGTTAAAAAGAGAAAATTCTAAAAATATCTCATTTTTAAAGAGAGATTCCAAATATGTTCATTCAAAATTTAAATTTCCTATTTGTTTATTTAATAATTCGTCTTCGTCTCTATGTTAGAAAATCGAGACGAAATGTTTCTTAACTCGTCGCCTCTCCGCCATGTTAGCTCAAAACCCACCGTCTCCCCTCCATGTAAACACCTTACGAACTTAAGAACAAACGAACTTACTAGGTGAACCATCCGGTAAGTTTGACTACTATGTCCTTTATAAGAACAACTTTATCCATGTAAGGATGATCAAAAGAACTTAAGAACAACTGGTAGCTCAAAACTCATCGCCTCTCTGTTGTGTTAGCTAAAAATGTAAATCTAATATCAATATTATCTTGTTATTTAAAAAAATTATATCTAAACAAGTTATACATAAAATGATTTGATGGTACGCGTTCTAAATCATATCATCCAAAATCCAATATACGACAACTTAAAAACCAATAAAATTTAAAATATTCAAATATTTTTTAATTAAGTTTTGGATTCATGTTTTTAGTAAAGATAAGGTAGAATTTTTTTTAGCTAACACAACCCGGGGGGGGGGCACGAGTTTTGAGCTAACATGGAGGGGAGACGATAGGTTTTGAGCTAACATGGCAGGGAGGCGACGGGTTATGAGCTAATATGGCGGGGAGGTGGCGAGTTAAGAATATGTCGTCTCAATTTTCTAAACGTAGAGCTGAGACAAATAGAGAATTTCATTTTGAATGGACATATTTGGAATCTCTCTTTAAAAGTGGGACATTTTGGGAATTAACCCAGCTCGAAAAACCCAAACCTGAGAAAAGACTAACCCAAACCAGAACCGAAGTAATTTGGGTTGGTTCTCGGGTTTGATTTATAATTTCTGGGTCAACCCGAATAAACTTTTAGTTTTGAAATTAAATATAATTTTAGGTACAATAGGCTTAGTTTTAGTCCATAAAGTTATCAAAATCTAAGCCTAATCGAATGCTGTCATTCCTACTCCAGAAATAATAAATCATGTTCTTTTTAAAGCAACAACTAATACACTTGTTATATTTACTTAAATATTTTTCTTTTAGATGTTCGGAAAACATTGATATAATATGATAGAAATTATAAAATAAGACACAACCTATATCCAACGCTAGAGTTTTTTTCTTTCACAACTAATTTTTGCTAAATGGTAAGCGTAAAATTTGGAAGCATATCACATTCCGACCATACATATTGAAGTAAGTAAATTGTAAAGAAAATATTCTTTTTCTAAAAGACTAGAGGGGCCCTGATTCGACTATTTATAATATATATAAAAAAGAAGTTTGACGATGCTGGACTATAATTGGTCTATTTGGCAAGATTTTATTGGATCAAATTTTGTTTTGTATTTTTTTTTTGGTTTGTTTTTTGTTTTAAACTTTGATAATTATATTTCTAATTATCTTTTTTATGTTTGTTTTTTATTAATTTAGTTCCAATACCAATATATCGTAACGGATGTGATAAAAACTGACATAATTTGCGTAGACTTAGCGCATTTTGTTTTAGTTATAGTACCGTAACGGAACTGACCGAATGACAATTCTTTCTTTTTAGTCCGGTTTTATAACGAACGTGAAAAACCCAACCAAATTTGCATAGACTCACCGCCAGGGACCAACAACGCTCGGGTTTTACCAACGCTCGAGTTTCACCGACCAACGCTATCCCAATGTTCCATCTCAATTTTTATAACTTTTTTTTGTTTTAGTTTCCGTACAATAATACATGTAAAGAAACTGATCGAATTCACGTCAACTTACCGCCTCAACACTTAGAACCGGTAATGCTTGTGTCTTACAACGTTCGGATGCGCCGGGTTAAAAACTAGTTTTCTAATATGTGTTATGGTAATTGCAAATAACTAATTGTGAAGATGCCTAGTGGCTTCGATTATTATATATATAGAAAATAACTCATTATTATTTTGTAAAATACATCAAAAGGCACACAATAATACCACCATATGATGCATCAAGAGTCATGACACGTGTGAGTAACGTCGGCATGGAAACGCTACTCGTCAACGTTCTTCAGTATTTGGATTTACTTATAACAGTTTACAGATAAGTTCCAAAATTTATGTTTACTTAAATACTTTTTTTTTATAAATTGATTAATTTCTCTTTGTTCTACGATCTCAAAATATAACATCATGAACAATCAAATTAGAAGCAGAAATGGGCCATCTCGTAAACTACTGAAGATCAAATTAATAAAAAACTTAAAAAAAACTGAGCCTTATCGAGACTAAGATGTGTTCAACCATCAAATAAAGCTTGTTTAATTATAGAGCGGGAGCTCGACAATTGTATGGGAAGATCGTTAGGTTCATCGAATCTTAACGAGCATAGTGCATCTTTTAAGTTTAACTCTTTTGGAGTTGTATGTATTAATTTCACACTCCATGCCTCGCGAGCTCAAGCAGAATTTTGGATCGTTTATGTTATTGCACACGAGTCAAGCCGAGCTTAGACTTGTTAAGCTTTTCTCAAAAATATATAAAAATAATTAAAAATGTACATAAATTAATTATTAATAAATAATAAACGAGTCAAACTCAAACAAGCTTGAGCTTAAAAAAAAACCTTGAAATAAGCCAACTCAAACTCAAGCTCTTATAAATCAAAATAAGTCCAGAGCCAGAGCCCGTTCAGGCTCATTTACACCCGTATATTCTAACAAGAGCAATTATGAAGATGCTTAGTGGCTTCGATTATATATATAGAAAACAACTAGAAAGAAGTAACGAGAGCATTTATTTATGAATTTAACTGAATTTAAAATAAAAAATAAAAAAAGTAAAATTCTACAATGTCTTTTTGATCACAAAAAGATTGTTCTTTAACCTTTCCTCCATAGTATCTGATTCTAGTTCCGACCAATCATAGTCAACCAACCTTTGTTTACACAAACCTTGTAGTCAATCATATAAAATTCACCAAAAAGCTAACATACCCATTAATAATCCGGATACCACCAGAACCACTGCCGGCGCCGCCTTGAAGCCACGGCGAGCAGCTGAGACATTCTGGTCCACCGGGTACAGGTCGCCCGGTGGACCAGCTATATAAACGTAATTAGGCGGGGCCAGACCTCCTCCTCCACTGTGAGAGGGAGGCGGAGGACAGTTCGCCCCGCTTGGAGTCTGTTTCTTTGGTGGCGGCGGTGGAGATGGAGGCGGAGGTGATGGTTTTGGCGGTGGAGGACTCGCATAGCAAGTCGTACCACACGGACATGCTCCACACTTGATTTCATCATTTGGTGACCCAACAGGGCTCGTGGTGGTCTCGTCGAGCTTCCTCAGGTCCACTGCTTGGACCCGAGGCAGCGCCACCCCGACAACGAGGATTAGAAGCACCGAAATTCGGTAGGGTATCATCATGTTTGATGTGACAAATACCACCGGAGAGGTTTTGGAAATTAAAATTGGGACGCTTGAATTTGAAACTTTGGTGGTGATTATTATTATTTGGTGGGGGAGGTGGTTTGGTTAATAAGTATGAAATGTAATGAGACGTCCCTTAAAGTCTTGGGTGTGTTTTAAGTTGGTGGGTTGGCTTAATCCAGAAGACACCCACCCAATTGCGTTGCATATGCATGTGGCATTACCTAATGATTGGGCCCCATAATATGCTCAATTTCAATTATTCTTTTCTAATATTAAATTATAGCCCCACTTATGCCACTAAATCAAAGTTTAACATTAAGTTTACTAGAAAATTTTGGAATTTATATAGACAGGAAATACAAAGCCAGCTAAATGGTTAACACATCATCATAAGAGGAGTGGTCTATTTTCCCAAAGGTTTGAAGAGTGGTTTATTGAATTGATAAAGAATATATATATATTTTTTAACTTGGGCTTTCAACGGCTATATCATCTTTTGAAAACTTTGCATGGAGCTCTCCACGCCAACGACCCACTACCGTGGTCCGTGGATCGTGTAAACGGTATGATGTTTCATATTTTATGGTACGTTATGGCCACACCAGTTTCACACCCATGCTTTTGGTACAACACCTCACAACCTTACCGTCTTTACATGTTTAAGAACACAAATAATTGAAATAAATTAAAATGTTGTACATATATAACGAACAGATTTCCTTTTTTAAAAAGATTGTTGCTTATTGTGTGCATAATGATCTCAATGATTGTAGTTTTGATTACGTAAAAATGGGAGGTGATTTACTCCACCTAAAATTTTTAGCATTTTCTTTCATATTTAAGTATGAAATAAATGTTTGGTATCATGATAGCGTCTTTGCTAATCAAAATAATAAACAAAACACCATCTTATAGTTAATTATTTTGCAAAATTATATTTTAATATACATTATTTATGATTGTTTATTGGATTACATCGAAACAGAAGGCAAGCGGGCAACAAGCTGCGCCGCTACCCTTTTTTGAATCGCAAAACCCAATCTTTTAAAAACTATATTTGCTGATCTTGGAGTCATAACATTACTATGCATGACCCGCTGAACACGGGTAAGTAGCTCCACAGCTTCAGGCACGAGGAAACCAAAAGTGTCAAAAGTAAAAGCAAAAGGAATATTTTTGAAAACAAAAGTTGGACGCCTGATTGCTACATTTGCATATATATAGGTAAAGAGTAATTTATCAAAAATATTTTAGCAGGGCTGACCCAACCTTTTAGAAGGCTTAAAACGAAGTAAGAATTCAGGGCCTTTTTTGAATTTTATTTTTACAAAGCAAAACAACTAACTACAAATATATCTTTTAAATAACTTTTTTTTTTGAACGGCGACTTTCTCAGTTAAGCGGTATCGCAACCGCAATGCGGCCCCACCACCACTCAGGCCAAACTATGTTGACATTATCGGGGCCCACGCTGACATCCAAGTGGCTTGGCGTTCCCGGTAAAACCCAGTTGGCTCACCCCGCCCGAAGGCACGACAGGTTTTTATGCTCTGGGAAAATCCGGTCAGCATTAACGATCGAACCCAGGACACCCGGGTCTCCCATCACTTACCTGGCCAACTGGGCTAGCCCTTAACTTAAGAATGATTTTCATCATATAGTATGTTTTATGTCATAATTTGATATAATTAGAAGTCCTATCCAAATGAGGGCCTAAACCTTAGCTTGAGTTAACTTCTGCTAGAGCTGGCCCAGCATTTTAGACATATCTTCTAGACAACCTCCTTTACAACCTTCTATTCCTTTCTAATTGCTTTAGATGAATCATCACCTGAAAACATATATTATATGATGTTAGCTAGAAGCTAAATGAATCAATGATGTTACAATGATAAGTCAAGCTTCGAAAATAAAGTTTTCCAAAAGGTTGACCCACTTTCCGTCTTTCCCCTAGCACAAGCTAGCATTGTCCAAGAGCTTCCATTGTCTATTGTGATCAACCATGTTGTACTTGTATTTTCACCAATTTTTGTTTAAAAAGAACATATTTAAGCATGGATTAATGAACAAAATTTTGGGTATGCATGTAGTAATTTGACAGTTTTGTTGACTTGCGGAACAAATCACTTGCCAATTCAAAACAAAATTTGGTGATTTTGGTATAACTGGATGGATTGTAGTACTAAAAAGGTGTTATGTATACATTTTTTTTAGAGACTTTTGTTATTCACTTATTTCCAACGCCTAAGAACCTTATGAGGTGAGCCACTAGACAGGGAGCATCACCGAAAGGTGCTTCGGATTTGCATGGAACTAATCATATGAGCAAATTGGTTATCATTAGTAAATGACTATATGTAGAGACTATCAGTAGTAACTATGATTGGCAACAACTTTTTTCATTAGTTGCTACTTGCTACGTAATATGATCGCTAACATATTTGTTGTATGTTGGGTTATCAGCAGTAAAAGCGTATCGCAACAACTTCCGCGATCAACATTGACTGAGTTACTACTGGCAGACAAATACATAACTCTCATTTGTTAAGCCGCAAACTAACATACTCTCTTATAAAGGGTTGTAATTACAACAAACTTTGTGATAGTTACCGACTATAAAACACAAGTCTTTGATCATTTTATGGTACACCTTTTTGAGAACAAACTATCTTATTATTCATTTGAGATTTCAATTCAAAATTATTATCGAATACTTCAATCAAAGTTTTGGCTTTGCTAGATTTTTTTAGAAATACATTGTAATATTCAACATAATCACTGCTAAGTACTAACTAATAATCTTTACGGTGACAAATGGGGTGTTGCATTTATATACCATTTCTGTTACTTCTACACTAATCAGTTTTAAAATTGTATCTATAAGGACATTTTTAGTGGGCGACAAAAGGGGGCGATTTTGGGCGAGAATACCACCCAAAATTTGGGAGGGGGGGGGGGAGGCATACATTTGTCGTTATGGTGTGAGTTTTGGATAATATTATTATATTAGTATGTGTGTAATATATATATGATGTGATGAGACTACAACCTCATTACACCCTTAAAATGAAAATCACCCCTTAAATAACATGAAACCACGTGTCAGAAATCCATCTCATTTTATAACCCCTTCACCAGACATATTCTAATACTTTTTAGTAATAAAGCGGTGGCGTACAATTGAAAAGGAATAGTTTGCAAAATGTTGCCACCGGCCATGCATGTTATTATTTATAAACTTTGAATATGTGAAATATAATATTATATTTCTATTGATAGAGTGTACCTAAAGAAGGGCATGTGAATAAGATCATCCCAACCCAACCTTATGAGTCATGACATTATTGTCTCGTATTTTATTTTTAGAGAAGACGTGTATATTGGACCATGTTCAATGGTCTTTAATAATTGAGCAACAAAACAAACTAATTTTTATCATTTGATGAAAAGAGAGATGTTTACGTGTCGTTAATTTATAAGAAATATGAAACATTGATTTGACATTAACGTCACCGAAGTAGTTATTATTTCATAGAGTTACGTAGGAGAGATTAAGAAGAATGCAATTTTAATAAAAAACAATTAAACTGAATTGACGTTTCTTATATAACCGTTAGAGACGATCGAAAATTAGAAATCATCAATTTGAAGTTATTATTATTACATTTATGTAACATATAAATAATGGGAATTTTTTATGCCAAGTTCTACTAGATTTAAAATTGTCTGCACACCTGTACAACTATCAAAACACATATAACACAAAAATAGGTAGGGTTAAGCATAAAGCGGACAGACTCTCGAGAGTCATCAAACCCAATTACATTATATGGTCGGCTCCCAGGCCCTAAGAATATCCCTAATCGGGTCCGGGTCTGGGTAAGGTATGGTGAGTAAGACCGTTAGCTCCTATAGGGATGAGCACAAATCGGGCAAGATCTGAGAGACCCAAACTGATGAAGCCCGATTAAAATTTACAATAGAGACGTTCCCAGGTCATGAGCAATTAACCAGGGGTCCAGTTCGGGTATTGCGGGTAAGACTTGTTCGCTCACCCCTGAAAATGGGAAACCACAAGTTAATTTTCATTACTCTAATTATCAACTACGCGTGTTTATTCTTTTGCGGATATTTATATGAAACATGTGAGGTTATACTAAGACGTCAAGCTTACGTGACACATACTTTCTTATGTTGATATTGAATCTAAAAATTCGAAAGTAAGATGAATTGAGTATGACTTATGTTTTAGGCATTTGACAACACCCAGGCTGCATGTTACGATGATTCCGCAACTCGATTGTACACACTTTAAACTTTTGCCAGAAACTTCATCATCTAAGCCATGCTATAATAATCACGAGTGTTGTTTATTCACTTAGTTTTATCAGTTTCAGTATAAACGAAACTGGATACATATGTAATGAAATAACTTACAAAATAATTTTGACAATTAATTAAATGAAACTAGGTGTTATCCCGGCGCGTTGCGCCGGTGTACCTTTATTGTAGTTGTTTCTCTGTTTAGCTAGGCAGTGGGTGCGATTTATTAATTGTTACAAAAGTTCCTTCCATTTATGGTGCTACGTTAAGCTAAGCAATTTGGTGTACGTTTAACACCAATGCTTATCGTCTATCTCTCACCTTGCAACAATCGTGTCGGCCACACGATTCAAACACACATAAAACATAGTATGTTATAATAACTTTACCACCACACCACCTTTTCCATTACTTGATTTAGTAAGAAATCTATATATACAAAAATCTATTTCTATTAAAAAAAAACCAAAATTGAACCAAAAAAGAAAAAAAACATGTTATGAGCAGAGGTTCGAACTCGTTACCCGACAATTGCTACAAGACTACACTACCACCACACCAACTTCCATGGCTAATAGTTTTGTTGCTTTCAAATATTAAATACTAAAACAAATTTCGAAATATTAAAAAAAAAAAAGAAACTTAGTGGCTAACACATGACACCCACTTATTGAACCTCACAAAAATCACTGTAGCAGCAAGTTTTCCTTTAATATATACTAGGTATTATCCCAACGCGTTGCGCCAGTGCACCTTTGTTGTAATTATTTCTCTGTTTAGCTGGGCGGACGATTGTATCGGTGTACCTTCATTGTAGTTGTTTCTCTGTTTAGCTAGGTAGTGGGTGCGATTTATTAATTGTTACAAAAGTTCCTTCCATTTATGGTGCTACGTTTAGCTAGCATTTGGTGTACGTTTAACGCCAATGCTTATCGTCTATCTCCCACCTTGCAACAATCGCGCCGGTCACATGATTCAAATATACATGAAACATAGTACGTTATAATAACTTTACCACCACACCACCCTTTCCATTACTTGATTTAGTAAGAAATCTATAAACACAAAAATCTATTTCTGTTAAAAAAAATAATAATAAATAACCGAACCCACAAAAAATAAAAAATACCTGGCTATGAGTTGAGGATCAAACTCATGATCCTCCATTCACTACAACACTACACCACCACCACATCAACTTTCATGTATTTATTTTTGTTACTTTCAAATATTAAATACTAAAACAGATTTTGAAATAAAAAGAAAAAAAAAACTTAATAGCTATCGTATGGCATCCACTATTGGACCTACACTCCCCCAATACTGTAGTAGCCTTTCATCTTTAATATATAGTATAATAGTAAACTATTAATTAACATATATGTAGGTGTCGTGATATGAAAGTGGTCATGTATTGCGACATGAATGCACCTAACAAAAAGTTAAAATTGATGGTCAATTGTCAATGGTCATCGTCTCATATCAAGACACTTCAATCACATAAATGGACACGTTTAATTAATCTTTTCATAAGATGTTAACTTTAAAGGCTGAGAAAAATTATTTTTTTTCTAAAAAATTTTATAAACAAAACCCAAACACACAAGGAGCAACCTTCACAAACCACAAACAAAAACCATAAAAGAATTACATGAACAAGAATTTACACTACTTTCTGTCCAATTTACATGTCTATTTTTATCCTATTTTTGTACCAAAGAAATCTATTCGACTTTATATCCCCGATTATATCTTTTATCTTAACCAGTTTTTCTTTAAAGATTTTCTCGTTTCTCGCATTCCAAATTCTCTAGCAAGCAATAATCATGATCCCGTGAAAAACCTCTTTCTCCACTTCGCCAGCTCAATAGTTTTATAAAGATCTAACAAGTCTCTAACCGTGAAGCCAAAGGTAGGAGGGATTTTGCACCAACGACTAACAAAATCCCACATCACCGCCGCAACTAAACAACCGGTAGTAATGTGGCCAGCCGACTAGTAAGCCGAGTCACATACAGGACATTTACTATCCTCCATTGGGATATTCCTTCTTTCGAGTGCATGCTTCGTATTTTGGTCAAAAATTACCCGAGGATAATCAAGTAACCAAACTTTAATTGTAAGGTAGGATGCTTGAATATGTAATTGAAATAGCAAGTAAATGTTGCACGTGACATAGCGATTTAGCGAGGAAAAACCCTTGATCCTTAGAGGATCTCCAGCAAAAAACCTCGGGAGGGGAAACTATCTCGCTGCCTCAATTATATTAATAAAAAGTGAAGATTACAAGTGTTGGAAGTGTTTGATTGCTACTATGAGTACAAGAGAGTGTATGCGGGTGTGTGTCATGTGCCTTATGCGATCTACAGCTTCTATATATAGTTACAAGAAGGATAACTAATAATAACTAGCAATAATGAGCATTAATTGCCCTGATGAGGATCCTGGAGAAGTTACAGATTGCATATCCTTGTTTTAATTATGTTGCAACAGTCTCTAACGTCTCTAATCTTCAATGTTTGACCAAGTCTTCAGCTGAGCATTAATTACTGACCGTTGCCTGCAAGACCAAGTCAAAGGTGAAAGGATAATGATAGATAACAACAATACTTACCGAGGATTCTGTCTGTCTGTGATCCTGATGTATTACGAGGATTCTCCTTGCCGGAATCCTTGAAATTTCTACCCACAAACAATTGCCCCCAATATTTACAACTGTAATCCACTTTATGAGGCTGTAAATATTTCAAATATTTTAATTCCTCTTAATAATGATGATTATGTCATCTTGGTATGACATGGTGCGATAATTGAGGCGTGATCATTGCAATTATGGTTTATTAACGTCTTTGAGACCGTAATATTTCTTTGCTTATCGGTTCTTCGATATCCTCTAGATAATTATTTCACTTTTCCCTTGTTTTCTGTTTGTCTTTCCCTTTTAATAAATCATGGGGAAGAAGACGACTAAATCTTATCCATCTACTTTCGGATGTTTCGATGGATGAGTTCATTAATCACCGCATTCTTAACCTTTCCGGCTAGGATAAGTGTTCTTTTACTAATTCTGATATTGCTGCTATGAAATCTTCTCTTGCTTTCAATGAAAATGTCGTTTTTAAACCATCGACCCTAATTCCAAATTTGATTTAGCATCAAAAAAGTGGGTCTGTTTCCCTTATCATCCTTTTAAGATTGGATTTACTTATCCATTTCCCAGCTTAATCACTAAATTTTTTAAGGTTATGGGTTTGATTTTTGCTAAACTTATGTCAATGGTTTGGAGGATCCTTTTTGTTCTTGAAGGTCTGATCCAAGATCTTGATCTCGATCTCGATCTTGACTTTGGCATTTCTAAACTCGCTTATTGTTATGATCATTCTCCTCATGGATCTCATCGTTATATATTAAAGACCAAACCCGACCAAGAATCCCTTATCTTAAAAAGCACTCAAAATGATTTAAATTGGAAGGGTAAATTCTTCTTTGTGCATCGGGATTCAATAATCACCGGAGAGGATCATCCAATTTTTTAGGTTACCAAGGGCAAGGTTTTAAGGTTTTGTGATCCCTGTCCTTTATCCTTTGCTAATCTTAATTATTTTGAGAATGCATAAACTTTTCCAAACTCGCACCCCCATCACGGATACCGCCGATAAGGTGAAACTCATTTCCGATCTTCAACTTGCTGAGAGAAGTTTCGCCATAAAGGCTTCAAGCGTTGAAGTAAGCTCTGAATCAACAGTCGCAATCCGTCATGTCTCAAGGTAAGGATCCTACACAATTTGATTAGTGTAGGTATATGTAATTTAAATAAGGGATTGACCTGATATGATCATTGGCATGATCCAAGAAGCCTAGTCTCGAATTTAGCGTTGATGATATTGATGACATCTTCTCCTCTGGTGGAGTGATCATTACAGAAGAGAAACCTACTCCCGTAATACGTAAGCCTGCAACTCGGAGTACTCCATCTGTTCCACCCAAACCAACCTCAAGAAAAAAGAGGAAGGTTCAAGACCCTTTTGAGGATCTGATCCATGAGGACACCTTGGACAAGTTGAGGCTACCCTTCGTTTAACAAGCAATTTTTATGCTTTGATCTTTGATTTTATGCCCTTCTTTCCTTATGCATTGTTTTTTGAAAATGTTGTAGGGAATGAACCATCTTCGTTCTTGCTATCAAGGGATGGAAAAGCATGCTAGGAGAATAGAGAGGGATGTGATGAATGATGAGAAGCTTACCCAAACTGCAAAGGAGAAGATGGATAACCTAACCAAGGAACTTGAATCCATGACTAAAGAGTGTGGCTGATTGGATCTCTTAATGCTCAAGAAAAGAAGGATATGGAGGCTCGGCATGCTCAAGATCTGGAGAAATATGTGGTAGATGTTAAGAAGAAGACTGCAATCATCATTGCTCAAGATTGGTTGAAGATGGCTGAGGAAGTTGCCGCTAAAGGCCTGGATATTTCCTTCTAGGATACTAAAGCATGGGAGAAGACTTTGGCTGCTCTTAAGGGTGAAGGATCTTCTGGGATTAAGGATCCTGCGGTTGAGGATGATACTGGAGTTAAGGATGTCGAAGATGTGGAGGATGCGGTGGATGTGGCTGCTGTGTAGGATAATGAAGGTGGTGATGCAAAGGCCTGAATCTTTTTTGTTTAATGTTGTTCGATGATTTTATCCACACGTGGTCTTAAAACAATTTGGTTTGTATGCCCTTTGTTGGGCTTTAAGACAAATTTTCTTTTCTCTTACTTGGAATCCTAGTGGCTTGGATGGATGGATCTTCTTTTGGTGAAATCCAAGTCATCTTCTTTATTTTTCCTACATCTTTATATAAATCTTCTGTCTTTAAATCTTATGTTTTTGATAGTCATCCATAGGATTTCCCTCCCGCATGTTATTATTGGAGAATGCGTTTAAGGATCTAAAGACCATATTTTTTAAGAGGTTTTGGATCAATGATCCTTGGGAATAATTTTGACATAACATGGAAATTCGAGTGATCAGAGGAACGCTCGAAATGAAAATCCGATAAGGGCACTTATATATAGGAAATACCAGCGGTGTATCCACCATGCCCTTATCATCTTCACATTTGTATCGTTACCCAAATACTACTTTTGGTTCGAAGTTATGACACACGATCGTACGTACTATGATTTCCATGCGAGGATTTGAATAATTACGTATGCATCCATATTAATTGTCGGACGGTCCACATAATTCGTCCCATTGTGTGGGTTACAAAACATTTTTAAAGGTACAACCGTGTGGGAAAAAATTACTTTAACGAATTTATAATTTAAATATAAACACGAGGGTCAAAATGATTGAAATATTATTATTATTATTATTATTATTATTATTATAAAACAATTGATGAAATCCGTGAGATTGAGGTTATAACTTTAAATGAAAATTATGAGAAGATTTATTGATAGATGAGAATGGATCATCATAATACAAATATGGTATTAATTATTATATTTACACGTGAAAGATAGACGAGAAAAATTGATAATAATAATAATAATAATAATAATAATAATAATAATAATAATAATAATAATAAGAGCTAAATAACCAACATGGAGTAATTGGATTTAATCATAAATTGTCAATACCAAAATCAAATAAAGAGTCATTATAATTCATAAATCAGAAGATAAAATAGAATTGAATAATGCAAGTGATGAGAGCCTTCTGATAGCTTAAATCCTTAATTGCGATTAACTTGAAATGTTGGGACTTGAGCACCTTGAGAAGTTTGATTCATATGAGCTTGAGAAGTCGAGGAAGATTGATTTGCAATGGCTTGAATAGGTTAAGCTTGAACGGGTTGCAAGAGTGGGGTTTAGTTAGTGCTGGCTTGATAAACTTGAGCTTGCAGGTATAGGATTTGATAGTTTTGATTTATGTATGAATGATCTTGATTGGCTTGAGGAGCTTGCGGTACGAGAACTTAAGGGATATAGGGTTTGTAGTTTTGAACTTGGTAGGCTTGCGTAATGTGGTATGGTGCGAGTACGACTTGGGCTTGGTGAGCAAGAGTGAGCTGAGGACACATGTTGCGGAGATGATTGGGGTCTCCACAATTGTAGCAAGCACGTATGGTAGATGCACCGAGTTGAGCATATGGTATGGAAGCGGTTTTAGGAGCAGGCAGCACAGACCGTTAGATATTTTTGTTTTTATTAACATTAGTGTCTTGCGAGCTATGAGCAATCGGTTCGCGCCCAAGCATTTCCACCTTAGGTTGCGGCGTGAAAGGGGAGATGAAGACAGAGCCACCAGCGTGACCGGTCTCGTGGGGCGTAGCACAGGGAAGGCTACGCCGCGGCGCGCCTGGTTTAAAATAATTTTTTAACTTTTAACTTTTGGTAATACTAGTCCTTGAACTTGGTTTAAATGGAATAAATGCTCAATATTCATAGAACACAAATGGCAGAACAAATTCACAACTTTCCAGCATCGTAACACACATAATACTTAATAAATACTCCCTTTTATTAATGATCAAAGATCCGCAATACAAAACGAATCGGGTAAACAGATTCAAATACAAATACTAATTTGAGGAATGTCACATTGACTAGGACCGAAGACCTAGCCGAATAGAGAATGGATGCGATTCATCTACACCACTTTTCTGGGAACCACATTTGCTTCATCATTAAGATTGAGAACTTCCAGTTTACATTATCATAAGCTTTCTCAAAGTATATTTTCAAGAAAAATGCTTTGTATTTTGACCTATTAGCCCAACTTATTAACTCGTTAACAATAAGCCGCCCATCTAAGATAGTCTTGCCTCTTAAAAAACCGACTGACACTCAGAGATACCCGAGCCCGGAACCTTTTTTATTTGATTCACCAACTCCTTTGAGACAACTTTATTAATCACCTCTACCAAGTTTATAGGGCGGTATTAAGAGTCACCGGGTCTACACACTTAGGGATATGGTGATGAAGGCCGAACACACACACACCTTTGTTGAATTTCCCATTTTCAAAGAATTATGTTAAGATCTTACCGAAGTTATCTTCAAATATCCCAAAAGTTCTTTAGAAATTTGAAATTGAACTCATCTGGGCCCCGAACATACCCTCTATTATTTTCTCTTTGGAAAACTTAGCTATAACCATATTCGCTTCCTCTTTTGACAGCGTTTTGAGATTATGACATTTTAGTTTCGGCCTATCCACAATTTCCTCTTTGAATCTCTCTAAAAAAAAGCCTAAGGATCTGTTTGGTTTGGGGTAATGGAATGAAGTAAGGAATGGAATCGTGGAGAGAATGAATGGATTATTACCATTTCATTGTCTTGTTTGGTTATCCTGTGAAATTGAAATAAATCATTACCATATGTTGTTTTGTATATGGGAAACAATGAAAGAATGAAATAATTTTTTTGAAATGAAAAAGTACCCCACTTCAAAATACTTTTTCTACCAATTTTCAAAACATTTTCCAATAGTAATTTATAATAAATTTATATAATGAAAAAATATATATATATTTAACTAATAAAACTTTAAATTAATTCAAAGTTCCCAACTAAAATAAATTTAAAATTATTCAAACTTTTAAATTTAATCAATTCCTCGTTTAGAGGATAGAAAATCATAAATATTGAAATGGGTTATGTAGTTTACTCTTTTTTTTTTGTTTTTATAGGGAAATTATAATAAATTGAATGTATAATTGCTAAAATATAGGAGGCAAAATGAAGAAACAAAAAATAGAAGAGCATGGAATCAAAATGAAAGAAGGGGTGTAAGAGGAAGAGAAGGAATGACATTTCTTTTGTAGTGAATGATTTCTTTTCATTTTTTAACCAAACATACTAATTCCATTCCCTTTGAATTGGCTATTCCATTCATTCCCTCATTATCCCGTACCAAACACTACCTAAGACTTCTTTTTAGTGATTTTTTTGGTTTGTCACACCACTCACCATTTAAAAAATGATAATTAAAAGAGTTATTGCCTATTTATTAGCATTAAATAAATATTGACCACTAAATAGAATATAAAGGTATGTTTGGTACAGGGTAATGAAATAGATAAAGGAATGAAATGGACAAAGTAATGAAATAGATCATTACTATTCTATTGTCAAGTTTGATTACCATATAAGAATGGAATGATTAATCACTTTATTATTATTAATATTTTTATTAGTAATAATAATAAAAAATAAATAAAAATAAAAATAGATAATATTAATAATAAATTAAGATTCATATAACTATTTTTAGGACCCTCGTACTGCAATAAGATCGTTAAACCGTATATGCGTTGCGAAATGTTAACTCATCAAATTTAAAAAAAAAATATTGATAATTTAGTAATAGTTCTAACATAATAATAGTTATATTATAATATGCGAAACAATAATGATAATTATATAATAATAATAATATAATAACTATAATTGGAAAATAATAATAATAATTATTATAACATAATTATAATTTTATAATAGTAGTAATGATTGTTGACTTTTTTATTCTTTGAAGAAATGAAAAAAAAACACTCATACCTAAAAGAATAAAAATTCTAAAAATTGAAGGAGTTTCATTCCATTTGGAATGATCCATTCTATTCATGCATGACAACCAAACATAATTTTTTTCATTCCTTTGAAATAACTTATTACATTCTACCTTCTATTCCTCTATAACAAACACTACCATAGTCTATCATATCTATATGAAAAACAAATACCCAACAGTTAGGCAAAACCATTTATGTGTTTATTGCTAACAAAAAGTCTTTTGGCAAGAGAGAGAGAGAGAGAGAGAGAGAGAGAGAGAGAGAGAGAGAATGTTTTAGTATTTAACAAAAAAAAAAGAAGTTGGGCATTTAACCCTTCACAAGTGATGCACATTTAATGTTGGTCTTTAATTGATCGATCATTGTGTATATTTTGTAAGGCTCCTTGCTAACCTTTTATTTAATATATATGCATTTTTTAAACTGCTAACAAAGTTTGGCCATTCGGGTATACCCGTTAGTAAATTGTCACTCAAGCCCGCGAGTGGGGACGACGCTGATGACTCGACTAGCCACCAATTCAAGAGGAACCCACCGTCAGAATGCTCACTATGTTAAAACCTCTGCTTGCGCACAACATTTTATCATGAACAAGGCTTGAACCGGCGATCTTTTTAGAGAAAGTCACCGGATTACTGCTAGAGCACTATTCACAAATCATTTGACCTCCTCGTATGACGATATTTTTGTGTATTTTAAACTTATGAATATGATATCTTGTTTTTTTAATATGGCACGGTTACTCTTATAAAAGTTTTATTTTCTTTTTGTTTTTTAATGTTACAAATAAATAGATAGACACGAGATATTTAATTTAAGACAAATTTACACTCTGTGTTTAACATGCCTTTCTTGTTCATATATTATGTTTGGAACCGGGGATCTCGTCGAAAGTAGCCTTTTGATCCTCTAAGATAGAGGTATGGTTTGCCTATATCCCGTCCTTCCTAGAGGCTACTAATAGCTTTGCTATGTGTCAGATTTTAATGGGTATGGTTGTTTCCAAATGTTCGATATTATACAAATTTCAGTTGTTTTCCAACACGGTCTACCTACAATATTTAATATCTATCATTCTATTGGAGTTGATTGGGTTCAGTATCTAGCCCAACCTTTTGATATAGGGCCTCACTTTTGTCTCCATGGGCCTACTGGATTAAACTATTAAATGACAGAATAGAAAATAACTAGAAAAAATAGCTCCATTTAGAGGTCGATTTAAATTTTACTTTACCACTAAAACATATAATAGAAATAATTAGAAAATTAGCTTAAGCATACACATCATCATTGTATTATACAAATTTTCTAATCATAAACTTAGAGAATTACAAAAAAAGATGTCACGTTTGAATTAACCCAACGAGCACATTCAAAATAATATGTTTAAACATAACCGCTTCAACCCGTCCATTTTGTCAAATCCACATTATATATCATACCTGACTCCAATTTGTTAGAATAAACTTTAGGTATGCTGGTTTTAAATAATTCCAATTATCACCTTTTAGTCGTTGTCAGTCACAACTAACGAAACGACTTGTGACAGTCTCACTTTTTAACATGTTTGCTTCCAACAATCAACGACTAACGGAAGTGTAACACCGTTTGTCACACCCCGACCAAAGACGGCGGAACATGCCGAGGTGTAACGATTGTCCATAAGCACATGACACTAATTAAAGTGACAGTATTTAATAAACTCATTTCATTTCACAACATCAAAAATGTCACATAACAATTATCCATAAAATAACCATAAACAAGATATCACAAAATATGGCAAATTGATATTGTTCATTTTTACTAATATCCTAAGGTCTTTGATGTCGTTTTCTTCACAATCATAAATCAACCAAGATGCAAACCTGCAACATTTCATAAAATAAAGTTTGTCAACTCAAAGGTTGGTGAACAATTCATAAGTTTAATCATATTAGTATATAATAAAGATAGCCACAAAACTTGCATACGAAACGATAAATAAAAGTGGTAATTTGGATAAATAGATATCGCTAAACACATTAGCGACACCTAGCTATAAGGGGATGCCAAATAGTCTAGGATTTTATAGTTATCGTTAATTGCATTACGTTAACGACACCTTGCTATAAGGGGATGCCAAATAGTCTAGGATTTTATAGTTCCACCAACCAAAAGCGATAAACACATAGGCATATAAGCATAGAACACCAAATCGAGCAATTATTTAGGTAAAGTATACAACTACGTTTGTGGTTTAAGATTCAAATATAAAGCATTTTGTTGAATAAGTATGAAATGTCACCCCCAAAATAAAAGATGGAAAATGGGGTATGAAGTACTCACCTTCAAGTAGTAAACTTGAAAGATGATAATTTGGAGATTTGTCGGAACGACGAGTTTAACGCACAATGCCTAAAAAGAAAAGAAGTCTTGAATTTAGAGGGGTTGTCTTGAAGGTCTTTAAACAAAATAAATGTTGAGAAATGTAAATAATTAAAGTTCAAGGTTTAAAATGTGACTATTTAAGAATTTATAATAATAACCCTTTAAAAATGTAAGTTTGCTCGAAACCGGGTTAAAGTATCTAACCTTAATATTTACTCAACCTATGTTAAGTAATAAGGTGGGTAAAATGCAAGATTGCAAATCCCTTTGGAATAAAGATATTAAAACGGGTTTTTTTTTATCGAGTGTTCGGGTTGTCGGTTCGGGTCTTGATAATTGGTCAAACCCAAAGTCAACTTTCCAAAATATTGAATATTATGAGATAATTCAATAAAATTTAATAAGACTTAACCAAGTATGTAGTTCCATTGTTTTAGAACTAACAACGCACGTTAAGCGAGTGTTCGGTTTTGTCGGTCCAAACTTTGTTATGAGATCAAGTTGGATCCAACATTTCCAAGTGCTTAAGGAAATATTTAAAAATCAATTTATAACTATTTTTAAAGAAATATACAAGTCTTGATGGCTAAAAAAAAACACACTTGTGTGTCTTAAGCGAGCAAGAATCGGGTTGGTTCGGTTTCCATCTCACAACAAGTTCATAGATGGTTTCCATATGTCCAAACACTACATAACTTGTATAACAATGTACAAATTAAAAAATACCAAAAGTTAACAATAAAGTCTTTAAACAAAAGTTCGGTTTTCGGTTCGGATCGTGTTTCGGGTTAAGACCGAGGTAAGATTCTACAAACCCATAACCATAGAATTTGTAAAAATGATTTTAGAAACTTAGATCTAACACTAAGTATGTTTAAATAAACAAAACTAGTAACAAAGTTCGGTTTACGGTTTAGAGCTATTTACGGTTAAACCGAAGCATAAACTCTTAAAAACTCATAACAATGGAACTTGTAAACATGACCAACAAACTAAAATAAGCAAGATTAATATGTATGAACAAGTTATATAGATGTATATATATCAAGGACACGAAGTCCTCCATGAAGCCTTGCCTTATGGGGTCCGAAACCTCACCGACCGGAATCGGAGAAGTAACTACCAAAGGTAAACAAGGGGTGTATATTATATATATGTTGCACAACCATAAACAAGTATTAATAAGGCTACATAAACTAATTAAGATGAAAGACCAAAATCCTTCAAGAACACTTAAGAAGATAACCTTGAATCTTTGATGTTTGAGAGAGTTTTTTTTTATTTTTTTTGGAGTTGTAGCAAGGGAAAATGAAGAGGAAATGTGGTGTATATATAGGGTAATGTTGGTGGTCAAATATGGGTGTGAGACACAAGAGTTTTCATGCAAAATGGATCAAGACAAAAACACAAAACAACAAAAAAATAAATAAATAAATAAATAAATAAATAATAAATAAATAAAAATTAAAATAGGATGTTTTCAAGACCCAACAAGTGTGAAACAATATTGTAACATAATTCCATCATTTTGATTATAACATAAATCTATAGTCAATTTGCATGGACTATAGATTTATTAGATGTGGTCATAATTGTTAGAGATTAGGGCTCAATTCTATAGATTAGGGCTTTAATGGTGAAATAAAGTTGGATTGTCTAAAAACATATATGACAAGACGTCGATAATGAGTTCTGGATAAGTGTGTTGGCGGCCTAATTATGACAGTTTTAAGTTCAACCCATAGCCAAACGGTTTGTACCGGTTTTTGGTTATCAAAAGCCAAAACCGAACTGTTGAAATTCCAAACAAACAGTTTGGTTCCGGTTGGGTTCATGGTTTTCTAATATGTAATTTGCCTTGGATTAGGAATTAAAAGGGTTTATGCTTTCTTTCAAAACTAAAAAGATAACTAAAGTCAACATTTGATTTCAATACGTTATTTCAAAAAATTAAAAAGCGTTATAACTGATTATAGCTAAAAAGGTATTTGGTGTGTCAAAAATTCAACAGGGACTTCAGATGGCTCACAACCTCATAAGAATTGATACTCATATGTTAAATTGAGCATGAACAACTCATTAGTTTAACCCATTTGCATTTCACTTAACTCTACTATTTTAATTACTAATCCGTTTTGTTATTTGTTTTGGTATTTCTTGTTTTACCACTATCAAAATATCTTGTGTGTTCTTTGTCAAATTATTTGTTGAGCAAAACACGTTTTGGATTTATTCACATGAATTTTTTGTAAACACTCAAGCTAATGATCACCGGTGCATTGGCTCCTCTAGATATTTTAATTGAAGATCATTCAATTTACATGGTAAATGGACTAATATGATTAAATTTTATTGTTTTTATCCTGCTTTAATTCGCAATCGATCGATAGGGAATATGTGATTAGCTGCCATCCCATTTTCAGATGCTTGAGATTTAACAATGTCATTTAAAACATCATTTGACTAATGACCCCCTAAATTCGTTTTAGAGTTAGAAACATCATTCGAGACTTCCCATTCTGCTTAACGTTCTACTTAACTTCGGGCTTTCAATAACAAATGTTATCACTTTACTGAATAAACCTCAATTTGTTCTTTTATGATAGATTGTAATTATGGGTTGCGTAGTAAATGGACCGAGTACTTGAGTAGTTGGGTTATGCAAAATTTGGATATGTCGTTGGTGCTCTCGAAAAGATTGAACTTTATTTTGGAAAGGTACATGACTCTTCTCATTTTCTTTAAATACATAGTAAACGAGTTAAAACAAGTTAAAAGCCCGCTAAACTGTATTTAAACGGAGAAAAAAGTATAGAGGGTTAACCTAACCCGTTTTTAGATTAATCCATTTTTACCCGTTAATTGATCAGTCCATTTTCAACGTGATTACGATCTGTTTATTACTTTTCTTTAATGAAAACTTACATATCCATTTATTAAATGGGTTACCCTGATTCATATTATTTTGTGTATTGAAATTTCTTTTTTCTAAAAGTTAATCTTTATCTTTACATATATATATATATATATATATATATATATATATATATATAAAATACATTCTAGCCTCTTCCTATTAGTTCATTTTTCTATTTCCGTAAATAACAAGCCATTATAGAATTTTCTTATCAATAAAATAATTCAATAATAAAATAAATATTTAACATTAAATTTAATGCATTTTTAGTAATGTTTTAATTTCATGTTTTTACACCTACATTGAATACATTAAAATATGTTGTATAACCCTAATTATTTTCAAGAGATGGTTATACTTGTACCTTTGTTGTTTTAAATTTTATATGTTTATTAGATAATTTCTATATTTCCACCCGTGACGGCCACGGGTCAATTTGATTCACTTTCAAAATTCATATTCTGGCCAATTTTACAAATCTAGATATTATCAAACAATGAAAGGTATCGAAATCAAAATGGATAACATTACGCCATATCCAACACATTTCATATTAACCTATTATCGATCAAATAAGTAATAATTTTTTATTCTATTTTTGAGTGTTTGTGTTTATTTGATTTTAACATAGTCTTAACAATAATGTATCTTTTCATATATTTTATATTTTTCTCACTGTTCCGTCCATCCCAAAGTATCTATGTATTCCAAGTCTATCCTCTTTACATCAAGGTTTGTAATTTCATATTTTATTACTTTTTAAGTTACCCTCACTATAAGTTGTTTATAGCATGATCTAAATACCATTTATGCATTATTAACCTAACACATTTGTTATTATGAAGAATGGCCCAAAGTCAAATTAAGGCTAGCGGGTCCGCTGAACCTATTCTTTAAACGATTATAATATTCTCGCGTTTCTTGTGGTGTTGATTTTACTATGCTCTGTTGTGATTGTGAAACATTTTTGTAAAGGAAATAATGATACAACAATTAGATACGTACAAATATAACTATATATGATCTTTCATGATAAAAAAATATTTTAACTTATGATTCTCTCCCTTTCTTTCTCTGTATATATATATATATATATATATATATATATATTATTTATTAATCATAATCTATTATTTTACAGTTGAACAAATTTTATAGGAGCATCGCTCTTTATTTTAAGGCTATGTCATCCTAAGGTACTGCTAAACTGATGCATCAACTATCTGTTTTAGGTCAAGCAAGACATGGATGCATCAACATTGTCTATAAGGAAATATTTAGTGGTTTATGAAGTTTATGTTATAAAGTTTTAAATTTTATTTGTAAACATTCTACTATGTAACTTCATTTTTTGTGAGCTCATGTTTTGCAGTACTTTCTTTCTGTATAAATATCAATTGCGGTTTTATATCATAGTGACATCTCAAAAAACATATTAAAAAATATCTTGTCGTTTGAAATTATATGTGTGTACTTGACAACTTCTATATTTCCACCAGTGTCGTACACGGGTCAATAACCTAGTTGATATGATAAAACTGTAATTAATAGTAACTTGTATGTTTATAAATTCCTAAACTTTACAAAAATTTTACTCAAACAAGCTTCTTTTAGAAAAAAAAAGTTTAATATTTATAATGCAGATCAAATGTTAACATATTATTATGTATAAGTTTTTATTATCTTACCGTTTGACCTAATAAGGTTTAACTATCGTTTTATAAAGAGAAAATGACTGTTTTAGTCCCTATGGTTTTTAGACGGAGTCTCTTTGTGTCTCTGTTAAAAAAATTGAACCGTTTACATCCCCGTGTTTTAAAAGTTGAACCATCTGTGTCCCTTAATCTAACATCCGTTAAGTTTAAGGTTAAAATCAGGGACATATATGTAATTTTGCACCACACTCATATTTACCCAAATAAAAACAGCCAGCCGTTCCTTCTGTTATATCGCCGGCAAAGAATTCGCCGGTAACAAATCGCCGGTCAGTTTCGCCGTTCCTTCTGTAAATCGCCGTTCACCAATCGCCGGTCAGTTTCGCCCTCTCCGTTCACCAATCTCCGGTCAGTTTCACCCTCTTCGTTCACCAATTGCCAGTCAGAAATCGCCGTTCACCAATCGTCAGTCACAAATCGCCGTTCACAATCTATATCGCGTGGAGTAGGCAACCCTATTGGTAATTAACCTGTGTTGTACAAGGTTTTGATGGAACATTATGCTGCTAATCATCCATTTTTAATCTGCTCAGTTAATGAACCAACTGATTAATTACACAATACATATCTAGGTTAAGAAATGAGGGAATATTAATTTAGTAAGACCTGAAATTGGCTATCGGAATTAGGTTGAATTGAAGATGAGTTTGCTGTATTATCTCCACCTCCACGTGCCTTATCTTATGCACGTGCCAGAGCTCCTCCATTCTTCCTTCTCTACGATAATAATAATAATTTGGATGTTAATAGAGGCGGTGGCGGAGGTAACGATGATGATGCGATGTATGAGCCTAGGTGGTTTCTGAGTTCGATGATGATGCAATGTATCTCCACACGATATAGATTGGTGACCGGCGATTTGTGACTGACGATTGGTGAACAGGGATTTGTGACTGGCGATTGGTGAACGTGTAACATCCAACTTTTTGTTAAATAATAAATAACGGAAAGTTTTATTATTATCGGTGTGTCGTTAGTTTGGTTGTGTGCGTGTTTGTATTTGGATAAGATTGGAATAGAGGTGGATGGTGGCGCCCATGGCCCCCTATATAAGGCCATCCCCCATCCTTTCATCATTTCTTTACACAACACACACACACTAGAAAACACACACTTTCTCTCTAGCATTTTGGATTCGGATCCAAGCAAAAGTAAGGAATATTTTGGTGTTCAAGTGCCTTCGAATAGCAAGAACACGTCCAGATCTACGATCCGAACCAAACCTAAAGCAAAAAGGTGGGTTTTGGTTTAAAAGGTTAAGTTTTTATGGTTAGTCTTGACATGCAAACCGATAGAAGGATAGATCGGGGTGTAAGATGGAAGAAAAACATGAACTTGATAAGTTATAACCCCACGAGAGTGTTATATGGTAAAAATGTGATGTTCGGGCCTTATAAAACGCAAGTGTACAAAGTTGATACAACCCAAAACCCTTGGAAAGGGTTAAATTGGGTCCTAAGGGAGTGTCGTGGAGTGAAATGGCCTTAAAATGGTAAAAACGAAGAAAAGGAAAAATTTCGCATCGCATAAGCCATGCGAAGCGAAAAAAGGTAATTTCCCATCGCACAGTCATGCGAAACGAAAAAGTTCCATGCGAAGCGAATGAGTTCCATGCGAAGCGAAAAAGCATGCGAAGCGAAATTTTCATGCGAAATTGTTTAAAAAACGTGGCTCGATCCATTTTCTGATTCATTTTTGTTAAAGGACTTACAATTGGTATCAGAGCCTATAGACCTATTCTAGGCTCGGTTATTGGTGATATCAAGGATTCTATTGATTTACGGGGTATTGTCCGGTTGAAGATTTCCGGAGATTGAAGAAGGTTGTTTTCGTGTTCTTCGAGTGAGGAAGGATGAATTCAGAATAGATTTTGGTATATCTTGCATTTAATTTGAATCCCATCTTTCTCGGGATTTAGTTAAATATTCAAGATTTACCATATCTTTGTCTATTCTTAGTTCTCGGGTTGAATTTGAAGTTTTTGGGAAACTCTCAAGGTTCACGGTCTGCATTCAAGGTTTTCGGGGGTATTCTCAAGTTCTCTGACTAAATTTGTAGTTCCCGGGTTCAATTCATCGTTCTCGGGCAGATTTCTTCGTTCTCGGTCAATTTTCTGAGTTCTTGGCAGATTTTGTAGTTTTCGGCCATTACATCAAGTTTTCGGTTAAGAACGTTATGGATCAATCAGATGCTATTATGTCCTCAAATGCCACTCTTCATCAAGATCTTGATTCCATCATGGGGACAACCACTCGTGCACCCCGACTATTGAAATCTAATGGTTTTGCTGAATGGAAATTTAGATTTGAGAATTACTTGAAGGGGCGAAAGATGCAAAATTATGGAGGAGCATATTTAGAGGTCCCCAAGTCATTACCTATCAAAGGGAAGGGTCTGAAGAAGTGGAAGAAAAGGCAGTGGCCATGTATTCAGATGCTGATTATGATGCAATCGAGCTGGATGAGAAGGCTTTGGGCACCCAGACTATGGCTCTTTCTCCTGAAATTGCCCTGGGTTTTAGAGAATTGACTTCTGCCAAAGCTCTCTAGGAGGCTCTTATTGAGATATTTGAGGGAAATGAGGACATGAGGAGAAGTAAGAAAGATCTCCTAAGACAACAATTTAACATGTTCAATCATGTGTTAGGAGAATCTTTGGAGAAACAGCTTCACCGGTTCATCTCGTTGATCACGGAGATTAGGTCTGCAAATATAAATCTCACATCTGCCGAGATCAACAACAAGCTGGTTAATTCACTACCTCAGAGCTAGGACTTGAATGTGGCTGTCATTAAGAAGACCAAGGATCTGTCCAGATTGACTCTGTCGAAGGTTATGGCAATCATCAAGGCTTGTGACATGGATGACAAGCAACATGCCATTAATCATGCTAGTACTTACAATACTGCAGGTTATGGCACTACGGCTAATAATGCACTGGTCTCTCAAGAACACTTCTCTCTATTCAAGAGTCAGCCACCTCAACCACAGCAGCCTCAACAGACCTTCTCCATGTTTAGATCTTCACAAAGTCAATCCATTCCTCATTCTACACCAGCTACTCCTATTTTCTTTCCACAACAAAATACTGCACCGAAATCACAAGCCTCTATGGCCACCTCCAGCCAGTCTCACACTCAAATTCCCATTATTTCAAAGGAGACTCAAGATAACATAGCCCTAATCGCAGGTTTTATGAACTGCTATAATGCTTTTCTTGCTGGAGACTTGGTGCAACCCGTGGTAGTTGCTGAGCTGGATCAGATACATCCTGACGATATGGAGGAGATGAATATTTCATGGCAAATAGCCATGGCTGTTTTCAGAGCCAAGAAATTCACCAAAAGGACAGGCAGGAACAATTGGAATGTGCCTGCAAATCAGAAAGTGGGTTTCAACAAGAATTCCTTATGGTGCTACAACTGTATGAGCCAGGTCATTTTGTTTGTGAATGCACAAACCCGACTAAAGAAGGAAATAGAGAAAGAGTAATGGTCCCGGTAAATGGTGGAAGAGAAGAGAATGTGAGTAGTTCTAGTACGGGTGAGCGGGGTTTGGTGGTTCAGAACTTCTCCTGGGAGGATCAGATGGCAGCACTGAGTTTGAGTAATGAAGTTGCCAATTTTGTTGAGATGGATGCTGATGAAGAGGAGAATGAAGCTGAGGAGCAGGTGATGGATCTTCAGCATGCTTTCATAGCTTTCACCTCCACCAAACAAACTGTGGTAAGTTCTGTACTATATTCTCAATCGTGCATTGATAAGGTAGGCCTGTACAAAATACATAATAGTAATCTAATGAGAGAAATTGAAAATACTGAACATGAAAACTCAACACTCAAGAAACTAGAAAAGTGTAACATCCAACTTTTTGTTAAATAATAAATGACGGAAAGTTTTGTTATTAACTGTGTGTCGTTAATTTAGTTGTGTGTTAAGTGTTTGGATAATATTTGGAATTGGAATTTGTGAGTGGGTTGTGGGGCCCATGGACCCCTATATAAGCCTAACCCGTCCACCATTTCACCATTTTGTTACCTTTCACCACATACACACTCAAGAACACACACACTTTCTCTCTACATTCGGGATCCAAATCCGTGTAAAAAAGAAGGAAGAATCTCGTGTGTAGACATCATCAAATAACAAGAATCACATCCAGATCTACGTATTGTCCGGATCTGAACTCGAACCCGAAGCAAAAGGTAGGTTTCGGTTTAAATGGTTAAGTTTTATGGTTAGAATCGGCATGCAAACAGATATAATGATAGATCGGGTTGTGAAATGTAAGAAAAATATAAACTTGTTAAGTTATAACCTCTTGGGTGCACTTTAAGATAAAAAGGTGGCGTTTGGACTATGAGAGATATGGGTTCAGGATCAGGTGCATGGGGTCAGAATGTGTCGAAAGTTGAAAAAGAGTAAAAATCAGGTCCTAAGGAAGAGTCACGAAGTAAAATGACTTTAAAATGGCAAAAACGAAGAAAGGAAGGAATTTCACTTCGTTCAACCATGAGAAGCGAAACAGGTATTTCACTTCGCTCAGCCATGAGAAGCGAAATAGGTATTTCGCTTCGCTCATCCATGAGAACCGAAACAGGTATTTCACTTCGCTCAGCCGTGAGAAGCGAAAAAGTTATGCGAAGCGAAATTCTATGCGAAATTCCTCCAATGCGAAATTGTTTAAGTTGTATTAAAATGTGACCCGATTCATTTTCTGATGCGTTTTTGTTAAAGGACCTATCAACCCCAGCCAGGGGCTCTGCTCCTTGGACCCTGCTAGGGGCTGCCGCCCCTAGACCCCGCTACTAGGGGCGCTGCCCCCGGACCCCCGTTAGTTGAGGGTTTCATTCACCTAGATGTAAGAAGTAGTTGAAATAGATAATTGATACTTGTGCCTTGTTACACAGTTAGCCGTGCACAGCTCCGGAAGGGGATCACAATTAACAGCGAGAGAAACCGACTTCAGGTGAGTTTCTAGCCCCATGTCTGTGTTATGTTTTGGGGCTGTGTGCATACTCAATGTGATTAGTTAATACACTTACCTTTAGTGGTAAGTGTATGCCGTATGAATTTTTATAAATATACCTAATTAGTGTAGAAAGAGCTAAACGTATGTGTGAAGAGGTATATGTGAACAGAAATAGCTAATGAAAGAAAGGTATGTACGATATGTGTAGTGTATGAATGGTATGTATGATATGTAGAGTTGAAGAATTAAGGGTTGCCTACCCTAATAATATAGGCGAAGAATTAAGGGTTGCCTACCCTAATAATATAGGCGAAGAATGAAGAGTTGCATACCCTAAAAATATATGCGAAGGTTATAGGGCGAAAGGCTCTTTAAAAGCGTAGAAAGGTTATGTATGTATAAAATAATGAAGGTAAGCAAAAGTAGGAATGTATGGAAGTAAGAATGTAAATAATGAGAATGAAATGTATGTTAACTGCTTAACTAGAACTCACTCAGCGTAGCTGACTTTTAGTATGCACGCAGGAAAATAGGTAGAGGCAGCTGGCTTGTGGAGGGACACATGGCATGAGCTAAAGAGACTGGTATCTATGAAGAAGTGTCATGACTATTTTATGTTATGTCTATGAAAGGATAATTTGTATGTTAAGACAAGATTTGATGTTTTGTAATGTAATGCATGAAGTTTTTAATTATTCCGCGAAAGTTTTAATTAACTCTGACTTTAGAAACTTTGTTTATGAGTAATCCAACGCCAAGGTAGGGTTTCTGGGAACGGGGCCTTACAGAACGGAGAGGGTGAAATGCCGGCGATTGGTGAACGGAGAGGGCAAAACTGACCGGCGATTGGTGAACGGCGATTTACAGAAGGAACGGCGAAACTGACCGGCGATTTGTTACCTGCGAAACTGTGACCGGTGAATTCTTTGCCGGCGATATAACAGAAGGAATGGCCGGCTGTTTTTGTTAGGGTAAATATGAGTGTGGTGCAAAATTACATATATGTCCTTGATTTTAACCTTAAACTTAACGGATGTTAGATTGAGGGACGCATATGGTTCAACTTTTAAAATACGGGGATGTAAACGTTTCAAATTTTTTAACAGGGACGTAAAGTGACTCCGTCTAA